>NC_133749.1:3612479-3706001 GCF_048934315.1 Petromyzon marinus | reverse complement strand
TAGTGTAGTGCATAGTAGTATAGTGTATAGTGTAGTGTATAGTGTAGTGTATAGTAGTGTAATGTATAGTGTAGTGTATAGTAGTGTAGTATTGTAGTGTATAGTGTAGTGTATAGTAGTGTAGTGTATAGTGTAGTGTATAGTAGTATAGTGTATAGTGTAGTGTTTAGTGTAGTGTATAGTGTAGTATATAGTGTAGTGTATAGTGTAGTGTATAATGTAGTGTATAGTATAGTGTATAGTGTATAGTAGTGTAGTGTATAGTGTAGTGTATAGTGTAGTAGTGTATAGTGTAGTAGTGTATAGTGTAGTGTATAGTAGTGTAGTGTATAGTGTAGTAGTGTATAGTATAGTGTATAGTGTAGTGTATAGTATAGTGTATAGTGTAATAGTGTATAGTAGTGTAGTGTATAGTGTAGTAGTGTATAGTGTAGTGTATAGTGTAGTGTATAGTAGTGTAGTGTATAGTGTAGTGTATAGTAGTATAGTGTATAGTGTAGTGTTTAGTGTAGTGTATAGTGTAGTATATACTGTAGTGTATAGTGTAGTGTATAATGTAGTGTATAGTGTAGTGTATAGTAGTGTAGTGTATAGTGTAGTAGTGTAGTAGTGTATAGTGTAGTAGTGTATAGTGTAGTGTATAATATAGTGTATAGTGTAGTGTCTAGTGTATTGTATAGTGTAGTGTATAGTAGTGTAGTGTATAGTGTAGTAGTGTATAGTGTAGTGTATAGTGTAGTGTATAGTAGTGTATAGTGTAGTGTATAGTGTAGTGTATAGTGTATTGTATAGTGTAGTGTGTAGTGTAGTGTATAGTGTAGTGTATAGTGTAGTGTATAGTGTAGTGTATAGTGTAGTGTATAGTGTAGTGTATAGTGTAGTGTATAGTGTATAGTGTAGTGTATAATGCATAGTGTAGTGTATAGTTTATAGTAGTGCTGCACCTCTTCCGCATCGTACCTCACCCACCATGCACATCTCTCCCCCCCACCCCCCACCACCACCCACCCACCCACACTCCACCCACACCACCCACCACCCACACACCACCCACAGATCCACCTCGTAGACTCCAACCCGGCGCACTTCGCCGCGAGCATGGTGACCTCGTTCACCTTCTACGACTACGTGGATCACCGCCGCGATGACGTGCACGCGAAAGCCATAGCAGCGGCCGTGGCGGCCCGGGGCCTCAGGCCGCGCGGCTGTCTCGCCTTCTGGGAGGAGTGTATCGTGCTAGCGGCAGGCGTGGCCCACCTCCTAGGCCTGCGAGGCAACTCGGTCGAGGCCATGCGGAGGGTCAAGCAGAAGAGCATCACCCACCAGCACCTGTCCACGTCGCCCGTGGGTGTTTTGGTGGGGGGGGGGGGGAGGGGGGGGGGTTGGGGGGGGTGGGGGGGTGAGGGGGGGGGGGGGGTAGGGGGTGTGGTGGGGGGTGTGGGGGGCGTGTGGTGTGTGTGTAGTTGTAGGTGTGTAGTGTAGTGATAGTGTAGTGTATAGTGTAGTTTGTAGTGTAGTTTGTAGTGTAGTTTGTAGTGTGTAGTGTGTAGTGTAGTGTGTAGTGTAGTAGTGTGGTGTGTAGTGTAGTGTATAGTGTAGTGTAGTAGTGTATAGTGTAGTGTATAGTGTAGTGTGTAGTAGTGTAGTGTGGTGTATAGTGTAGTGTATAGTGTAGTGTGTAGTGTATAGTGTAGTGTAGTGTGTAGTGTAGTTTGTAGTGTAGTTTGTAGTGTGGTGTGTAGTGTGGTAGTGTATAGTGTAGTGTGTAGTAGTGTAGTGTATAATGTAGTGTGTAGTAGTGTAGTGTATAGTGTAGTGTGTAGTAGTGTAGTGTATAGTGTAGTGTGTAGTATTTTAGTGTATAGTGTAGTGTGTACTGTGGTGTGTAGTAGTGTATAGTGTAGTTTGTAGTGTAGTGTGGTGTATAGTGTAGTGTATAGTGTGTAGTGTAGTGTGGTGTATAGTGTAGTGTATAGTGGAGTGTGTAGTAGTGTAGTGTATAGTGTAGTGTGTAGTGTAGTAGTGTATAGTGTGTATAGTGTAGTGTGTAGTAGTGTAGTGTATAGTGTAGTGTGTAGTAGTGGTGTATAGTGTAGTGTGTAGTGTAGTGTGGTGTGTAGTGTAGTGTATAGTATAGTGTATAGTAGTGTAGTGTATGTGTAGTGTGTAGTGTAGTGTGGTGTGTAGTGTAGTGTATAGTGTAGTGTAGTGGTAGTGTAGTGTGGTGTGTAGTGTATTGTGTAGTGTGTAGTGTAGTAGTGTATTGTGTAGTGTATAGTGTAGTGTGTAGTAGTGTAGTGTATAGTGTAGTGTGTAGTAGTGTAGTAGTGTTATAGTGTATGTGTCGTGTGTGTGTAGTGTAGTAGTGTAGTGTGTAGTGTAGTTTGTTGTGTAGTGTATAGTGTAGTCTATAGTGTAGTGTGTAGTTTAATGTATAGTGTATTATAGAGTAGTGTTGTAGTGTAGTGTATAGTGTTGTGTTTGGTGTGTGTAGTGTGTATGTAGTGTATAGTGTAGTGTATAGTGTAGTAGTGTAGTGTATAGTGTAGTAGTTGTGTGTGGTGTGTTTGTAGTGTGTGTGTTGTAATGAGGGAAAAAAAGTCTTTGATCCCTGCTAATTTGTACATTTGCCCACTGACAAAGAAATGATCAGTCTATAATTTTAATGGTAGGTTTTATTTGAACAGTGAGAGACAAAATCCAGAAAAACGCATCTCAAAAAATGTTACAAATTGATTGATTTTTAATGTCGCTGGCTCGTGATGCCAGGCCGGCTCACTCACCACTCACTATCTCTCCATCTCACTATCTCACTATCTCACTCACTATCTCACTATCTCACTGTCTCACCATCTCACTATCTCACTATCTCACTGTCTCACCATCTCACTCACTATCTCACTATCTCACTGTCTCACCATCTCACTCACATCTCACCATCTCACCATCTCACTATCTCACCATCTCACTATCTCACCATCTCACTATCTCACTCACTATCTCACTATCTCACTATCTCACCATCTCACCATCTCACCATCTCACTCACTCACTATCTCACTCACTATCTCACTATCTCACTCACTCACTATCTCACTATCTCACCATCTCACTATCTCACTATCTCACCATCTCACTATCTCACTGTCTCACTATCTCACTATCTCACTATCTCACTCACTATCTCACTATCTCACCATCTCACTCACTATCTCACCATCTCACTATCTCACTATCTCACCATCTCACTATCTCACTATCTCACTATCTCACTCACTATCTCACTATCTCACTCACTATCTCACTCACTCACTCACTATCTCACTATCTCACTCACTATCTCACTTACTCACTCACTATCTCACTATCTCACCATCTCACCATCTCACTATCTCACTATCTCACCATCTCACCATCTCACTATCTCACTATCTCACTGTCTCACTATCTCACTCACTATCTCACTCACTATCTCACTATCTCACTATCTCACTATCTCACTCACTATCTCACTATCTCACTCACTCACTATCTCACTATCTCACTGTCTCACTATCTCACTATCTGACTATCTCATTATCTCACTATCTCACTATCTCACGATCTCACTATCTCACTATCTCACCATCTCACCATCTCACTATCTCACTATCTCACTCACTATCTCACTAACTCACTATCTCACTCACTATCTCACTATCTCACTACCTCACCATCTCACTATCTCACTATCTCACCATCTCACCATCTCACTATCTCACTATCTCACTGTCTCACTATCTCACTATCGCACTCACTATCTCACTATCTCACCATCTCACTATCTCACTGTCTCACCATCTCACTATCTCACTGTCTCACCATCTCACTATCTCACTATCTCACTGTCTCACTATCTCACTCACTATCTCACTCACTATCTCACTATCTCACTATCTCCCTATCTCACTGTCTCACCATCTCACTATCTCACCATCTCACTATCTCACTATCTCACCATCTCACTATCTCACTATCTCACTCATATCTCACTATCTCACTGTCTCACCATCTCACTATCTCACCATCTCACTATCTCACTCACTATCTCACCATCTCACTATCTCACTATCTCACTAGCTCACTCACTCACTATCTTACTCTCTCACTATCTCACTATCTCACTATCTCACTCACTCACTATCTCACTATCTCACTCACTGTCTCCCTATCTCACTATCTCACTGTCTCACTATCTCACTCTCTCACCATCTCACTATCTCACTAGCTCACTATCTCACCATCTCACTATCTCACTATCTCACTCACCATCTCACTATCTCATTATCTCACTATCTCACTATCTCACTCACTATCTCACTATCTCACCATCTCACCATCTCACTCACTATCTCACTGTCTCACTATCTCACTATCTCACTATCTCACTCACTATCTCACTATCTCATTATCTCACTCACTCACTATCTCACTATCTCACTATCTCACTCACTATCTCACATCTCACCATCTCACCATCTCACCATCTCACCATCTCACTATCTCACTGTCTCACTATCTCACTATCTCACCATCTCACCATCTCACCATCTCACTATCTCACTATCTCACCATCTCACCATCTCACTTTCTCACCATCTCCCATCTCACCATCTCACTACTCACTATCTCACTATCTCACCATCTCACCATCTCACCATCTCACTATCTCACTCACTATCTCACTATCTCACTGTCTCACCATCTCACTATCTCACCATCTCACTATCTCACTCACTATCTCACCATCTCACTATCTCACACTCTCACCATCTCACTATCTCACCACTCACTACACACACTCACTCACACTTACTCACCACTATCTCACATCTCACTATCTCACTCACTCACTATCTCACTCACTGTCTCACTAACTCACTATCTCACTCTCACTATCTCACCTCTCACTATCTCACTATCTCACCATCTCACTATCTCACCATCTCACTATCTCACCATCTCACTCACCATCTCACTATCTCATTATCTCACTATCTCACATCTCACTCACTATCTCACTATCTCACTCACTATCTCACTATCTCATTATCTCACTCACTCACTATCTCACTATCTCACTCACTATCTCACTATCTCACCATCTCACCATCTCACCATCTCACTATCTCACTGTCTCACTATCTCCACCATCTCACCATCTCACCATCTCACTTTCTCACCATCTCACCATCTCACCATCTCACTATCTCACTATCTCAAGATCTCACTATCTCACCATCTCACTATCTCACTATCTCACCATCTCACCATCTCACCATCTCACCATCTCACTATCTCACCATCTCACCATCTCACCATCTCACTATCTCACTATCTCACCATCTCACCATCTCACCATCTCACTATCTCACTATCTCACCATATCACTATCTCACTCACTATCTCACTATCTCACTATCTCACCATCTCCCTCGCTCCCTCACTCACTCACTCACTATCTCACCATGTCACTATCTCACTCACTCACCATCTCACCATCACACTCACTATCTCACTATCTCACCATCTCACTATCTCACTATCTCACTATCTCAGTGTCTCACCATCTCACTATCTCACCATCTCACTATCTCACTATCTCACGATCTCACTATCTCACTATCTCACCATCTCACCATCTCACTATCTCACTATCTCACCATCTCACCATCTCACCATCTCACTATCTCACTCACTATCTCACTATCTCACTGTCTCACCATCTCACTATCTCACCATCTCACTATCTCACTCACTATCTCACCATCTCACTATCTCACTATCTCACCATCTCACTATCTCACTAGCTCACTATCTCACTCACTCACTATCTTACTCTCTCACTATCTCACTATCGCACTATCTCACTATCTCACTCACTCACTATCTCACTATCTCACTCACTGTCTCACTATCTCACTATCTCACTGTCTCACTATCTCACTATCTCACCATCTCACTATCTCACTATCTCACGATCTCACCATCTCACTATCTCACTATCTCACTATCTCACTCACCATCTCACTATCTCATTATCTCACTATCTCACTATCTCACTCACTATCTCACTATCTCACCATCTCACCATCTCACTCACTATCTCACTGTCTCACTATCTCACTATCTCACTATCTCACTCACTATCTCACTATCTCATTATCTCACTCACTCACTATCTCACTATCTCACTATCTCACTCACTATCTCACTATCTCACCATCTCACCATCTCACCATCTCACTATCTCACTGTCTCACTATCTCACTATCTCACCATCTCACCATCTCACCATCTCACCATCTCACTACTCACTATCTCACCATCTCACCATCTCACTTTCTCACCATCTCACCATCTCACCATCTCACTATCTCACTATCTCACGATCTCACTATCTCACTATCTCACCATCTCACCATCTCACTATCTCACTATCTCACCATATCACCATCTCACCATCTCACTATCTCACTATCTCACCATCTCACCATCTCACTATCTCAATATCTCACCATCTCACTATCTCACTCACTATCTCACTATCTCACTATCTCACTCACTATCTCACTATCTCACTGTCTCACTCTCTCACTATCTCACTATCTCACTCACTATCTCACTCACTTTCTCACTATCTCACTATCTCACTATCTCACTCACTATCTCACTCACTATCTCACTATCTCACTATCTCACTCTCTCACCATCTCACTATCTCACTCACTATCTCACTATCTCACTCACTATCTCACTATCTCACTATCCCACCATCTCACTATCTCACTGTCTCACTATCTCACTCACTATCTCACTATCTCACTCACTATCTCACTATCTCACTATCTCACTCACTATCTCACTGTCTCACTCACTATCTCACTATCTCACTCACTATCTCACTATCTCACTGTCTCACTCACTATCTCACTATCTCACTATATCACTATCTCACCATCTCACTATCTCACTATCTCACTATCTCACTCACTATCTCACTATCTCACTATCTCACTCACTATCTCACTATCTCACTATCTCACTCACTATCTCACTATTTCACCATCTCACCATCTCACCATCTCACTATCTCACCATCTCACCATCCTCACTATCTCACTATCTCACCATCTCACCATCTCACCATCTCACTATCTCACTGTCTCACTATCTCACTATCTCACCATCTCACCATCTCACCATCTCACTATCTCACTATCTCACCATCTCACCATCTCACTTTCTCACCATCTCACCATCTCACCATCTCACTATCTCACTATCTTACGATCTCACTATCTCACCATCTCACCATCTCACTATCTCACCATCTCACCATCTCACCATCTCACCATCTCACTATCTCACTATCTCACCATCTCACCATCTCACTATCTCACTATCTCACCATCTCACTATCTCACTCACTATCTCACTATCTCACTCACTATCTCACTATCTCACTGTCTCACTATTTCACTATCTCACTATCTCACTCACTCTCTCACTATCTCACTATCTCACTCACTATCTCACTCACTTTCTCACTATCTCACTATCTCACTATCTCACTCACTATCTCACTCACTATCTCACTATCTCACTCTCTCACCATCTCACTATCTCACTCACTATCTCACTATCTCACTCACTATCTCACTATCTCACTATCCCACCATCTCACTATCTCACTGTCTCACTATCTCACTCACTAGCTCACTATCTCACTCACTATCTCACTATCTCACTATCTCACTCACTATCACACTGTCTCACTCACTATCTCACTATCTCACTATATCACTATCTCACCATCTCACTATCTCACTATCTCACTGTCTCACTGTCTCACTATCTCACTATCTCACTCACTATCTCACTATCTCACTATCTCACTCACTATCTCACTATCTCACTATCTCACTCACTATCTCACTATCTCACCATCTCACCATCTCACCATCTCACTATCTCACCATCTCACCATCTCACCATCTCACTATCTCACTATCTCACCATCTCACCATCTCACTATCTCACTATCTCACCATCTCACTCACTCACCCTCTCACTATCTCACTATCTCACTATCTCACTCACTATCTCACTATCTCACTATATCACTATCTCACCATCTCACTCACTCACTATCTCACTATCTCACTCACTATCTCACTATCTCACTGTCTCACCATCTCACTATCTCACCATCTCACTCACTCACTATCTCACTCACTATCTCACTATCTCACCATCTCACTATCTCCCTCACTATGTCACTATCTCACTATCTCACTGTCTCACCATCTCACTATCTCACCATCTCACTCACTCACTATCTCACTCACTCACTCACTATCTCACTATCTCACCATCTCACTATCTCCCTCACTATGTCACTATGTCACTATCTCACTATCTCACTATCTCACTCACCATCTCACTATCTCACCATCTCACCATCTCACCATCTCACTATCTCACTCACCATCTCACTATCTCACTATCTCACCATCTCACTATCTCACCATCTCACTATCTCACCATCTCACCATCTCACCATCTCACTATCTCACCATCTCACCATCTCACCATCTCACTATCTCACGATCTCACCATCTCACTATCTCACTCACTATCTATCTCACTATCTCACCATCTCCCTCGCTCCCTCACTCACTCACTCACTATCTCACTATCTCAATCACTCACTATCTCACTATCTCACTCACTATCTCACTATCTCACTATCTCACTCACTATCTCACTATCTCACCATCTCACTATCTCACTCACTATCTCACTATCTCACTATCTTACTATCTCACTATCTCACTATCTTACTATCTCACTATCTCACTATCTTACTATCTCACTATCTCACTATCTCACTCACTATCTCACCATCTCACTATCTCACTATCTTACTATCTCACTATCTCACTATCTCACTCACTATCTCACTATCTCACTATCTCACCATCTCCCTCGCTCCCTCACTCACTCACTATCTTACTATCTCACTATCTCACCATCTCACTATCTCACTATCTCACTATCTCACTCACTATCTCACTATCTCACTATCTCACCATCTCCCTCGCTCCCTCACTCACTCACTATCTCACCATCTCACCATCTCACCATCTCACTATCTCACCATCTCCCTCGCTCCCTCACTCACTCACCATCTCACCATCTCACCATCTCACTATCTCACTATCTCACCATCTCACCATCTCACTATCTCACTCACTATCTCACTATCTCACTATCTCACTCACTATCTCACTGTCTCACTATCTCACTATCTCCCTCGCTCCCTCACTCACTCACTCACTATCTCACCATCTCACCATCTCACTATCTCACCATCTCCCTCACTCACCATCTCACCATCTGACCATCTCACCATCTCACCTTCTCCCTCACTCACTCCCCTCCTCTCCACCCACCACCCCCAACAGTCGACGAGCTCCTTCACCGTCCGCTCGCTGCCCCTGTCTTCGTGGCGCCAGGCCGACGAGGCCTCCCGCTCCCTCACTCACTCACTCACCATCTCACTATCTCACTATCTCACTATCTCACTATCTCACTATCTCACTATCTCACTATCTCACCATCTCACTATCTCACTATCTCACTATCTCACCATCTCACCATCTCACCATCTCACTATCTCACCATCTCACCATCTCACCATCTCACTCACTCACCATCTCACTATCTCACTATCTCACCATCTCACCATCTCACTATCTCACTATCTCACTATCTCACCATCTCACCATCTCACCATCTCACTATCTCACCATCTCACCATCTCACCATCTCACTCACTCACCATCTCACTATCTCACTATCTCACCATCTCACTCACTCACCATCTCACTGTCTCACCATCTCACTATCTCACTATCTCACTATCTCACCATCTCACCATCTCACCATCTCACTATCTCACTATCTCACTATCTCACTATCTCACCATCTCACCATCTCACTATCTCACTATCTCACTATCTCACTATCTCACTATCTCACTATCTCACCATCTCACTATCTCACCATCTCACCATCTCACCATCTCACTATCTCACCATCTCACTATCTCACTATCTCACCATCTCACTATCTCACTCACTCACTGTCTCCCTCTCTCCCTCACTCACTCACTCACCATCTCACTATCTCACTATCTTACTATCTCACTCACTATCTCACTCACTCACCGTCTCACTATCTCACCATCTCACTATCTTACTATCTCACTATCTCACCATCTCACCATCTCACCATCTCACCATCTCACCATCTCTCTCACTAACCATCTTCCCCTCCACCCACCCCCAACAGTCGACGAGCTCCTTCACCGTCCGCTCGCTGCCCCTGTCTTCGTGGCGCCAGGCCGACGAGGCCTCCCGCTCCCTCACTCACTCACTCACCATCTCACCATCTCACCATCTCACTATCTCACTATCTCACTGTCTCACTATCTCACTATCTCACCATCTCACTATCTCACTATCTCACCATCTCACCATCTCACTATCTCACTATCTCACCATCTCACTATCTCACCATCTCACTATCTCACTATCTCACCATCTCACCATCTCACTATCTCACTATCTCACTATCTCACCATCTCACTATCTCACTATCTCACCATCTCACCATCTCACTATCTCACTGTCTCACTATCTCACTATCTCCCTCGCTCCCTCACTCACTCACTCACCATCTCAATCACTATCTCGCTCCCTCACTCACTCACTCACCATCTCACCATCTCACTATCTCACCATCTCTCTCACTAACCATCTTCCCCTCCTCTCCACCACCCACCCAACAGTCGACGAGCTCCTTCACCGTCCGCTCGCTGCCCCTGTCTTCGTGGCGCCAGGCCGACGAGGCCTCCCGCTCCCTCACTCACTCACTCACCATCTCACTATCTCACTCACTCACTATCTCACCATCTCACTCACTATCTCACTCACTATCTCACTATCTCACCATCTCACTATCTCACCATGTCACTATCTCACCATCTCACCATCTCACTATCTCACTATCTTACTATCTCACTATCTCACTATCTCACTCACTCACCATCTCACTATCTCACTATCTCACCATCTCACCATCTCACTATCTCACCATCTCACTATCTCACCATCTCACTATCTCACTATCTCACCATCTCACTCACTCACTATCTCACTATCTCACTATCTCACCATCTCACCATCTCACTATCTCACTATCTCACTATCTCACTATCTTACTATCTCACTATCTCACTATCTCACTACCTTACTATCTCACTATCTCACTGTCTCACTATCTCACTATCTCACCATCTCACTATCTCACCATCTCACCATCTCACCATCTCACTATCTCACTATCTCACTATCTCACCATCTCACTATCTTACTATCTCACTATCTCACTATCTCACTATCTCACCATCTCACTATCTCACTATCTCACCATCTCACCATCTCACCATCTCACTATCTCACTATCTCACCATCTCACTATCTCACTCACTCACTCACCATCTCACTATCTCACCATCTCACCATCTCACCATCTCACCATCTCTCTCACTAACCATCTTTCCCTCCACCCACCACCCCCAACAGTCGACGAGCTCCTTCACCGTCCGCTCGCTGCCCCTGTCTTCGTGGCGCCAGGCCGACGAGGCCTCCCGCTCCCTCACTCACTCACTCACCATCTCACCATCTCACTATCTCACTATCTCACCATCTCACCTTCTCACTATCTCACTATCTCACCATCTCACCTTCTCACTATCTCACTATCTCACCATCTCACTATCTCACTATCTCACTATCTCACCATCTCACCATCTCACTATCTCACCATCTCACCATCTCACTATCTCACTCACCATCTCACCATCTCACCATCTCACTATCTCACTCACCATCTTACCATCTCTCTCCCTCACTCACTCCCCTCCTCTCCACCCCACCACCCCCAACAGTCGACGAGCTCCTTCACCGTCCGCTCGCTGCCCCTGTCTTCGTGGCGCCAGGCCGACGAGGCCTCCCGCTCCCTCGCCTTCCCCTGCGTCCTCAAGCTGGAGTTCGGCGCCGGCGCCGTCGGCGCTCGCCTCGTCGCCGGCGCCGCCGACTGCCGCCGCCGGGCCCGCGCCCTCGCCCGCGACCTCCGCCAGGAGAGCGACTTCCCGGGCATCGGCCTCGGCTTCGGCAACGGCTCCCTCCTCGCCGAGTTCGCCGGCGGCACGGAGCACGACGTGGACCTCGTGCTCTTCGGCGGCCGCGTCGTCGCCGCCTTCGTCTCGGACAACGGCCCCACGCGTCCGCCGGGCCTGGCCGAGACGGCCGCGGCCATGCCCTCGGGCCTCGCCGGCGACCGCCGGTCGCAGCTGGTCGCGGCGGCGCACCGCTGCTGCGCCGGCTGCGGCCTCGCCGACGGCGTCTTCAACGTGGAGCTGAAGCTGTCGCCGGCGGGGCCGCGCCTCGTCGAGATCAACGGGCGCATGGGCGGCTTCTACCTCCGCGACTGGATCCGCGCCGTGCACCACGTGGACGTCCTCTTCGCGGCGCTCGCCGTCGCCTGCGGCCTCCGGCCCGCCGCCCGCCCGCTGGCGCCGCGCGGCCACCTCGTCGGGGTGATGTGCGTGCCGTCGCGGCACGGCAAGGCGCTCGCGCCGGGCGGGCCGGCGTCGCCGGCGGCGCTGCGGGCCCTGCACGACGCCGGGGCGCTGCGGCTGAACCTGCTCATGGACGACGCGGCCGGGGCAAGGCGGGTGGGAGGAGGAGGCGGTGGAGGCGGCGGAGGCGGTGGAGGCGGAGGCGGTGGAGGAGGCGGTGGAGGCGGAGGAGGCGGTGGAGGCGGAGGAGGCGGGCGGAGGCGGAGGAGGAGGAAGCGGGAGGAGCGGGGCGAGGAAGGGGGCGAGCGGCGGGACGGCTGTGGCGGCGGCGGGGAGGAGGGGGAGGTGGAGGTGGAGAATGAGGAGGAGGAGGAGGAGGATGAGGAGGATGAGGATGAGGAGGATGAGAAGGATGAGGATGAGGTGGAGTACGAGGAGCCATACTGCAACATCGCCTGCTACGGGAGCACGCGGCAGGCGGCCGCAAGCCGCCTGTTGCACCTCAGCAAGGTGCTCGGCATCGACTCGAAGGAGTACCCAGTGGCGTACTTCCTGAGCCACTTCTCGTAGGGGTGGTGGTGGTGGTGGTGATGGTGGTGGTGGGGGTGATGGTGGTGGTGGTGGTGGTGGGGGTGGTGGTGGTGGTGATGGTGATGGTGGTGGGGGAGGTGGTGGTGGTGGTGGTGGTGATGGTGGTGGTGGTGGTGATGGTGGTGGTGGGGGTGATGGTGGTGGTGGTGGTGGTGGGGGTGGTGGTGGTGGTGATGGTGGTGGTGGTGGGGGAGGTGGTGGTGGTGATGGTGGTGGTGGTGGTGATGGTGGTGGTGGGGGAGGTGGTGATGGTGGTGGTGGGGGTGGTGGTGGTGGTGGGGGTGGTGGTGGTGCTGGACTACATCGCGGATGCGAGCCCACGTCCTTGACACCAGGGCCTACTGTGGAGCTGATCTGCCTACTGACTATCGACTAGTCATCCGTAAGATGCGCCTTTGCCATTCTTCCACTCCGGTTGGTGGGTGTACACCCAGGACCCCATTCCGACCTAAAGTGGCCTGGTCTCAGTTATCTGATGAAAGTTGCAAGCGAGAATTTCATCGTCGCTTGCGGCTGGGATTGGCATCGTCCCCGACTCCTCCTGATGTCGAGGGTAAATGGGCGAGGTTTAGGACTGTGACTCATGCAGCTGCAATGGCTGCTTTGGGTACGCGGTCCAGACCTCCCCAGACACCCTGGCTGACAGAGGAGGTGTTTAGGATGGTTGAGAAAAAGCGACAGGCCCACTGTCATCGGCTACAGAATCCCACGTCAGAGAATGAGGAGGCTTACCGCAGCCTTCGCTCGGAGGTTCGGAGAGCCGTGAGGCGCTGCAAGGATGGGTGGTGGTCGCGGGTTGCTGAGGAGATGGAGTCTGCCTCAGTGGCCCGTGAGCACAAATCTCTATTTAACTCCATCAAAAAAGTAACCTGCAGCGCCACACCTATTACCATCACTAGGGGAAAAACCGGTGATCCAATCTCCGACCCCCAGGAACAGGTTCGCAGATTTGCTGAGCATTTCTGTGAGGTCCTGGGGGAGGGAAAATCCCTCAGCCAGGAAAACATCGTGGCACAAAGTGAGGATGACCCTGCTGAGGCTGCGGTGCCTCAAATATTGGAAGAAGTCACCCCCTGTGAGTGGCTGGCTGAGGTGCCATCTGCTGAGGAAGTATTGAAGGCGATCCGGAGTCTGAGACCAGGAAAGGCAGCGGGCAGAGATGATCTCCCAAGCGAAATGCTGAGGGAGGGTGGCGTTTGTGCACAGACTGCCCTATATGACATCATAACAACAGTCTGGACCACTGGACGGGTTCCGCAGGATTTGAAGGATGCCCTGGTGGTCCCCCTTTTTAAGAAGGGGGACCGCACAGACTGTAACAACTACAGGGGCATCACACTCCTCAGTGTGCCGGGAAAGGTCCTGGCAAGGATTATTCAACATCGCCTTGCCAGGCACGCTGAGGAGAGGCTTGCGGAGCCCCAATGCGGTTTCAGGAAAGGGCGGTCCTGCACAGATGCCATATTTTCTGTCCGTCTGCTACAGCAGAGGTGTAGGGAATTCCAACAAGACCTACATCTCTGCTTTATTGACCTGGTCAAGGCTTATGATACCATCAGTAGGCCTGGGCTCTGGGTCGTTCTTCGTGCTTTTGGAGTACCTGACCCTCTGCTCACGATCATTAAGGACCTTCATGATGGTGAGCGGGCCCCGGTAAAACTACGTGGCCGGGAGTCAGAGCCATTCCCTGTACACCTTGGGGTGCGACAGGGATGTCCTCTGGCTCCCACATTATTTAACATCTATTTTGACCACGTAGTTCGTGAAGCCTTCAATAGCTGTACCGGGGGAATCTCCATATGGTACAGATATAATGGGAGGCTAATCGATGCCCGGGTGCGGTCAAGGGATGGCTCCCTATTGCTCAACCACGTTATGTATGCTGATGATTTGGTAATAGCTGCTCAGTCAGAGGAGGAGTTGGAGATGCTGCTGCTGAGACTGGAGCGTGCCACTAAGAGGTGGGGCCTTACCATCAGCCCCACCAAAACTAAGCACCTGCCTGGGTATTTTGTACCATCGGACACTCCACCCCCACAACTCCCAATCGGTGATGGGGCAGTTGTGGAGAGAGTGGAGAGTTTCCCATACCTGGGCAGTGTGCTTATGACTGGCTCCAGTTTAACAGCAGAGGTCTCACTCCGAATCAGTCGAGCGGCAATATCTTTTATTCGGTTGCGTGACGCTGTGTGGAAGCTCTCTGGTCTGTCTCTCCGCACTAAGCTTCAGGTCTTCTCTGCCACGGTCATTCCCTCCCTTCTCTACGCTTGCCAAACGTGGACCCCCCTAATGGAACATCTTCGCCGGTTAGAAACATTTAGGCTGGCCTGCCTACGATCCATCCTGGGTTTAACCAGACTTGATTGTGTGAGGAGCTCACAAATCCTTGAAAGATCTGGGCAGGGTCCCATCGGTGAGCTCCTCCGGCAGGCAAGTCTGCGATGGCTGGGTCATGTAGCCCGCATGCCCAGCCACCGCATGCCGAAACAGCTTTTGTTTGGCCGGATTGAGGGGGCTAAGCGGGCGCGGCACGGGCTAGAGAAGAGATGGAGTGATGTGGTACAGGAGGACGTGGAGCTGAGTGGACTTGCCGATGACTGGTACCAGCGGTGTCAAGATCGGCCTCTGTGGAGGAGGCTCGTGAAGGACGCTGCTACTGGGCAGTTTGAGGCAGTCGCCCTCCAACAACAACGGAGGGCGGAGGAGCGACGCTCAGAACAACGAGCAGAGCGCCGGGTGGCTAAAGCACAGCAGGTTGGCACAGTAGGGGGCACAGGTGGTGCATCAGCCAGTCATCTCAGCCAGTCATCTCAGTCAGTCGACCCGTGGCACCTGCTGGGTCTGCCCCGTGACCTCCTGCCAGCGGGCGTTCGACACTTCACGTGGCCTCAGGGTGCACATAGCCTGGCACAAGCGTCGTGGTGACGTCACCGCCACTTAGTGGCGAATGGCGGTTGTTGTTGTTGTTGGTGGTGGTGGGGGTGGTGGTGGTGGTGGTGGGGGTGGTGGTGGTGGGGGTGGTGGTGGGGGTGGTGGTGGTGATGGTGGTGGGGGTGGTGGTGGTGGGGGTGGAGGTGGTGGGGGTGGTGGTGGTGGTGGAGGTGGGGGGTGGGGGTGGTGGTGGGGGTGGTGGTGGTGGTGGTGGTGGTGGAGGTGGTGGGTGGGGGTGGTGGTGGTGGAGGTGGTGGTGGTGGAGGTGGGGGGTGGGGGTGGGGGTGGTGGTGGTGGGGGTGGTGGTGGTGGTGGAGGTGGGGGGTGGGGGTGGTGGTGGTGGTGGTGGAGGTGGTGGTGGTGGTGGTGGGGGTGGTGGTGGAGTAGGAGTAGGAGGAGGTGATAGGCATCACACTAAGTGACTTTTCGTAGGGGGCTGCTGGAGGTGTGGGGCACGGGTGTGAGGCACGGGTAGGGGGCACGGGTAGTAGGCACGGGTAGGGGGCACGGGTAGTAGGCACGGGTAGGGGGCACGGGTAGTAGACACGGGTAGGGGGCACAGGTAGTAGATACGGGTAGGGGGCACGGGTAGTATGCGCGGGTAGGGGGCACGGGGTAGGGGGCACAGGTAGTAGGCACGGGTAGAGGGCACGGGTAGGGGGCACGGGTGGGGGGCACGGGTGGGGGGCACGGGTGTGGGGCACGGGTAGGGGGCACGGGTGTGGGGCACGTGTAGTAGGCACGGGTGTGGGGCACGGGTAGTAGGCACGGGTTTGAGGCACGGGTAGTAGGCACGGGTTTGAGGCACGGGTAGGGGGCACGGGTAGTAGGCACGGGTAGGGGGCACGGGTAGTAGGCACGGGTGTGGGGCACGGGTAGTAGGCACGGGTTTGAGGCACGGGTAGTAGGCACGGGTTTGAGGCACGGGTAGGGGGCACGGGTAGTAGGCACGGGTAGGGGGCACGGGTAGTAGGCACGGGTGTGGGGCACGGGTGTGGGGCACGGGTGTGGGGCACGGGTGGGGGGCACGGGTAGTAGGCACGGGTGTGGGGCACGGGTGTGGGGCACGGGTAGTAGGCACGGGTGTGGGGCACGGGTGTGGGGCACGGGTGTGGGGCACGGGTGGGGGGCACGGGTAGTAGGCACGGGTTTGAGGCACGGGTGTGGGGCACGGGTGTGGGGCACGGGTAGTAGGCACGGGTTTGAGGCACGGGTAGTAGGCACGGGTTTGAGGCACGGGTAGTAGGCACGGGTTTGAGGCACGGGTAGGGGGCACGGGTAGTAGGCACGAGTTTGAGGCACGGGTAGTAGGCACGGGTTTGTGGCACGGGTAGTAGGCACGGGTTTGAGGCACGGGTAGGGGGCACGGGTAGTAGGCACGGGTAGGGGGCACGGGTGTGAGGCACGGGTAGGGGGCACGGGTAGTAGGCACGGGTTTGAGGCACGGGTAGGGGGCACGGGTGTGAGGCACGGGCAGGGGGCACGGGTGTGAGGCACGGGCAGGGGGCACGGGTAGTAGGCACGGGTAGGGGGCACGGGTAGTAGGCACGGGTAGTAGGCACGGGTAGTAGGCACGGGTTTGAGGCACGGGTAGTAGGCACGGGTTTGAGGCACGGGTAGTAGGCACGGGTTTGAGGCACGGGTAGTAGGCACGGGTAGTAGGCACGGGTAGTAGGCACGGGTGTGAGGCACGGGTAGGGGGCACGGGTTTGAGGCACGGGTAGTAGGCACGGGTTTGAGGCACGGGTAGTAGGCACGGGTAGTAGGCACGGGTTTGAGGCACGGGTAGTAGGCACGGGTTTGAGGCACGGGTAGTAGGCACGGGTGTGAGGCACGGGTATCTCTTCCCTCCCTCGGTGGTTTGCGTCCGGAAGTTTTGTAGCGGCTTAAAGCTCCGGTTGCCTGTGGACGGAGCGAAAGAAGCTCCTCTTAAATACACTACACTGTACACTACACTGTACACTACACTATATACTACACTGTACACTACACTATACACTACACTGTACACTACACTGTACACTACACTATACACTACACTACACACTACACTATACTATACACGACATTACACACTACACTATACACTACATACTACACTATACACTTTACTACACTATACACTACACTATACACTACACTATACACTACACTACACACTACACTATACACTACACTATACACTACATACTACACTATACACTACACTACACACTACACTATACACTACACAATATACTACATACTACACTATACACTACACTATACACTGCACTATACACTACACTACTATACACTACACTATACACTACACTTCTACACTATACACTACACTATACACTACACTATACACTACTATACACTACACTATACACTACACTATACACTATACTACACTATACATTACACTATACACTACACTACTACACTATACACTACACTATACACTACTATACACTACACTATACACTACACTATACACTATACTACACTATACATTACACTAAACACTACACTATACACTACACTATACACTACACTATACACTACACTTTACACTACTATACACTACACTTTTCACTACTATACACTACACTATACACTACACACGACACTATACCGGAACGGTGCCACTTGTTGTTGTCATTGTTGTTACTTCTGCTTTTTCCACTGGCCGCAACCTCTGACCCATGCCAGCCTGGCACGGGTCAGAGAGTTGTCACGGTTGGGTTTTTTTTTCCACTGGGACAGAACCGTGCCGTGCCGTGCCGGTGGTGGTGGTGGTGGTGGTGAATGAGCACGTGGTGGTGGAGCGACGCCAATTTTGGTTCCAGTGCTCGGCTCGGGAAACTCTGCCTCCCTCCCCCCTCCCCCCCCCCCCCCCCCCGAATGCAACCCGTGCCACTCTAGCCTCGAACTTGCTCAATTCGGATGTTCGTGTGTTCCGGTGAGAGAGAAAACACTAACTCAACCCGTGGCTCCGTTCTGGCTCGATTCAGATGTTTGTGTGTTCCAGTGAAAAAAATAACTTACCCAACCCGTGCCACCCTAGCTCCGTTCTGGCTCGATTCGGATGTTTGTGTGTTCCATTAAAAACACTGACTCAACCCGTGCCACCCTGGCTCCGTTCTGGCTCGATTCGGATGTTTGTGTTCCAGTGAAAAAAAAACACTAACTCAACCCATGCCACTACTGGCTCCGTTCTGGCTCGATTCGGATGTTTGTGTTCCAGTGAAAAAAAAACACTAACTCAACCCATGCCACTACTGGCTCCGTTCTGGCTCGATCTGGATGTTTGTGTGTTCCAGTGAAAAAAAACGTAACTCAACCCGTGCCACCCTGGCTCCCTTCTGGCTCGATTCGGATGTTTGTGTGTTCCGGTGAAAAAAAACTAAACCCGTGCCACCCTGGCTCCGTTCTGTCTCGATTCAGATGTTTGTGTGTTCCATTAAAAAACACTAACTCAACCCGTGCCACCCTGGCTCCGTTCTGGTTCGACTCGGATGTTTGTGTGTTCCAGTGAAAAACACTAACTCAACCCGTGCCACCCTGGCTCCGTTCTGGTTCGATTCGGATGTTTGTGTGTTCCAGTGAAAAAAAACACTAACTCAACCCGTGCCACCCTGGCTCCGTTCTGTCTCGATCTGGATGTTTGTGTGTTCCGGTGAAAAAAAAATTAACTAACCCAACCCGTGCCACCCTGGCTCCGTTCTGTCTCGATCTGGATGTTTGTGTGTTCCGGTGAAAAAAAAATTAACTAACCCAACCCGTGCCACCCTGGCTCCGTTCTGTCTCGATTCGGATGTTTGTGTGTTCCGGTGAAATAAAACTTAACTCAACCCGTGCCACCCTGGCTCCGTTCTGTCTCGATTCAGATGTTTGTGTGTTCCAGTGAAAAAAATAACTTACCCAACCCGTGCCACCCTAGCTCCGTTCTGGCTCGATTCGGATGTTTGTGTGTTCCATTAAAAACACTGACTCAACCCGTGCCACCCTGGCTCCGTTCTGGCTCGATTCGGATGTTTGTGTTCCAGTGAAAAAAAAACACTAACTCAACCCATGCCACTACTGGCTCCGTTCTGGCTCGATCTGGATGTTTGTGTGTTCCAGTGAAAAAAAACGTAACTCAACCCGTGCCACCCTGGCTCCCTTCTGGCTCGATTCGGATGTTTGTGTGTTCCGGTGAAAAAAAACTAAACCCGTGCCACCCTGGCTCCGTTCTGTCTCGATTCAGATGTTTGTGTGTTCCATTAAAAAAACACTAACTCAACCCGTGCCACCCTGGCTCCGTTCTGGTTCGACTCGGATGTTTGTGTGTTCCAGTGAAAAACACTAACTCAACCCGTGCCACCCTGGCTCCGTTCTGGTTCGATTCAGATGTTTGTGTGTTCCAGTGAAAAAAAACACTAACCCAACCCGTGCCACCCTGGCTCCGTTCTGTCTCGATCTGGATGTTTGTGTGTTCCGGTGAAAAAAATTAACTAACCCAACCCGTGCCACCCTGGCTCCGTTCTGGTTCGACTCGGATGTTTGTGTGTTCCGGTGAAATAAAACTTAACTCAACCCGTGCCACCCTGGCTCCGTTCTGTCTCGATTCAGATGTTTGTGTGTTCCAGTGAAAAAAATAACTTACCCAACCCGTGCCACCCTAGCTCCGTTCTGGCTCGATTCGGATGTTTGTGTGTTCCATTAAAAACACTGACTCAACCCGTGCCACCCTGGCTCCGTTCTGGCTCGATTCGGATGTTTGTGTTCCAGTGAAAAAAAAAACACTAACTCAACCCATGCCACTACTGGCTCCGTTCTGGCTCGATTCGGATGTTTGTGTTCCAGTGGAAAAAAAAAACACTAACTCAACCCATGCCACTACTGGCTCCGTTCTGGCTCGATCTGGATGTTTGTGTGTTCCAGTGAAAAAAAACGTAACTCAACCCGTGCCACCCTGGCTCCCTTCTGGCTCGATTCGGATGTTTGTGTGTTCCGGTGAAAAAAAACTAAACCCGTGCCACCCTGGCTCCGTTCTGTCTCGATTCAGATGTTTGTGTGTTCCATAAAAAACACTAACTTAACCCGTGCCACCCTGGCTCCGTTCTGGTTCGACTCGGATGTTTGTGTGTTCCAGTGAAAAACACTAACTCAACCCGTGCCACCCTGGCTCCGTTCTGGTTCGATTCGGATGTTTGTGTGTTCCAGTGAAAAAAAACACTAACTCAACCCGTGCCACCCTGGCTCCGTTCTGTCTCGATCTGGATGTTTGTGTGTTCCGGTGAAAAAAAAATTAACTAACCCAACCCGTGCCACCCTAGCTCCGTTCTGTCTCGATCTGGATGTTTGTGTGTTCCAGTGAAAAAAAATAACTAACCCAACCCGTGCCACCCTAGCTCCGTTCTGTCTCGATTCGGATGTTTGTGTGTTCCGGTGAAATAAAACTTAACTCAACCCGTGCCACCCTGGCTCCGTTCTGTCTCGATTCAGATGTTTGTGTGTTCCGGTGAAATAAAACTTAACTCAACCCGTGCCACTACTGGCTCCGTGCTGGCTAGGCTTGGGCTCGGATATGTTTGGGCCAGTGGAAAAAAAAACAACTTCAACCCGTGCCACCTTGGCTCCGTTCTGGTTCGATTCGGATGTTTGTGTGTTCCAGTGAAATAAAACTTAACTCAACCCGTGCCACCCTGGCTCCGTGCTGGCTAGGCTTGGGCTCGGATATGTTTGGGCCAGTGGGAAAAAAAGAAAAAACTTCAACCCGTGCCGCTACTGGCCCCGTGCTGGCTCGGCTCGGCTACACGTGTGTGTGTGTGTGTGCCAGTGGAAAAAAAAATTAATTGGCCTTGCCTAGGCCTTGATCGTAGTTATAAATTATAAATGATTACTTAGGGCTACGAGTGAAGGCTTTAGCGGGGAGGGGGTTAATTAGCATAACACCACGTTAATTCTACGATAACGATATGCTAATGTTGTTTCGGTAATGTTATGCTAATTGTATGCTAATGTTATGCAAGTGTTATGTTAATTCGACGCTGAGGTATTCATGTTCACGGGAGTTGTTTAATTTATGCGGTGATTAATATTCATGACGGGGGAAGTCGGGCGGGGGGCGTGACGTCATTCATATGTTTCACCCCTCCCCCCTCCTTGGGAGCTACATCACTAAATAGGTGGGATGGTGACGTCATTCATCTGTTTCACTCCCCTCCCAATGGGGGCTACGTCACTAAGCAGGTGGGATGGTTGACGTCATTCATCAGTTTCACCCCCCCTTGGGGCTACGTCACTAAGAAGGTGGGGGGTGACGTCATTCATCTGTTTCACCCCCCCCCTTGGCTACATCACTAAGAGGGCAGGGAGGGTGACGACATTAATCTGTTTCACTCTAAGAAGTTGGGGGGGTGACGTCATTCGTCTGTTTCCCCCTCCCCATGGGGGTTACGTCACTAAGAGGGCGGGGAGGGTGACGGCATTCATCTGTTACACCCCCCTCGAGGGCTACGTCACTAAGAAGGCGGGGAGGGTGACGTCATTTGTCTGTTTCACCCCCCCTTGGGGGATACATCACTAAGTAGGCGGGGAGAGTGACGTCATTAATCTGTTTCACTCTAAGAAGGTGGGGGGTGATGTCATTCGTCTGTTTCCCCCTCCCCATGGGGTCACGTCACTAAGAAGGCGGGGAGGGTGACGTCATTCGTCTGTTTCACCCCCCCCTTGAGGGCTACGTCACTAAGAGGTGGGAAGGTGACGTCATTCATCTGTTTCACCCCCCCTTGAGGGCTACGTCACTAAGTAGGCGGGGAGGGTGACGTCATTAATCTGTTACACCCCCCCCTCGAAGGCTACGTCATTAAGAAGGCGAGGAGGGTGACGTCATTTGTCTGTTTCAACCCCCCTTGGGGGCTTCATCACTAAGGTGAGGGGGTGACGTCATTCATCTGTTTCACCCCCCCCTTGAGGGCTACGTCACTAAGAAGGCGGGGAGGGTGATGGGCTGATGGTGATGATGGTGGTGATGTTAAAAATGTAATAAAAAAATGGTGGCGCGTGTAACGAGTGGAGATTACCGTTGAGTCTGCGTGGTCTTTAATTATAATAGATGGTGGTAGTGGTGGTGGTGATGGTGGTGGTAGTGGTGGAGGTGGTGGTAGTGGTGATGGTGGTGGTAGTGGTGATGGTGGTGGTAGTGGTGGTGGTAGTGGTGGAGGTGGTGGTGGTGATGGTGGTGGTAGTGGTGGTGGTTGTGGTAGTGGTGGTGATGGTGGTGGTGGTAGTGGTGGTGATGGTGGTAGTGGTGGTGGTAGTGGTGATGGTGGTGGTAGTGGTGGTGGTAGTGGTGGAGGTGGTGGTAGTGGTGATGACGGTGGTAGTGGTGGTGATGGTGGTGGTAGTGGTGATGGTGGTGGTAGTGGTGGTGATGGTGGTGGTGGTAGTGGTGATGGTGGTGGTAGTGGTGATGGTGGTGGTGATGGTGGTGGTGGTAGTGGTGATGGTGGTGGTAGTGGTGGAGGTGGTGGTAGTGGTGATGGTGGTGGTAGTGGTGGTAGTGGTGGTGATAGTGGTGATGGTGGTGGTGGTAGTGGTGGTGATAGTGGTGATGGTGCTGCTGGTGGTGGTAGTGGTGGTAATGGTAGTGGTGGTAGTGGTGGTAATGGTAGTGATGGTGGTGATGGTGGTGGTGATGCTGGTGATGGTGCTGCTGCTGGTGGTGGTAGTGATGGTGATGATGGTGGTGGTAGTGGTGGTGATGGTGGTGGTAGTGGTGGTGATGGTGGTGGTGATGGTGGTAATGGTGGTGGTGATGTTCCGCACGAAGCTGTAAGCCCCAGGCTACTTTGGGCTCGCCTTCCCATCAACCGGAGGCGAGGAGTGGTGGTCGTGGATACTTATGCCCCCACCGAAGACGAACATCTGTGGAGGGATGCAGGCACGCCGATGAGTCAGATGCCTTCTATGACCTCCTGTCACAGGTGCTGGCTAAAGTGGCCCCTCGGGATAGTCATCATGTTGGGTGACTTCAATGCCCGAGTTGGTCATGATGCTGGCACCTGGTCTGCAGTGAATGGAGGGCATGGGCCAGATCAGCTCAATAACAACGGTAGGAGGCTGCTAGATTTTTGTGCAGCCCATGGGCTTGTAATTACCAACACGCTGTTCCGGCTTTGGCGTATCCACACAACATCATGGATGCATGCCGGGTCCAAGCAAGAACATCTGCTGGACTACATAGTGACGGACCAGCGGATGCGAGCCCATGTCCTTGACACCAGGACCTACCGTGGAGCTGATCTACCCTCTGACCATCGACTAGTCATCTGTAAGATGCGCCTGCCATTCTTCCACTCCGGTGGTGGGTGTACACCCAGGTCCACAGTCCAACCTAAAGTGGCCTGGTCTCAGCTGATGAAAGTTTCAAGCGAGAATTTCATCATCGCTTGCGGCTGGGGTTGGCATCGTCCCCCACTCCTCCTGATGTCCAGGGTAAATGGGCGAGGTTTAGGACTGTGACTCATGCAGCTGCAGTGGCTGCTTTGGGTACACGGTCCAGACCTCCCCAGAGACCCTGGCTGACAGAGGAGGTGTTCAGGATGGCTGAGAAAAAGCGACAGGCCCACTGTCATCTGCTACAGAATCCCACGTCAGAGAAGGAGGAGGCTTACCGCAACCTTCGCTCGGAGGTTCGGAGCTGCAAGGATGTGTGGTAGTCGCGGGTTGCTGAGGAGATGGAGTCTGTCTCTGGCCCGCGATCACAAATCTCAATTTAACTCCATTAAATAAGTAACCTGCAGTGCCACACTTATTACCATCATCAGGGGAAAAAATGGTGTTCCAATCTCCGACCCCCAGGAACAGGTTTGCTGATTTGCTGAGCATTTCTGTGAGGTCCTGGGAGAGGGGAAACCCCTCAGCCAGGAAAACATCGTGGCACAAAGTGGGGATGACCCTGCTGAGGCTGCGGTGCCTCAAATATTGGAAGAAGTTACCCCCTGTGAGTGGCTGGCTGAGGTGCCATCTGTTGAGGAAGTACTGAAAGCGATCCGGAGTCTGAGACCAGGAAAGGCAGCGGGCAGAAATGATCTCCCAAGCGAAATGCTGAGGGAGGGTGGCGTTTGTGCACAGACTGCCCTATATGACATCATAGCAACAGTCTGGACCACTGGACGGGTTCCGCAGGATTGGAAGGATGCCCTGGTGGTCCCCCTCTTTAAGAAGGGGGACCGCACAGACTGTAACAACTACAGGGCATCTCACTCCTCAGTGTGCCGGGAAAGGTTCTGGCAAGGATTATTCAACATCGCCTTGCCAGGCACGCTGAGGAGAGGCTTGCGGAGCCCCAATGCGGTTTCAGGAAAGGGCGGTCCTGCACAGATACCATATTTTCTGTCTGTCTGCTGCAGCAGAGGTGTAGGGAATTCCAACAAGACCTACATCTCTGCTTTATTGACCTGGTCAAGGCTTATGATACCCTCAGTAGGCCTGGGCTCTGAGTTGTTCTTTGTGCTTTTGGAGTCCCTGACCCCCTGCTCGCGATCATTAAGGACCTTCATGATGGTGAGCGGGCCCGGGTAAAACTACGTGGCCAGGAGTCAGAGCCATTCCCTGTACACCTTGGGGTGCGACAGGGATGTCCTCTGGCTCCCACATTATTTAACATCTATTTTGACCACGTAGTTCGTGAAGCCTTCAATAGCTGTACCGGGGGAATCTCCATTTGCTACAGATATAATGGAAGGCTGATCGATGCCCAGGTGCGGTCAAGGGATGGCTCCCTATTGCTCAACCACGTTATGTATGCTGATGATTTGGTAATAGCTGCTGATTCAGAGGAGGAGTTGGAGACGCTGCTGCTGAGACTGGAGTGTGCCACTAAGAGGTGGGGCCTTACCATCAGCCCCACCAAAACTAAGCACCTGCCTGGGTATTTTGTACCATCGGACACTCCACCCCCACAACTCCCAATCGGTGATGGGGCAGTTGTGGAGAGAGTGGAGAGTTTCCCATACCTGGGCAGTGTGCTTATGACCGGCTCCAGTTTAACAGCAGAGGTCTCACTCCGAATCAGTCAGGCGGCAATATCTTTTCATCGGTTGCGTAACGCTGTGTGGAAGCTACCTGGTCTGTCGCTCCGCACTAAGCTTCAGGTCTTCTGGGCCACGGTCATTCCCTCCCTTCTCTACGCTTGCGAAACGTGGACTCCCTTAATGGAACATCTTCGCCGGTGAGAAACATTTAGGCTGTCCTGCCTATGATCCAACCTGGGTTTAACCAGGCTGGATTGTGTGAGGAACTCACAAATCCATGAAAGATCTGGGCAAGGTCTCATCGGTGAGCTCCTCCGGCAGGCAAGGCTGCGATGGCTGGGTCATGTAGCCCGCATGCCCAGCCACCGCATGCCGAAACAGCTTTTGTTCGGCCGGATTGAGGGGGCTAAGCGGGCGCGGCACGGGCTAGAGAAGAGATGGAGTGATGTGGTACAGGAGGACGTGGAGCTGAGTGGACTTGCCGATGGCCGGTACCAGCGGTGTCAAGATCGGCCTCTGTGGAGGAGGCTCGTGAAGGATGCTACTGGGCAGGTGGAGGCAGTCGCCCTCCAACAACAACGGAGGGCGGAGGAGCGACGCTCACAACAACGAGCGGAGCGCCGGGTGGCTAAAGCGCAGCAGATTGGCACAGTAGGGGGCACAGGTGGTGCATCAGCCAGTCATCTCAGTCATCTCAGTCAGTCGACCCATGGCACCTGGGTCTGCCCCGTGACCTCCTGCCCGCGGGCGTTCGACACTTCACGTGGCCTTAATGTGCACATAGCCTGGCACAAGCGCCGTGGTGACGTTGGTTGTTGTTGTTGACGTTCGCTCCCACAGAGTTCCGTGTTAACCACTAAAGTTCCGGAATCGAAAGATTTTCCAGTTCTTGGTCAATGAACACACAGACAAAGGTCCCCCGTGTAGCCTCTAACAGGGCTGTAGAGGCAAGTGCTGTCAGTAGCGAGTAGCAGCACCTACACACACAGTCAAAGGTTCCCCAGGTAGCCTCTAACAGGGCTGTAGGGGCAAGTGCTGTCAGTAGCGGGTAGCAGCACCTACACACAGACAAAGCTCCCCCGTGTAGCCTCTAACACGGCTGTAGGGGCAAGTGCTGTTAGTAGCGAGTAGCAGCACCTACACACACACACAGACAAAGGTTCCCCAGGTAGCCTCAGACAGACTTTAGGGGCAAGTGCTGTTAGTAGCAAGTAGCAGCACCTACTACATACATACAAAGCTCCCCCGTGTAGCCTCTAACAGGGCTGTAGGGGCAAGTGCTGCTAGTAGCGAGTAGCAGCACCTACACACAGACACAGACAAAGCTCCCCCAGGTAGCCTCTAACAGTGGCTGTAGGGGCAAGTGCTGTTAGTAGCGAGTAGCAGCACCTACACACAGACAAAGCTCCCCCAGGTAGCCTCTAACACGGCTGTAGGGGCAAGTGCTGTCAGTAGTGAGTAGCAGCACCTACACACACAAACACACACACACACACAAAGCTCCCCCGTGTAGCCTCTAACAGCGGCTGTAGGGGCAAGTGCTGTGTCAGTAGCGTAGCCACGGCCGCGTGTGCCAGGCTAGGTGCACGTTGAGGCCACGCGCAGCGTCGAACGCCCGCCGGCAGGAGGTCACGTGCTAGACCCAGCAGGTGCCCTACGTGTCGACTGACTGAGACGAATGGCCGATGGACCACAATACCTGTGCCCCCACCCCCCACCGCCACCACCCACCACCACCACCACGTCAACTTTTGCTGCGCTTTAGCCGGCCCGCTCGTTGTTGTGAGCTCGGCGTGGCAGTTGGCCGGGCCTCGGTCGACGGGATCCGCTTCGTCATTTCGTTTCACTTCCCTCAGCAGCAGATCGCCAATTCAGCAAAATAAAGTCACTCACAGTGGGCGTGACGAGTTCCCCTCTGGTATTTGAGGTTTCGCAGGCCGCTGGGCAAACTTCCGCTGATATCTGAGGCATCGCAGTCCCCTAGCTAGCAGGGTCAACTCCACCTTGATACTCACTCACTCACAGGGGGTGACTACTTCCGCTGATATCTGAGGCATCGCAGTCCCCTAGCTGGCAGGGTCAACTCCACCTTGATACTCACTCACTCACAGGGGGTGACTACTTCCTCTGATATCTGAGGCACCACAGCTCCCTAGCTAGCAGGGTCAACTCCACCTTGATACTCACTCACTCACAGGGGGTGACTACTCGCTCTGATATCTGAGGCACCACAGCCTCCTAGCTAGCAGGGTCAACTCCACCTTGATACTCACTCACAGGGGGTGACAACTTCCTCTGATATCTGAGGCACCACAGCTCCCTAGCTAGCAGGGTCAACTCCACCTTGATAGTCACTCACTCACTCACAGGGGGTGACTACTTCCTCTGATATCTGAGGCACCACAGCCTCCTAGCTAGCAGGGTCAACTCCACCTTGATACTCACTCACTCACAGGGGGTGACTACTTCCTCTGATATCTGAGGCACCACAGCCTCCTAGCTAGCGGGGTCAACTCCACCTTGATACTCACTCACTCACAGGGGGTGACTACTTCCTCTGATATCTGAGGCACCACACCCTCCTAGCTAGCAGGGTCAACTCCACCTTGACACTCACTCACTCACAGGGGGTGACTACTTCCTCTGATATCTGAGGCACCACAGCCCCCTAGCTAGCAGGGTCAACTCCACCTTGATACTCACTCACTCACAGGGGGTGACTACTTCGCTGATATCTGAGGCACCACAGCCCCCTAGCTAGCAGGGTCAACTCCACCTTGATACTCACTCACAGGGGGTGACTACTTCCTCTGATGTCTGAGGCACCACAGATCCCTAGCTGGCAGGGTCAACTCCACCTTGATAGTCACTCACAGGGGGTGACTACTTCCTCTGATATCTGAGGCACCACAGCCCCTTAGCTAGCAGGGTCAACTCCACCTTGATACTCACTCACTCACAGGGGGTGACTACTTCCTCTGATATCTGAGGCACCACAGCCTCCTAGCTAGCAGGGTCAACTCCACCTTGATACTCACTCACTCACAGGGGGTGACTACTCGCTCTGATATCTGAGGCACCACAGCCTCATAGCTAGCAGGGTCAACTCCACCTGGATACTCACTCACAGGGGGTGACTACTTCCTCTGATATCTGAGGCACCACAGCCTCATAGCTAGCAGGGTCAACTCCACCTTGATAGTCACTCACTCACAGGGGGTGACAACTTCCTCTGATATCTGAGGCACCGCAGCTCCCTAGCTCGCAGGGTCAACTCCACCTTGATACTCACTCACTCACAGGGGGTGACTACTTCCTCTGATATCTCAGGCACCACAGCCCTCTAGCTAGCAGGGTCAACTCCACCTTGATACTCACTCACTCACAGGGGGTGACTACTTCCTCTGATATCTGAGGCACCACAGCCTCCTAGCTAGCACGGTCAACTCCACCTTGATACTCACTCACTCACAGGGGGTGACTACTTCCTCTGATATCTGAAGCACCACAGCCTCCTAGCTAGCACGGTCAACTCCACCTTGATACTCACTCACTCACAGGGGGTGACTACTTCCGCTGATATCTGAGGCACCACAGCTCCCTAGCTAGCAGGGTCAACTCCACCTTGATTATCACTCACTCACAGGGGGTGACTACTTCCGCTGATATCTGAGGCACCACAGCTCCCTAGCTAGCAGGGTCAACTCCACCTTGATACTCACTCACTCACAGGGGGTGACTACTTCCGCTGATATCTGAGGCACCACAGCCTCCTAGCTATCAGGGTCAACTCCACCTTGATACTCACAGGGGGTGACTACTTCCTCTGATATCTGAGGCACCGCAGTTCCCTAGCTAGCAGGGTCAACTCCAGCCTTGATAGTCACTCACTCACAGGGGGTGACTACTTCCTCTGATATCTGAGGCACCACAGCCCCTAGCTAGCAGGGTCAACTCCACCTTGATACTCACTCACTCACAGGGGGTGACTACTTCCTCTGATATCTGAGGAATCGCAGTCCCCTAGCTAGCAGGGTCAACTCCACCTTGATACTCACTCACTCACAGGGGGTGACTACTTCCTCTGATATCTGAGGCACCACAGCCCTCTAGCTAGCAGGATCAACTCCACCTTGATACTCACTCACAGGGGGTGACTACTTCCTCTGATATCTGAGGCACCACAGCCCACTAGCTAGCAGGGTCAACTCCACCTTGATACTCACTCACAGGGGGTGACTACTTCCTCTGATATCTGAGGCACCACAGCCCCCTAGCTAGCAGGGTCAACTCCACCTTGATACTCACTCACAGGGGGTGACTACTTCCTCTGATATCTGAGGCACCACAGCCTCCTAGCTATCAGGGTCAACTCCACCTTGATACTCACTCACTCACAGGGGGTGACTACTTCCTCTGATATCTGAGGCACCACAGCCCCTAGCTACCAGGGTCAACTCCACCTTGATACTCACTCACTCACAGGGGGTGACTACTTCCTCTGATATCTGAGGCACCACAGCCTCCTAGCTAGCAGGGTCAACTCCACCTTGACACTCACTCACTCACAGGGGGTGACTACTTCCTCTGATATCTGAGGCATCGCAGTCCCCTAGCTAGCAGGGTCAACTCCACCTTGATAGTCACTCACTCACAGTGGGTGACTAATTCTGCTGATATCTGAGGCACCACAGTCCCCTAGCTAGCAGGGTCAACTCCACCTTGATGGTCACTCACTCACAGGGGGTGACTACTTCCTCTGATATCTGAGGCACCACAGCCTCCTAGCTAGCAGGGTCAACTCCACCTTGATAGTCACTCACTCACAGGGGGTGACTACTTCCACTGATATCTGAGGCATCGCAGTCCCCTAGCTAGCAGGGTCAACTCCACCTTGACACTCACAGGGGGTGACTACTTCCTCTGATATCTGAGGCACCACAGCCTCCTAGCTATCAGGGTCAACTCCACCTTGATACTCACTCACTCACAGGGGGTGACTACTTCCTCTGATATCTGAGGCACCACAGCCTCCTAGCTAGCAGGGTCAACTCCACCTTGACACTCACTCACTCACAGGGGGTGACTACTTCCACTGATATCTGAGGCACCACAGCCTCCTAGCTAGCAGGGTCAACTCCACCTTGACACTTATACAAACACTCATCACAACAACAACAACAACCGCCATTCGCTACTAAGTGGTGGTGACGTCACCACGGCGCTTGTGCCAGGCTATGTGCACGCCTCATCACAGACACAGACAAAGCTCCCCCGTGTAGCCTCTAGCAGGGCTGTAGGGGCAAGTGCTGTGTTAGTAGCGAGTAGCAGCACCTACACACACACAGACAAAGGTCCCCCATGTAGCCTCTAACAGGGCTGCAGGGGCAAGTGCTGTTAGTAGCGAGTAGCAGCACCTACACAGACACACAGACACAGACAAAGCTACCCCGTGTAGCCTCTAACAGTGGCTGTAGGGGCAAGTGCTGTGTTAGTAGCGAGTAGCAGCACCTTCACACACACAGACAAAGGTCCCCCGTGCAGCCTCTAACATGCTGTAGGGGCAAGTGCTGTCAGTAGCGAGTAGCAGCACCTACACACACACACAGACAAAGCTCCCCCGTGTAGCCTCTAACAGTGGCTGTAGGGGCAAGTGCTGTCAGTAGCGAGTAACAGCACCTACACACAGACACAGACAAAGCTACCCCCGTGTAGCCTCTAACAGTGGCTGTAGGGGCAAGTGCTGTGTTAGTAGCGAGTAGCCGCACCTACACAGACACAGACAAAGGTCCCCCGTGTAGCCTCTAACAGGGCTGTAGGGGCAAGTGCTGTGTTAGTAGCGAGTAGCAGCACCTACACAGACACAGACAAAGGTCCCCCGTGTAGCCTCTAACAGGGCTGTAGGGGCAAGTGCTGTGTTAGTAGCGAGTAGCAGCACCTACACAGACACAAAGACCCCTCGTATAGCCTGTAACAGACTGTAGGGGCAAGTGCTGTGTTAGTAGCGAGTAGCAGCACCTACACAGACACACAGACAAAGCTACCCCGTGTAGCCTCTAACAGGGCTGTAGGGGCAAGTGCTGTCAGTAGCGAGTAGCTGCACCTACACAGACACAGACAAAGGTCCCCCATGTAGCCTCTAACAGTGGCTGTAGGGGCAAGTGCTGTGTTAGTAGTGAGTAGCAGCACCTACACACCAGACACAAACAAACCTACCCCGTGTAGCCTCTAACAGTGGCTGTAGGGGCAAGTGCTGTCAGTAACGAGTAGCAGCACATACACACACAGACAAAGCTCCCCCGTGTAGCCTCTAACAGTGGCTGTAGGGGCAAGTGCTGTGTCAGTAGCGAGTAGCAGCACCTACACACAGACACAGACAAAGCTACCCCGTGTAGCCTCTAACAGTGGCTGTAGGGGCAAGTGCTGTGTTAGTAGCGAGTAGCAACACCTACACATACACACAGACAAAGCTCCCCCGTGTAGCCTCTAACAGTGGCTGTAGGGGCAAGTGCTGTCAGTAGCGAGTAGCAGCACCTACACACACAGACAAAGCTCTCCCGTGTAGCCTCTAACACGGCTGTAGGGGCAAGTGCTGTTAGTAGCGAGTAGCAGCACCTACACACAGACACAGACAAAGCTACCCCGTGTAGCCTCTAACAGTGGCTGTAAGGGCAAGTGCTGTCAGTAGCGAGTAACAGCACCTACACATAGACACAGACAAAGCTCCCCCGTGTAGCCTCCAACAGAGCTGTAGGGGCAAGTGCTGTTAGTAGCGAGTAGCAGCACCTACACACACACACAGACAAAGGTACCCCATGTAGCCTCTAACAGGGCTGTAGGGGCAAGTGCTGTGTTAGTAGCGAGGAGCAGCACCTACACACAGACAAAGGTCCCCCGTGTAGCCTCTAACAGGGCTGTAGGGGCAAGTGCTGTCAGTAGCGAGTAGCAGCACCTACACACAGACACAGACAAAGCTACCCCGTGTAGCCTCTAACAGTGGCTGTAGGGGCAAGTGCTGTGTTAGTAGCGAGTAGCAGCACCTACACAGACACAGACAAAGCTACCCCGTGTAGCCTCTAACAGTGGCTCTAGGGGCAAGTGCTGTGTTAGTAGCGAGTAGCAGCACCTACACAGACACACACACAGACAGACAAAGCTACCCCGGTGGGCTTGCGATGTTGAACCCTGTGGGAGTCTCAGGCTCTCCACACGACAAACTCGGCTTCTCATTCGAGGCTGAGTCCACCTAGGGGTGGAATGCGATTGGGTAAATTTGGGGTTAGAGGGGGTAAGGAGGGGAAGGGGGGGGGGGTTAAGGGGGGAGAGGCACTTGGGGGTGATGGGGATGAGATGGACTTGCGGGGGTGTTGCGTGCGAAAAATTTCGCAGACGCAGCGGGCACTCAGAGGAAGACGAAATCGTCCGTGGGTGGGAGGCCTTGAATGAAAACAAAACGCGAATTCCGACCGTGGTCCTCCTGTGAGACTCTCAGTGATTGACACTGAACCCTGTGGGAGTCTCAGTGATTAACACTGAACCCTGTGGGAGTCTCAGAGACTAACACTGAACCCTGTGGAAGTCTCAGTGATTAACACTGAACCCTGTGGGAGTCTCAGTGATTAACACTGAACCCTGTGGGAGTCTCAGTGATTAACACTGAACCCTGTGGGAGTCTCAGTGATTGACACTGAACCCTGTGGGAGTCTCAGTGATTAACACTGAACCCTGTGGGAGTCTCAGTGATTAACACTGAACCCTGTGGGAGTCTCAGTGATTGACACTGAACCCTGTGGGAGTCTCAGTGATTAACACTGAACCCTGTGTGAGTCTCAGTGACTAACACTGAACCCTGGGGGAGTCTCAGTGATTAACACTGAACCCTGTGGGAGCCTTAGTCTGGCTCTGTGAGCCTCAGTGATTAACACTGAACCCTGTGGGAGTCTCAGTGATTGACACTGAACCCTGTGGGAGTCTCAGTGATTGACACTGAACCCTGTGGGAGTCTCAGTGATTGACACTGAACCCTGTGGGAGTCTCTCAGTGATTAACACTGAACATTGTGGGAGGCTCAGTGATTAACTCTGAACCCTGTGGGAGTCTCAGTGGCTAACACTGAACCCTGTGGGAGTCTAAGAGATTAACACTGAAGCCTCTGGGAGTCTTCAGTGATTAACACTGAACCCTGTGGGAGTCTCAGTGATTAACACTGAACCCTGTGGGAGTCTCAGTGACTAACACTGGACCCTGTGGGAGTCTCAGTGATTAACACTGAACCCTGTGGGAGTCTCAGAGATTAACACTGAACCCTGTGGGAGTCTCAGTGATTAACACTGAACCCTGTGGGAGTCTCAGTGATTAACACTGAACCCTGTGGGAGTCTCAGTGATTAACACTGAACCCTGTGGGAGTCTCAGTGATTAACACTGAACCCTGTGGGAGTCTCAGTGATTAACACTGAACCCTGTGGGAGTCTCAGTGATTAACACTGAACCCTGTGGGAGTCTCAGTGATTAACACTGAACCCTGTGGGAGTCTCAGTGATTAACACTGAACCCTGTGGGAGTCTCGGAGATTAACGCTGAACCCTGTGGGAGTCTCAGTGATCGACACTGAACCCTGTGGGAGTCTCAGTGATCGACACTGAACCCTGTGGGAGTCTCAGTGATTAACACTGAACCCTGTGGGAGTCTCAGTGATTAACACTGAACCCTGTAGGAGTCTCAGTGATTAACACTGAACCCTGTGGGAGTCTCAGTGGCTAACACTGAACCCTGTAGGAGTCTCAGTGATCGACACTGAACCCTGTGGGAGTCTCAGTGATTGACACTGAACCCTGTGGGAGTCTCAGTGATCGACACTGAACCCTGTAGGAGTCTCAGTGATTAACACTGAACCCTGTGGGAGTCTCACTGATTAACACTGAACCCTGTGGGAGTCTCTCAGTGATTAACACTGAACCCTGTGGGAGTCTCAGTGATTAACACTGAACCCTGTGGGAGTCTCAGTGATCGACACTGAACCCTGTGGGAGTCTCAGTGATTAACACTGAACCCTGTGGGAGTCTCAGTGATTAACACTGAACCCTGTGGAAGTCTCTCAGTGATTAACACTGAACATTGTTGGAGTCTCAGTGATTAACACTGAACCCTGTGGGAGTCTAAGAGATTAACACTGAAGCCTCTGGGAGTCTTCAGTGATTAACACTGAACCCTGTGGGAGTCTCAGTGATTAACACTGAACCCTGTGGGAGTCTCAGTGATCAACACTGAACCCTGTGGGAGACTCAGAGATTAACACTGAACCCTGTGGGAGACTCTCAGTGATTAACACTGAACCTTGTGGGAGTCTCACTGATTAACACTGAACCATGTGGGAGTCTAGTGATTAACACTGAGCCCTATGGGAGTCTCAGAGATTAACACTGAACCCTGTGGGAGTCTCAGAGATTAACACTGAACCCTATGGGAGTCTCAGTGAGTAACACTGAACCCTATGGGAGTCTCAGTGATTAACACTGAACCCTGTGGGAGTCTCAGAGATTAACACTGAACCCTATGGGAGTCTCAGTGATTAACACTGAACCCTATGGGAGTCTCAGTGATTAACTCTGAACCCTGTGGGAGTCTCAGAGATTAACACTGAACCCTGTGGGAGTCTCAGTGATTAACACTGAATCCTGTGGGAGTCTCAGAGATTAACACTGAACCCTGTGGGAGTCTCAGAGATTAACACTGAACCCTGTGGGAGTCTCAGAGATTAACACTGAACCCTGTGGGAGTCTCAGAGATTAACACTGAACCCTGTGGGAGTCTCAGTGATTGACACTGAACCCTGTGGGAGTCTCTCAGTGATTAACACTGAACCCTGTGGGAGTCTCAGTGATTGACACTGAACCCTGTGGGAGTCTCTCAGTGATTAACACTGAACCCTGTGGGAGTCTCAGTGATCAACACTGAACCCTGTGGGAGTCTCAGTGATTAACACTGAACCCTGTGGGAGTCTCAGTGATTAACACTGAACCCTGTGGGAGTCTCAGTGATTAACACTGAACCCTGTGGGAGTCTCAGTGATTAACACTGAACCCTGTGGGAGTCTCAGTGATTAACACTGAACCCTGTGGGAGTCTCAGTGATCAACACTGAACCCTGTTGGAGTCTCAGTGATTAACACTGAACTCTGTGGGAGTCTCTCAGTGATTAACACTGAACCCTGTGGGAGTCTCAGTGATCAACACTGAACCCTGTGGGAGACTCAGTGGCTAACACTGAACCCTGTGGGAGTCTCAGTGATAAACACTGAACCCTGTGGGAGTCTCAGTGATTAACACTGAACCCTGTGGGAGTCTCAGTGATTAACACTGAACCCTGTGGGAGTCTCGGAGATTAACACTGAACCCTGTGGGAGTCTCAGTGATTAACACTGAACCCTGTGGGAGTCTCAGTGATTAACACTGAACCCTGTGGGAGTCTCAGTGATTAACACTGAACCCTGTGGAAGTCTCAGTGATTAACATTGAACCCTGTGGGAGTCTCAGAGATTAACACTGAACCCTGTGGGAGTCTCAGTGATTGACACTGAACCCTGTGGGAGTCTCAGTGATTAACACTGAACCCTGTGGGAGTCTCAGTGATTAACACTGAACCCTGTGGGAGTCTAGTGGCTAACACTGAACCCTGTGGGAGTCTCAGTGATTAACACTGAACCCTGTGGGAGTCTCAGTGATTAACACTGAACCCTATGGGAGTCTCAGAGATTAACACTGAACCCTGTGGGAGTCTCAGTGATTAACACTGAACCCTGTGGGAGTCTCAGTGATTAACACTGAACCCTGTGGGAGTCTCAGTGGCTAACACTGAACCCTATGGGAGTCTCAGAGATTAACACTGAACCCTGTGGGAGTCTCAGTGGCTAACACTGAACCCTGTGGGAGTCTCAGTGATTAACACTGAACCCTGTGGGAGTCTCAGTGATTAACACTGAACCCTGTGGGAGTCTCAGTGATTAACACTGAACCCTGTGGGAGTCTCAGTGGCTAACACTGAACCCTATGGGAGTCTCAGAGATTAACACTGAACCCTGTGGGAGTCTCAGTGGCTAACACTGAACCCTGTGGGAGTCTCAGTGATTAACACTGAACCCTGTGGGAGTCTCCGTGATTAACACTGAACCCTGTGGGAGTCTCAGTGGCTAACACTGAACCCTATGGGAGTCTCAGAGATTAACACTGAACCCTGTGGGAGTCTCAGTGGCTAACACTGAACCCTGTGGGAGTCTCAGTGATTAACACTGAACCCTGTGGGAGTCTCCGTGATTAACACTGAACCCTGTGGGAGTCTCAGTGATCGACACTGAACCCTGTGGGAGTCTCCGTGATTAACACTGAACCCTGTGGGAGTCTCAGTGGCTAACACTGAACCCTGTGGGAGTCTCAGTGATTAACACTGAACCCTGTGGGAGTCTCAGTGATTAACACTGAACCCTGTGGGAGTCTCCGTGATTAACACTGAACCCTGTGGGAGTCTCAGTGATCGACACTGAACCCTGTGGGAGTCTCCGTGATTAACACTGAACCCTGTGGGAGTCTCAGTGATTAACACTGAACCCTGTGGGAGTCTCAGTGATTAACACTGAACCCTGTGGGAGTCTCAGTGATTAACACTGAACCCTGTAGGAGTCTCAGTGATTAACACTGAACCCTGTGGGAGTCTCAGTGATCGACACTGAACCCTGTGGGAGTCTCTCAGTGACTAACACTGAACCCTGTGGGAGTCTCAGTGGCTAACACTGAACCCTGTGGGACCTTCATCCATTACCCAGCGGCAGCGTAAACAACAACAACAGCAGCAGCGGCGGGGTGGGGTGGGAGGGTTAAAGCCCCGAGGCCGATGAGAAGTTCACTAAAGTCGTAGGGGCCATTATCGGTGAGTCAGCGGCGGGGAACGCGGGCACAGAGACAATGGGGAGGCGGTGTGGGGGGTGGGGGTGGGGGATGACGAGACCCCTCCCTCCTCCCTCCCCCCTCCCCCCTCCCTCCCCCCTCCCCCCTCCCTCCCCCCTCCCTCCCCCCTCCCTCCCCCTCCCTTCCCCTCCCTTCCCCCTCCCTCCCCCCTCTCTCCCCCCTCCCTCCCCCTCCCTCCCCCCTCTCTCCCCCCTCCCTCCCCCCTCCCTCCCCCCTCCCTCCCCCTCCCTCCCCCTCCCTCCCCCCTCCCTCCCCCTCCCTTCCCCTCCCTTCCCCCTCCCTCCCCCCTCTCTCCCCCCTCTCTCCCCCCTCCCTCCCCCCTCCCTCCCCCCTCCCCCCTCCCCCACCTCAATGGCCGTAGCGCTCAAAACGTCCGCAAAGAGGATTCCATTGGACAGCTCGGGCTGACGTCACGTGATCCCCCCGGGGGGGGGGGGGTGGGGGCGGGGGGTTAATGGGCGGGTCATTAGCCCCCCTCCAATTACACCTGGCCCCCCACGTGTGGAGAGTGAGGGGGGGCATCAGCCCTCCACCAATTAGACCTGGCCCCCCACCCCACGTAATGGGGAGGGGGGCACCAGCCCCCCACAGCTGCTTCTCTCCCCAGTCAACAGAGGTGAACGTCGGGTGAACGTCGACCCAATGGTTTCGACCGCACAGGGAGCCAACGTTGCTGCAACGTTGGCTCCCTGTGCGGTTGAAACGTCGGGTGAACGTTTGCCCAACACTTCCCACTGTCCGACCAACGTTGGTCACGCCCCCTTCCCCTCCCAATGGCCCCCGCCCCCTCTCGCCGCTGGCCCCGCCCTCTTCCTCCTGATCCCGCCCCATCTCACCGCTGGCCCCGCCCTCTTCCTCCTGACCCCCCCGCCCCCCTCCCAACGCAGAGCTCCTCCCTTTTCCCCACGACCCCGCCCTCTTCCACCTGACCCCGCCCCCTCTCACCACTGGCGCCGCCCTCTTCCTCCTGACCCCGCCCCTTCTCACCGCTGGCCCCGCCCTCTTCCCCCTGGCCCAGCCACCCTCCCTCCGCAGGGCTCCTCCCTTCTCCCCACGACCCCGCCCTCTTCCACCTGACCCCGCCCCCTCTCACCGCTGGCCCCGCCCTCTTCCACCTGACCCCGCCCCTTCTCACCGCTGGCCCCGCCCTCTTCCCCCTGGCCCAGCCCCCCTCCCACTGCAGGGCTCCTCCCTTTTCCCCACGACCCCGCCCTCTTCCTTCTGACCCCACCCCTTCTCACCGCTGGCACCGCCCTCTTCCTTCTGACCCCACCCCTTCTCACCGCTGGCACCGCCCTCTTCCTCCTGACCCCCCGCCCCCCTCCCACCGCAGGGCTCCTCCCTTTTCCCCACGACCCCGCCCTCTTCCTCCTTACCCCGCCCCCTCTCACTGCTGACCCCGCCCTCTTCCTCCTGACCCCCCCACCCCCTCCAACAGCAGGGCTCCTCCCTTTTCCCCACGACCCCGCCCTCTTTCATCGCTGGCCCCTCCTTTTTCCTACGCTAACCCCGCCCCCTCTCATCGCTGGCCCATGCCCCACTTCATACTGACCCCGCCCCCTCCAACCGCTGGCCCCGCCCTCTTCCTCCTAACGCCGCCCCCTCCAACCGCAGGCCCCTCCTTCTTCCTTCCCTAACCCCGCCCCTTACCCACCGCTAGCCCAGCCCTCTTCCTCCTGACCCCGCCCCCCTCCAGGCCACAGGCTCCTCCCTTAGCCACTCCCCCTTTGATGTCTGAGCAGCAGCAGCAGCATCAGCAGCACCATCATCATCAGCACCATCATCATCAGCATCATCATCAGCAGCAGCACCATCATCATCAGCATCATCATCATCATCAGCATCATCATCATCAGCAGCACCATCATCATCAGCAGCAGCATCAGCAGCAGCATCATCATCAGCAGCAGCATCATCATCAGCAGCAGCATCATCATCAGCAGCAGCATCATCATCAGCAGCAGCATCATCATCAGCAGCAGCATCATCATCATCAGTAATATCGGCGATATCAACAACAACAACATCATCATCAACTCAGGAGGATGAAGTTAGCGGTGATGAGATTCTCATTCCTCACTCTCAGCCTCATTGCAGGTGAGAGTCGCGTGTGTACACGTGGTGTGTGTACACGTGTGGTGGTGTGTGTACACGTGTGGTGTGTGTGTGTACACGTGTGGTGGTGTGTGTGTACACGTAGTGTGTGTACACGTGTGGTGTGTGTGTACACGTGTGGTGGTGTGTGTACACGTGTGGTGTGTACACGTGTGGTGTGTGTACACGTGGTGTGTGTACACATGTGTGTGTACACGTGGTGTGTGTACACGTGTGGTGTGTGTGTACACGTGTGGTGTGTGTGTACACGTGTGGTGTGTGTGTACACGTGTGTGTGTACACGTGTGGTGGTGTGTGTACACGTGTGGTGTGTACACGTGTGGTGGTGTGTGTACACGTGTGGTGTGTATACACGTGTGGTGGTGTGTGTGTACACGTGTGGTGGTGTGTGTACACGTGTGGTGTGTGTGTGTACACGTGTGGTGGTGTGTGTACACGTGTGGTGTGTACACGTGTGGTGTGTGTGTACACGTGTGGTGTGTGTGTACACGTGTGGTGTGTACACGTGTGTGTACACGTGTGGTGGTGTGTGTACACGTGTGGTGTGTGTGTACACGTGTGGTGTGTACACGTGTGTGTACACGTGTGGTGGTGTGTGTACACGTGTGGTGGTGTGTGTACACGTGTGGTGTGTGTGTACACGTGTGGTGTGTGTACACGTGTGGTGTGTGTGTACACGTGTGGTGTGTACACGTGTGGTGGTGTGTGTACACGTGTGATGTGTGTACACGTGTGGTGTGTGTGTACACGTGTGGTGTGTACACGTGTGTGTACACGTGTGGTGGTGTGTGTACACGTGTGGTGTGTGTGTACACGTGTGGTGTGTACACGTGTGTGTACACGTGTGGTGGTGTGTGTACACGTGTGGTGGTGTGTGTACACGTGTGGTGTGTGTGTACACGTGTGGTGTGTGTACACGTGTGGTGTGTGTGTACACGTGTGGTGTGTACACGTGTGGTGGTGTGTGTACACGTGTGTGTGTACACGTGTGGTGTGTGTACACGTGTGGTGGTGTGTGTACACGTGGTGTGTGTACACATGTGGTGGTGTGTACACGTGTGGTGGGTGTGTACACGTGTGGTGTGTACACGTGTGGTGTGTGTGTACACGTGTGGTGTGTGTGTACACGTGTGGTGTGTACACATGTGTGTGTACACGTGTGGTGGTGTGTGTACACGTGTGGTGTGTGTGTGTACACGTGTGGTGGTGTGTGTACACGTGTGGTGTGTACACGTGTGGTGTGTGTGTACACGTGTGGTGGTGTGTGTACACGTGTGGTGTGTGTGTGTACACGTGTGGTGGTGTGTGTACACGTGTGGTGTGTACACGTGTGGTGTGTGTGTACACGTGTGGTGGTGTGTGTACACGTGTGGTGTGTGTGTACACGTGTGGTGGTGTGTGTACACGTGTGGTGTGTACACGTGTGGTGTGTGTGTACACGTGTGGTGGTGTGTGTACACGTGTGGTGGTGTGTGTACACGTGTGGTGTGTGTACACGTGTGGTGTGTACACGTGTGTGTACACGTGTGGTGGTGTGTGTACACGTGTGTGCGTGTGCACGTGTGGTGTGTACACGTGTGGTGTGTACACGTGTGGTGTGTATACACGTGTGATGTGTGTACACGTGTGGTGGTGTGTGTACACGTGTGGTGTGTACACGTGTGGTGGTGTGTGTACACATGTGGTGTGTACACGTGTGGTGGTGTGTGTACACGTGTGGTGTGTGCACACGTGTGGTGTGTACACGTGTGGTGGTGTGTACACGTGTGGTGGTGTGTGTACACGTGTGGTGGTGTGTGTACACGTGTGGTGTGTACACGTGTGGTGGTGTGTACACGTGCGGTGTGTGTACACGTGTGGTGTGTGTACACGTGTGGTGGTGTGTGTACACGTGTGGTGTGTGTACACGTGTGGTGGTGTGTGTACACGTGTGGTGTGTGTACACGTGTGGTGGTGTGTACACGTGTGTGTGTACACGTGTGGTGTGTGTGTACACGTGTGGTGTGTGTGTGTACACGTGTGGTGGTGTGTGTACACGTGTGGTGTGTACACGTGTGGTGTGTGTGTACACGTGTGGTGGTGTGTGTACACGTGTGGTGGTGTGTGTACACGTGTGGTGTGTGTACACGTGTGGTGTGTACACGTGTGTGTACACGTGTGGTGGTGTGTGTACACGTGTGTGCGTGTGCACGTGTGGTGTGTACACGTGTGGTGTGTACACGTGTGGTGTGTATACACGTGTGATGTGTGTACACGTGTGGTGGTGTGTGTACACGTGTGGTGTGTACACGTGTGGTGGTGTGTGTACACATGTGGTGTGTACACGTGTGGTGGTGTGTGTACACGTGTGGTGTGTGCACACGTGTGGTGTGTACACGTGTGGTGGTGTGTACACGTGTGGTGGTGTGTGTACACGTGTGGTGGTGTGTGTACACGTGTGGTGTGTACACGTGTGGTGGTGTGTACACGTGCGGTGTGTGTACACGTGTGGTGTGTGTACACGTGTGGTGGTGTGTGTACACGTGTGGTGTGTGTACACGTGTGGTGGTGTGTGTACACGTGTGGTGTGTGTACACGTGTGGTGGTGTGTACACGTGTGTGTGTACACGTGTGGTGTGTGTGTACACGTGTGGTGGTGTGTGTACACGTGTGGTGTGTGTACACGTGTGGTGTGTGTACACGTGTGGTGTGTACACGTGTGGTGTGTACACGTGTGGTGTGTACACGTGATGTGTGTACACGTGTGGTGTGTGTGTACACGTGTGGTGGTGTGTGTACACGTGTGGTGTGTTCACGTGTGGTGTGTACACGTGTGGTGTGTGTACACGTGTGTGTGTACACGTGTGGTGGTGTGTGTACACGTGTGTGTGTGTACACACCACCACACGTGTGTGTGTACACGTGTGTGTGTGTACACGCGTGGTGTGTTTACACGTGTGGTGTGTACACGTGTGGTGTGTACACGTGATGTGTGTACACGTGTGGTGTGTGTGTACACGTGTGGTGGTGTGTGTACACGTGTGGTGGTGTGTGTACACGTGGTGTGTGTGTGTACACGTGTGTGTGTACACGTGTGGTGTGTGTACACGAGTGGTGGTGTGTGTACACGTGTGGTGGTGTGTACACGTGTGGTGTGTGTGTACACGTGTGGTGTGTGTACACGTGTGGTGGTGTGTGTACACGTGTGGTGTGTACACGTGTGGTGTGTGTACATGTGTGGTGTGTACACGTGTGGTGTGTGTACACGTGTGGTGTGTACACGTGTGGTGGTGTGTGTACACGTGTGGTGTGTACACGTGTGGTGTGTGTACACGTGTGGTGTGTACACGTGTGGTGGTGTGTGTACACGTGTGGTGTGTACACATGTGATGTGTGTACACGTGTGGTGTGTGTGTACACGTGTGGTGTGTACACGTGTGATGTGTGTACACGTGTGGTGGTGTGTGTACACGTGTGGTGTGTACACGTGTGGTGTGTGTACACGTGTGGTGTGTACACGTGTGGTGGTGTGTGTTCACGTGTGGTGTGTACACGTGTGGTGTGTGTACACGTGTGTGTGTACACGTGTGGTGTGTGTACACGTGTGTGTGTACACGTGTGGTGGTGTGTGTACACGTGTGTGTGTGTACACACCACCACACGTGTGTGTGTACACGCGTGGTGTGTGTACACGTGTGGTGTGTGTACACGTGTGGTGTGTGTGTACACGTGTGTGTGTGTACACGTGTGTGAGTGAGTGAACGACTGAGTGAATGAGTGTGTCATTGAGTGGGTGGGTGGGTGAGTGATTAAGTGAATGAGTGAGTGATTGTGTGAGTTGATAAGTGAGTGGGGGAATGAGTGAGCGGCTGAGTGGATGAGTGTGTCAGTGAGTGGGTGGGTGGTTGAGTAGGTGACTGAGTGAATGTGTGGGTGGGTGAGTGAGTGGGAGAGTGAGTGGCTGAGTGAATGGGTGAGTGAGTGAGTGGGTGAGTAAGTGGGTCAGTGTGTGAGTGAGTTATTGACTGAGTGAATGGGTGCGTGGGTGAGTGAGTTCGTGGGTGAGTGAGTGGGAGAGTGAGTGGCTGAGTGAATGGGTGGGTGAGTGTGTGAGTGAGTTATTGAGTGAGTGAATGAGTGTGTGAGTGAGTGAATTAGTGCGTGGGTGAGTGATTAAGAGGATGAGTGAGTGATTAGGTGAGTGGGGGGATAAGTGAGTGGCTGAGTGAATGAGTGTGTGAGTGAGGGGGTGAGTGCGTGAATGAGTGAGTTAGTGGTTGAGTGATTGGGTGGGTACGTGAGTTGGTGAATGAGTGGGTGAGTGAGTGGGTGTGAGTTAGTGGGTGAGTTAGTTGGTGAGTGAGTGGGTGACCGAGTGAATGTGTGGGTGGGTAAGTGAGTGGGTGGGTGAGTGAGTGAGTGGCTGAGGGAATGAGTGGGTGGGTGGGTGAGTGGGTGAGTGAATGAGTGGGTGAGTGAGTGAATGAGTGCGTGGGTGAGTGAGTCAGTGGGTGAGTGATTAAGATGATGAGTGAGTGATTGGGTGAGTGGGGGGATGAGTGAGTGGCTGAGTGAATGAGTGTGTGAGTGAGGGGGTGAGTGAGTGAATGAGTGAGTTAGTGGTTGAGTGATGGGGTGGGTACGTGAGTTGGTGAATGAGTGGGGGAGTGAGTGGGTGTGAGTTAGTGGGTGAGTTAGTTGGTGAGTGAGTGGGTGAGTGAGTGGGTGACCGAGTGAATGGGTGGATGGGTGGGTGAGTGAGTGGGTGAGTGAGTGAGCGGGTGAGTGAGTGAGTGAGTGGGTGAGTGAGTGGGTGAGTGAGTGGGTGAGTGGGTGGATGAGCGAAGGAGTGGGTGAGTGAGTGAGTGAGTGGATGAGTGAGTGAGAGGGTGAGTGAATGGGTGAGTGAGTGAGCGGGTGAGTGAGTGAGTGGGTGAGTGAGTGAGTGGGTTAGTGGATGAGTGAGTTTGAACCCTTCATAGAAGCTACTAGCAGCACTTGCCACGACTTCGAGTTAAAGGCGACACGGGGACCATTGTCTGTGTGTATATATCGTGCTTAAAAACATGCAAAAATCGCTCACGCTCACAGAGCCAGACTAAAGGCTCCCACAGGGTTCAGTATGAATCACTGAGGCTCACAGAGCCAGACTAAGGCTCCCACAGGGTTTAGTATTAATCACTGAGGCTCACAGAGCCAGACTAAGGCTCCCACAGGGTTCAGTATGAATCAATGTGGCTCACAGAGCCAGACTAAAGGCTCCCAAAGGGTTCAGTATTAATCACTGAGGCTCACAGAGCCAGACTAAAGGCTCCCACAGGGTTCAGTATGAATCAATGTGGCTCACAGAGCCAGACTAAGGCTCCCACAGGGTTCAGTGTTAATCAGTGAGACTCCCACAGGGTTCAGTGTTAATCACTGAGAGTCTCACAGGGTTCAGTGTTAATCACTGAGACTCCCACAGGGTTCAGTGTTAATCACTGAGACTCCCATAGGGTTCAGTGTTAATCACTGAGACTCCCATAGGGTTCAGTGTTAATCACTGAGACTCCCACAGGGTTCAGTGTTAATCACTGAGACTCCCACAGGGTTCAGTGTTAATCACTGAGAGTCTCACAGGGTTCAGTGTTAATCACTGAGACTCCCGCAGGGTTCAGTGTTAATCACTGAGACTCCCATAGGGTTCAGTGTTAATCACTGAGACTCCCACAGGGTTCAGTGTTAATCACTGAGACTCCCACAGGGTTCAGTGTTAATCACTGAGACTCCCACAGGGTTCAGTGTTAGTCTCTGAGACTTCCCTAGGGTTCAGTGTTAATCACTGAGACTCCCACAGGGTTCAGTGTTAATCACTGAGACTCCCACAGGGTTCAGTGTTAATCACTGAGACTCCCACAGGGTTCAGTGTTAATCACTGAGACTCCCACAGGGTTCAGTGTTAATCACTGAGACTCCCATAGGGTTCAGTGTTAATCACTGAGACTCCCACAGGGTTCAGTGTTAATCAGTGGGACTCCCACAGGGTTCAGTGTTAATCACTGAGACTCCCACAGGGTTCAGTGTTAATCACTGAGACTCCCACAGGGTCAGTGTTAATCACTGAGACTCCCATAGGGTTCAGTGTTAATCACTGAGACTCCCACAGGGTTCAGTGTTAGTCTCTGAGACTCCCACAGGGTTCAGTGTTAATCACTGAGACTCCCACAGGGTTCAGTGTTAATCACTGAGACTCCCAGAGGGTTCAGTGTTAATCACTGAGACTCCCACAGGGTTCAGTGTTAATCACTGAGACTCCCACAGGGTTCAGTGTTAATCACTGAGACTCCCACAGGGTTCAGTGTTAATCACTGAGACTCCCACAGGGTTCAGTGTTAATCACTGAGACTCCCACATGGTTCAGTGTTAATCACTGAGACTCCCACAGGGTTCAGTGTTAATCACTGAGACTCCCACAGGGTTCAGTGTTAATCACTGAGTCTCCCACAGGGTTCAGTGTTAATCACTGAGACTCCCACAGGGTTCAGTGTTAATCACTGAGACTCCCACAGGGTTCAGTGTTAATCACTGAGACTCCCACAGGGTTCAGTGTTAATCACTGAGACTCCCACAGGGTCAGTGTTAATCACTGAGACTCCCACAGGGTTCAGTGTTAGTCTCTGAGACTCCCACAGGGTTCAGTGTTAATCACTGAGACTCCCACAGGGTTCAGTGTTAATCACTGAGACTCCCAGAGGGTTCAGTGTTAATCACTGAGACTCCCACAGGGTTCAGTGTTAATCACTGAGACTCCCACAGGGTTCAGTGTTAATCACTGAGACTCCCACAGGGTTCAGTGTTAATCACTGAGACTCCCACAGGGTCAGTGTTAATCACTGAGACTCCCACAGGGTTCAGTGTTAGTCTCTGAGACTCCCACAGGGTTCAGTGTTAATCACTGAGACTCCCACAGGGTTCAGTGTTAATCACTGAGACTCCCAGAGGGTTCAGTGTTAATCACTGAGACTCCCACAGGGTTCAGTGTTAATCACTGAGACTCCCACAGGGTTCAGTGTTAATCACTGAGACTCCCACAGGGTTCAGTGTTAATCACTGAGACTCCCACAGGGTTCAGTGTCAAACACTGAGACTCCCATAGGGTTCAGTGTTAATCTTTTAGACTCCCACAGAGTTCAGTGTTAGTCTCTGAGACTCCCACAGAGATTTCCCAGCCGTGTTTTTTTTGTGGTCAGGATGTTGTGGCTGTGACGTGCACGGAGTTACACACTGACAAAGGTCCCCCGTGTAGCGTCTAACAGGGCTGTAGGGGCAAGTGCTGTTAGTAGCAAGTAGCAGCACCTACACACACACAGACAAAGCTTCCCCGTGTAGCCTCTAACAGGGCTGTAGGGACAAGTGCTGTCAGTAGCGAGTAGCAGCACCTACACACAAAGACACAGACAAAGATCCCCCGTGTAGCCTCTAACAGTGGCTGTATGGTCAAGTGCTGTTAGTAGCGAGTAGCAGCACTTACACACAGACACAGGCAAAGGTCCCCCGTGTAGCCTCTAGCAGGGCTGTATGGGCAAGTGCTTTCAGTAGCGAGTAGCAGCACCTACACACAAAGACACAGACAAAGATCCCCCGTGTAGCCTCTAACAGTGGCTGTATGGTCAAGTGCTGTTAGTAGCGAGTAGCAGCACTTACACACACACACAGACACAGGCAAAGGTCCCCCGTGTAGCCTCTAACACCCAACCCACACCCAAAGCACGTGTCAGCCGAGATCTTAATCTATGCATTTAGTCTCTCCGGAAAAGGCTGCCTATGTCGAGATAAATCGGACACAACATCACTCATGTGCAGCAGCAGCAGCAGCAGAACACGCACAGATAAAGGTCCCCCGTGTAGCCTCTAGCTGGGCAGTAGGGGCAAGTGCTGTGTTAGTAGCGAGTATCAGCACCTACACACACGCAGGCAAAGATACACACGGACAATAACAACAACAACAACCGCCATTCGCCACTAAGTGGCGGTGACGTCACCACGACGCTTGTGCCAGGCTATGTGCACCTTGAGGCCACGTGAAGTGTCGAACGCCCGCTGGCAGGAGGTCACGGGGCAGACCCAGCAGGTGCCACGGGTCGACTGACTGAGATGACTGGCTGATGCACCACCTGTGCCCCCTACTGTGCCAACCTGCTGTGCTTTAGCCACCCGGCGCTCCGCTCGTTGTTGTGAGCGTCGCTTCTCCGCCCTCCGTTGTTGTTGGAGGGCGACTACCTCAAACTGCCCAGTAGCATCCTTCACGAGCCTCCTCCACAGAGGCCGATCTTGACACCGCTGGTACCGGTCATCGGCAAGTCCACTCAGCTCCACGTCCTCCTGTACCACGTCACTCCATCTCTTCTCTAAACCGTGCCACGCCCGTTTAGCCCCCTCGATCCGGCCGAACAAAAGCTGTTTCGGCATGCGGTGGCTGGGCATGCGGGCTACATGACCCAGCCAACACAGCCTTGCCTGCCAGAGGAGTTCACCGATGGGACCTTTCCCAGATCTTTCAAGGATTTGTGAGCTCCTCACACAATCCAGCCTGGTTAAACCCAGGATGGATCGTAGGCAGGCTAGCCTAAATGTTTCTAACCGGCGAAGATGTTCCATTAAGGGGGTCCACGTTTCGCAAGCGTAGAGAAGGGAGGGAATGACCGTGGCCGAGAAGACCTGAATCTTAGTGCGGAGCGACAGACCAGGTAGCTTCCACACAGCGTTACGCAACCGATGAAAATATATTGCCGCTCGACTGATTCGGAGTGAGACCTCTGCTGTTAAACTGGAGCCAGTCATAAGCACACTGCCCAGGTATGGGAAACTCTCCACTCTCTCCACAACTGCCCCATCACCGATTGGGAGTTGTGGGGGTGGAGTGTCCGATAGTACAAAATACCCAGGCAGGTGCTTAGTTTTGGTGGGGCTGATGGTAAGGTCCCACCTCTTAGTGGCACGCTCCAGTCTCAGCAGCAGAATCTCCAACTCCTCCTCTGAATGAGCAGCTGTTACCAAATCATCGGCATACATAACGTGGTTGAGCAATAGGGAGCCATCCCTTGACCGCACCCGGGCATCGATCAGCATCCCATTATATCTGTACCAAATGGAGATTCCCCCGGTACAGCTATTGAAGGCTTCACGAACTACGTGGTCAAAATAGATGTTAAATAATGTGGGAGCCAGAGGACATCCCTGTCGCACCCCAAGGTGTACAGCGAATGGCTCTGACTCCCGGCCACGTAGTTTTACCCAGACCCGCTCACCATCATGAAGGTCCTTAATGATCGTGAGCAGGGGATCAGGGACTCCAAAAGCACGAAGAACAACCCAGAGCCCAGGCCTACTGATGGTATCATAGGCCTTGACCAGGTCAATAAAGCAGAGATGTAGGTCTTGTTGGAATTCTCTACACCTCTGCTGTAGTAGACGGACAGAAAATATGGCATCTGTGCAGGACCGCCCTTTCCAGAAACCGCATTGGGGCTCCGCAAGCCTCTCCTCAGCGTGCCTGGCGAGGCGATGTTGAATAATCCTTGCCAGGACATTTCCCGGCAACTGAGGAGTGAGATGCCCCTGTAGCTGTTACAGATTGTGTGATCCCCCTTCTTAAAGAGGGGGACCAGGTGGGCATCCTTCCATTCTTGCAGAACCCATCCAGTGGTCCAGAATGTTGTTATGATGTCATATATGGCAGTCTGTCCAAAAAAACCACCCTCCCTCAGCATTTCGCTTGGGAGATCATCTCTGCCCGGTGCCTTTCCTGGTCTCAGACTCCGGATCGCCTTCAGTACTTCCTCAACAGATGGCACCTCAGCCAGTCACTCACAGGGGGTGACTTCTTCCAATATTTGAGGCACCACAGCCTCAGCAGGGTCATCCCCACTTTGTGCCACGATGTTTTCGTGGCTGAGGGGTTTCCCCTCCCCCAGGACCTCACAGAAATGCTCAGCAAATCTGCAAACCTGTTCCTGGGGGTCGGAGATTGGAACACCGTTCTTTCCTCTAGTGATGGTAATAGGTGTGGCGCTGAGAGATTTGTGATCACGAGCCACTGAGGCAGACTCCATCTCCTCAGCAACCCACGACCACCACCCATCCTTGCAGCGCCCCACGGGTCTCCGAACCTCCGAGCGAAGGCTGCGGTAAGCCTCCTCATTCTCTGACGTGGGATTCTGTAGCCGATGACAGTGGGCCTGTCGCTTTTTCTCAACTATCCTGAACACCTCCTCTGTCAGCCAGGGTCTCTGGGGAGGTCTGGACCGCGTACCCAAAGCAGCCATTGCAGCTGCATGAGTCACAGTCCTAAACCTCGCCCAAGAATTAGTAGGCATTCTAGTCAATGCCGCGCTAGGCTTTGCTCAAGCAACGAAACGCCGCCCAAGGGGTAAACGGTCGGGGGCTCTAGTACGGCTACGCAGACGCGGGATCCGAACAGTGCTTCCGAGCTTTTTCCTCTCCAACGTACGTTCACTGTACAACAAAATGGAAGAACTTCAGCTACTGATGGTAAAAAACAAAGACTTTCTTTCAGCTTCTGCATTGTGCTTCACGGAAACATGGCTGTGTGATTTGATTCCGGACACTTCGCTACAACTAGCAGGATTCCATCTTGTAAGATCGGATCGTGACATAGCACTCTCTGGCAAGACGAAAGGCGGTGGTATTTGTTTTTACATTAACAGTGGCTGGTGTGTAGATGTGACAGTGATTCTGCAACATTGTTCTCCACTCCTTGAATCAATTTTTATAACCTGTAAACCGTTTTACTCGCCTCGCGAGTTCGCGTCGCTCATTTTGGTCGGAGTTTATTTGCCGCCTTGTCCTCAGGTTAAAGAGGCCCAACGCATGCTCGCCGATCAGATTCTGAGTGTGGAGCGAGCAAATCCAGATTCGTTGGTTATCGTACTTGGCGACTTTAACAAAGGTAATCTCAGCCACGAACTCCCCAAATACATACAATTCATTAAATGCCCAACCAGAGAAGGGAACACTCTGGATCACTGCTACACTACAGTCAGTAGAGCCTACCACGCCGTCCCCCGAGCAGCACTAGGACACTCTGACCATGCCATGGTCCACCTGATTCCTGCATACAGGCAGAAACTAAAACTCTGTAAACCTGCTGTGAGGACATCTAAACAGTGGACCAGTGAGGCTGTGGAAGATTTGCGGGCGTGCTTAGACTGTACTGACTGGGATATGTTCACGACTGCTACCAATAGTCTGGATGAACTCACAGAGGCTGTGACGTCCTACATCAGCTTCTGTGAGGACTGCTGTATCCCAACACGTACCAGGGTGAACTTTAACAACAATAAGCCCTGGTTCTCAGCAAAGCTCAGAAGGTTGAGGTTGGAGAAGGAGGAAGCGTTTAGGAGTGGAGATAGAGACAGATTCAAGGAGTCGAAGAACAGGTTTAGCAAAGCGGTGAGAGAGGCTAAACGACTGTACTCAGAGAGACTAAAACACCAGTTCTCTACAAACGACGCTGCTTCTGTCTGGAGAGGGCTCAGGCAGATCACCAACTACAAACCCAGAGCCCCCCACACCACTAACGACTCCCGCCTAGCCAACGACCTGAACGAGTTCTACTGTAGATTTGAAAGACAATTGGACTGTCCTGAACCACCCCTTCCAACCCAAGAGGCCCCATCCCCCACCAATACTACAGAGACGACTATCTCCTTTCAGGAGGGAGAAGTTAATAGACTTTTCAAGAGGCAGAATCCACGCAAAGCAGCCGGGCCGGACTCTGTCTCTCCAGCCACCCTCAGGCACTGCGCTGACCAGCTGTCTCCGGTGTTCACCAACATCTTTAACACCTCCCTGGAGACATGCCATGTACCAGCCTGTCTCAAGTCCTCCACCATCATCCCTGTGCCCAAAAAGCTAAGGCCAACAGGACTAAATGATTACAGACCGGTCGCCCTTACATCTGTGGTAATGAAGTCTTTTGAGCGCCTGGTCCTGGCACACCTCAAAGCCATCACAGACCCTCTCCTGGACCCCCTTCAGTTTGCCTACAGAGCCAACAGGTCTGTGGAGGATGCAGTTAACATGGCCCTCCACTTCACCCTACAGCATCTGGACGCCCCAGCATCCTACGCCAGGATCCTGTTTGTGGACTTCAGCTCTGCCTTCAACACCATCATCCCTGCCCTGCTTCAGGACAAGCTCTTCCAGCTGAACGTGCCATACACCACCTGTAAATGGATCACAGACTTCCTGTCTGACAGGAAGCAGTGCGTTAAGCTGGGAACACAAGTTTCTGGCTCCAGGTCCATCAGCACCGGAACTCCTCAGGGCTGCGTCCTTTCCCCTCTGCTCTTCTCCCTGTATACCAACAGCTGCACCTCCAATCATCTGTCCGTCAAACTATTGAAGTTTGCGGATGACACCACCCTCATTGGGCTGATCTCTGGTGGGGATGAGTCTGACTATAGGTGGGAAGCTGACAATCTGGTGACCTGGTGTAGCCAGAACAACTTAGAGCTAAATGCTCTAAAGACAGTTGAGATGGTTGTGGACTTCAGGAAGAATACAGCACCACTCACCCCCATCACCCTGTTAGACTCCCCAGTAAAAATTGTAGAGTCCTTCCGCTTCCTGGGCACTATTCTCTCCCGGGACCTCAAGTGGGAATTGAACATCAGCTCCCTCACCAAGAAAGCTCAACAGAGGATGTACTTTCTACGGCAGCTGAAGAAATTCAACCTGCCAAAGACAATGATGGTGCAATTCTATACAGCGATCATTGAATCCATCCTCACCTCCTCCATAACCGTCTGGTACGCTGCTGCCACTGCCAAGGACAAGAGCAGACTGCAGCGTATCATCCACACTGCTGAGAAGGTAATTGCCTGCAATCTACCGACCCTCGAGGACCTGCACACGACAAGGTCTATGAGGCGAGCGAGGAAGATTATGGCCGATTTCTCCCACCCTGGACACTCTCTGTTTCAGCTACTCCCCTCCGGCAGAAGGCTTCGGTCCATCAGGACCAAAACCTCACGCCATAAAAACAGTTTCTTCCCATCTGCTGCTGGCCTGTTAAACAAGGCCAAGGGCTAACACTGTTTTTAACATTTGATCTACATAACGACACGTTGCTGATATTAACTATGTTTCCCTATTTGTATTTTTAAATTATATCTTAAAGCTATTTTATATTCGATATTTATTTAATTTTATATACTTCAGCCCCTTAGTGTTAGACTTTTAACCCTTATTATAGTAAGACTTGTTTAAAACTTATTTAAGATTTTAGATTCCTATATGTTGAATGTATGCACCATCCTGCCAAAGTAAATTCCGTGTCGGTGTGAACTTACATGGCGAATAAAACCCTTTCTGATTCTGATTCTTTCTGATTCTGATTTACCCTCGACATCAGGAGGAGTGGGGGACAATGCCAACCCCAGCCGCAAGCGATGATGAAATTCTCGCTTGCAACTTTCATCAGCTTGCTGAGACCATGCCACTTTAGGTTGGAATGGAGTCCTGGGTGTACACCCACCACCCGAGTGGAAGAATGGCAGGCGCATCTTACAGATGACAAGTCGATAGTCAGTAGGCAGATCAGCTCCACGGTAGGTCCTGGTGTCAAGGACATGGGCTCATATCCACTGGTTCGTCACTACGTAGTCTAGCAGATGTTATTTCTTGGACCCGGCATGTATCCATGATGCTGTGTGGATGCGCCGATGCCGGAATAGCGTGTTAGCAATTACAAGCCCATGGGCTACACAAAAATCTAGAAGCCTCCTACCGTTGTTATTGAGCTGATCTTGCCCATGCCCTCCAATCACTCCAGACCAGGTGCCAGCATCATGACCAACTCGGGCATTGAAGTCACCCAACAAGATGACTCTATCCTGAGGGTCCACTTTAGCCAGCACCTGTGACAGGAGGTCATAGAAGGCATCTGACTCATCGGCCTTGCCTGCATCCCTCCACGGATGTTCGTCTTCGGTGGGGGCATAAGTAACCACGACCACCACTCCTCGCCTCCGGTTGATGGGAAGGCGAGCCCAAAGTAGCCTGGGGCTTACAGCTTCCTAAACCTCAAACCTAGCGAGCACCTATGAAGGCCGGAACGGTACACGAGGGGGTGGGTGGCCAGCACCACGCCCGACCGCCTTTGTCTCCCCAGTGGCGATGTTTACACACCGCACCAGGCACTCATTTGAGGCTGAGTTGACCTAGGCGAGGCCCGGGACCGGTTCAGATAATCGTCACTGGTGTTGGCCGTGAGCGGGAATCGAACCCGGGTCGCCAGGTTCATAGCGCAGCGTAGCGCTAACCGCTACACTATCACTCAACACCATACACCACACACACACACCACACACACCACACACACGTTAACACACCATACACACCACACACACACGTTAACACACCACACACACCACACACACACACACACACGTTAACACACCACACACCACACACAAACGTTAACACACCACACACACCACACACACACCACACGCACACACCACACACACCACACACACCACACACACACAAACAACACACACCACACACACACCAAACACACACCACACACACAAACCACACACACCACACACACACCACACACACACCACACACACACCAAACACACACCACACACACACCACACACCACACACACACCACACACACCACACACACACCACACACACCACACACACACACACCACACCACACACACACCACACACACACCACACACACCACACACACCACACACACACCACACACCACACGCACACCACACACACCACACACACACACACCACACACACCACACACACCACACACACCACACACACACCACACACACCACACACACACACACCACACACACCACACACACACCACACACACCACACACACACCACACACACACCACACACACCACACACACATACCACACACACCACACACACATACCACACACACCACACACACACACCACACACACCACACACACACACCACACACACCACACACACACACCACACACACCACACACACACACCACACACACCACACACACCACACACACACACCACACACACCACACACACACCACACACCACACACACCACACACACACCACACACACCACACACACACACACCACACACCACACACACACAACACACACCATACACACACGTTAACACACCACACACACCACACACACACCACACACACACCACACACACACACACCACACAAACACCATACACACCGCACACACACACCACACACACACACCACACACACCATACACACCACACACACACCACACACACACCACACACACACACCACACACACCACACACACACCACACACGAGTCCAGGACCGGTTCAGATAATCGTCACTGGTGGCTTTGGCTGTGAGCGGGAATCGAACCCGGGTCGCCAGCGGGTGAAACATCTATGTTGGGGTTAATCGTGTGGGTCAGGGTTTAGGGTTCTGGGAGTATATCGCAATTAAAAACGCATTTCCTTTACAGGAATTGATTGCTGATGATTGCTGCCGTTGTTGTTGTGGTGTTTAGCTGGTTGCCCTGACCACCCAACGATTAGTACACGTGCCAAAGCAGTGGCACATTCGTATACACACAGCACACTATACACTACACTATACACTACACTATAGACTACACCATACACTACACTATAGACTACACTATACACTACACTATACACTACACTATACACTATACACTACACTATACACTACACTATAGACTACACTATATACTACACTATACACTACACTATAGACTACACTATACACTACAATATACACTATACACTACACTGCAACACTATACTATTCACTACACACTACACTATACACTATACACTACACAACCACACTATACACTACACTATAGACTACACTATACACTACACTATACACTACACTACACACTACACTATACACTACACTATACACTATACACTACACTATACACTACACTATAGACTACACTATATACTACACTATACACTACACTATAGACTACACTATACACTACAATATACACTATACACTACACTGCAACACTATACTATACACTACACACTACACTATACACTATACACTACACAACCACACTATACACTACACTATACACTACACTATACACTACACTATACACTACATTATACACAACACTATACACTACACTACACACTACACTATACACTACACTATACACTACACTATACACTACAACATACACTACACTATACACTACACTATACACTACACTATACACTACACTACTACATTAAACACTACACTATACACTACACTATACACTACACTACACACTACACTATACACTACACTATACACTACACTATACACTACACTATACACTACACTACTACATTACACACTACACTATACACTGCACTATACACTACACTGTACTATACACTACACTATACACTACACTATACACTACACTATACACTACACTATACACTGCACTATACACTACACTATACACTACACTATACTATACACTACACTATACACTACACTATACACTACACTATACACTACACTACTATACTATACACTATACACTACACTATACACTACACTATACAGTACACTATACACAACACTATACACTACACTAAACACTACACTACACCATACACTACACTATACACTACTATACACTGCACTATACACTATACACTACACTACACTATACACTACACTATACACTATACACTACACTATACACTACACTATACACTACACTATACACTACACTACCACACTATCCACTACACTATACACTACACTATACACTACACTATGCACTACACTATACACTGTACACTACACTATACACTACACTATACACTACACTATACACTACACACTACACTACACACTACACTATACACTACACACTACACTATACACTACACTATACACTACACAACACTATACACTACACTATACACTACACTACACACTATACACTACACTATACACTACACTATACACTACACTATACACTATACTATACACTACACTACACACTACACTACAGACAACACTATACACTACACTATACACTACACTATACACTAAACTACACACTACACTATACACTACACTACACACTACAATATACACTACACTACTATACACTACACTATACACTACACTATACACTACACTACTCTCCCGATCCACTCCGGATCCACTCCGGATCCGCTCCTGATCCGCTCCGTCTCTTCCTCAGGGTGGCCCCTCACTCCGTGCGGGGGCTACAACGTGGACCCCGGCACGGGAGTCGTCTTCACGGCACCGGATCGCGACTCCGGATTCCGGAGCGAGTTCGGATTCCGTGTCCTCCAGCAGAGAGACAACTCAACGGGGAGAGGATGGTAAGAGGCATCAACATCAGCATCATCAGCATCATCAGCATCATCATCAACATCATCAGCATCATCATCAACATCATCATCAACATCATCATTAACATCATCAACATCATCATCATCAACATCATCATCATCAACATCATCATCAGCAGCAGCATCATCAACATCATTATCAACATCATCATTAACATCATCAACATCATCATCATTATCAAGATCATCATCATCAACATCATCAACATCAAAATCATCATCATCAACATCATCAACATCATCAAGATCATTAACATCATCATCAACATCATCATCAACATCATCAACATCATCATCATTATCAATATCATCATCATCATCAACATCATCATCATCAACATCATCGTCAGCATCATCATCATCACATTATCATCATCATCAACATCATCATCACCATCATCATCAATATCATCATCATCAACATCATCATCACATTATCATCATCATCAATATCATCATCATCAACATCATCATCATCAACATCATCATCACATCATCATCAACATCAACATCATCAACATCATCATCATCAACATCATCATCAACATGATCATCAACATCATCATCATCAACATCATCATCAGCAACATCATCATCATCAACATCATCATCATCATCAACATCATCATCAACATCATCATCATCAACATCATCATCATCAACATCATCATCATCATTAACATCATCAACATCATCATCATCATCAACATCATCATCAGCAGCATCATCATCAACATCATTATCATCATCATCAACATCATCACATTATCATCATCATCAACATCATCATCATCAACATCAACAACATCATCATCATCAACATCATCAACATCATCATCATCATCACATTATCATCATCATCAACATCATCAACATCATCAACATATAGGAATAGGTTTTACCCTTTTAACTGGCACAAAAACTGACACCTTTATTCAAGGCATCATGTTTGCAATAACCACAACACAAGCAGTCAAAATGCAACACAAAAGCGACAACTCTGATAATAATATTGGCACTGTCCTTGAATTTGATTGGTCCACACCCGAGACAGCTTTTCTTAGAGCCTCATCATCATCAACATCATCATCAACATCATCATCAACATCATCATCATCCCCCTCGCTCCTCCCCCTCCACCCCCCTCGCCCCTCCACCCCCCTCGCCCCTCCCCCTCCACCCCCCTCGCCCCTCCCCCTCCAACCCCCTCGCTCCTCCCCCTCCATCCCCCCTCGCTCCTCCCCCTCCACCCCCCCTCGCTCCTCCCCCTCCACCCCCCTCGCTCCTCCCCCTCCATCCCCCCTCGCTCCTCCCCCTCCACCCCCCTCGCTCCTCCCCCTCCACCCCCCTCGCTCCTCCCCCTCCATCCCCCCTCGCTCCTCCCCCTCCACCCCCCTCGCCCCTCCACCCCCCTCGCCCCTCCCCCTCCACCCCCCTCGCTCCTCCCCCTCCACCCCCCTTCGCTCCTCCCCCTCCACCCCCCTCGCTCCTCCCCCTCCACCCCCCTCGCTCCTCCCCCTCCACCCCCCTCGCTCCTCCCCCTCCATCCCCCCTCGCTCCTCCCCCTCCACCCCCCTCGCTCCTCCCCCTCCACCCCCCTCGCTCCTCCCCCTCCATCCCCCCTCGCTCCTCCCCCTCCACCCCCCTTCGCTCCTCCCCCTCCACCCCCCTCGCTCCTCCCCCTCCATCCCCCCTCGCTCCTCCCCCTCCACCCCCCTTCGCTCCTCCCCCTCCACCCCCTCGCTCCTCCCCCTCCACCCCCCTCGCTCCTCCCCCTCCAAGCCCCTCGCTCCTCCCCCTCCAACCCCTCGCTCCTCCCCCTCCACCCCCTCGCTCCTCCCCCTCCACCCCCTCGCTCCTCCCCCTCCACCCCCTCGCTCCTCCCCTTCCACCCCCCTCGCTCCTCCCCTTCCACCCCCTCGCTCCTCTCCTTCCACCCCTCTCGCTCCTCCCCCTCCACCCCCTCGCTCCTCCCCCTCCACCCCCCTCGCTCCTCCCCCTTCACCCCCCCTCCCCATTGCCCCTCCCCCCAGGATGGTGGTCTCAGCCCCGCGACTCCGTGGCAAGAGCCCCGCCCCCATCGCCCCGCCTCCTTCTCGCCCCGCCCCTCGCCCCCCAGCCCCCACCCTCTACCGCTGTGACCCCTTGAAGCCCGCGGAGCCTTGCGAGCAACTCGACCTGGCAGGTAACCCGGGGCAACAACATCAACAACAACATCAACAACATCATCAACAACAACATCAACAACAACATCAACAACAACATCAACAACAACATCAACAACATCATCATCAACAACATCAACATCATCAACAACAACATCAACAACAACATCAACAACAACATCAACAACAACATCAACAAAATCAACACCAACAACATCAACAACAACATCAACAACATCAACAACCACAACAACAACATCAACAACAACATCATCAACAACATCAACAACAACATCAACAACATCAACAACAACATCATCAACAACATCAACAAAATCAACAACAACAACTACATCATCAACAACATCATCAACAACATCATCAGCATCATCATCAACAACATCAACAACATCAACAACAACATCAACAACAACATCATCAACAACATCATCAACAGCATCATCAACAGCATCATCAACATCATCATCAACAACATCAACAACAACATCAACAACATCAACAACATCATCAACAACATCAACAACATCAACATCATCAACAACATCAACAACATCAACAACAACATCAACAACATCAACAACATCATCAACAACAACATCAACAACATCATCAACAACATCACCACCAACATCACCAACATCACCAACAACATCACCAACAACATCACTACCAACATCACCAGCAACATCACTACCAACATCACCACCAACATCACTACCAACATCAACAACATCACCAGCAACATCACCATCATCACCATCAACATCACCAACATCACCAACAACATCACTACCAACATCAACAACAACATCACCATCAACATCACCAACAACACCAACAACATCACCAACAACATCACCAACAACATCACCAACAACATCACTACCAACATCAACAACATCACCATCATCACCAACAACATCACCAACAACATCACCATCATCACCAACATCACCATCACCACCAACATCACCACCAACATCACCAACATCACTACCACCATCACTACCACCATCACTACCAACATCACCACCAACATCACCAACATCATCACCAACATCACCACCAACATCACCACCAACATTACTACCAACATCACCACCAACATCACCAACAACATCACTACCAACATCACCACCAACATCACCAACAACATCACCAACATCACCATCACCAACCCCGTCACCAACATCACCAACATCATCACCAACATCAGCAACATCACCAACAACATCACCAACATCACCACCACCAACAACAACCGCCATTCGCCACTAAGTGGTGGTGACGTCACCACGACGCTTGTGCCAGGCTATGTGCACCTTGAGGCCACGTGAAGTGTCGAACGCCCGCGGGCAGGAGGTCACGGGGCAGACCCAGCAGGTGCCACGGGTCGACTGACTGAGATGACTGAGATGACTGGCTGATGCACCACCTGTGCGCCCTACTGTGCCAACCTGCTGTGCTTTAGCCACCCGGTGCTCCGCTCGTTGTTGTGAGCGTCGCTCCTCCGCCCACCGTTGTTGTTGGAGGGCGACTGCCTCCAACTGCCCAGTAGCGTCCTTCACGAGCCTCCTCCACAGAAATGGCTATGTTAAAGTCAAAGCATAAACATTCACAGAGGCACCTAGTACAAATCAAACAGAATTTAGCATTGAAATAACTGAGTGATTACATTGTGACTGGTCACAGAAATGGCTATGTTAAAGTCAAAGCCTACACATCCACAGAGGCACCTAGTACTAATCAAACAGGAGAATTTAGCATTGAAATATCTGAGGGATTAGCTTGTGACTGGTCACAAAAATGGCTACGTTAAAGTCAAAGCCTACACCTCCACAGAGGCACTTTAGTACAAATCAAACAGGAGAATTTAGCATTGAAATAGCTGAGTGATTAGCCTGTGACTGGTCACAGAAATGGCTATGTTAAAGTCAAAGCCTACACATCCACAGAGGCACCTAGTACAAATCAAACAGGAGAATTTAGCATTGAAATAGCTGAGGGATTAGCTTGTGACTGGTCTCAGAAATGGCTATGTTGAAGTCAAAGCCTACACATCCACAGAGGCACCTTAGTACCAATCAAACAGGAGAATTTAGCTTTGAAAGAGCTGAGTGATTAGCCTGTGACTGGTCTCAGAAATGGCTATGTTAAAGTCAAAGCCTACACATGCACAGAGGCACCCTAGTCCAAATCAAACAGGAGAATTTAGCATTGAAATAGCTGAGTGATTAGCTTGTGACTGATCACAGAAGCCTACACATCCACAGAGGCACCTAGTACCAATTAAACAGGATAATTTAGCATTGAAATAGGTGTGGGATTAGCTTGTGACTGGTCACAGAAATGGCTATGTTAAAGTCAAAGCCTACACATCCACAGAGGCACCTTAGTACCAATCAAACAGGATAATTTAACATTGAAATAGCTGAGGGATTAGCTTGTAACTGGTCACAGAAATGGCTACATTAAAGTCAAAGCCTACACATCCACAGAGGCACCTAGTACAAATCAAACAGGAGAATTTAGCATTGAAATAGCTGAGGGATTAGCTTGTGACTGGTCACAGAAATGGCTATGTTAAAGTCAAAGCCTACACATCCACAGAGGCACCTAGTACAAATCAAACAGGATAATTTAGCATTGAAATAGCTGAGGGATTAGCTGGTGACTGGTCTCAGAAATGGCTATGTTAAAGTCAAAGCCTACACATTCACAGAGGCACCTAGTACAAATGAAACAGGAGAATTTAGCATTGAAATAGCTGAGGGATTAGCTTGTGACTGGTCACAGAAGCCTACACATCCACAGAGGCACCTAGTACAAATCAAACAGGAGAATTTAGCATTGAAATAGCTGAGTGATTAGCCTGTGACTGGTCACAGAAATGGCTACGTTAAAGTCAAAGCCTACACATCCACAGAGGCACCTAGTACAAATCAAACAGGAGAATTTAGCATTGAAATAGCCGAGGGATTCGCCTGTGACTGGTCACAGAAATGGCTACGTTCAAATCAAAGCCTACACATCCACAGAGGCACCTAGTACAAATCAAACAGGAGAATTTAGCATTGAAATAGCTGAGGGATTAGCTTGTGACTGTTCCCAGAAGCCTACACATCCACAGAGGCACCTTAGTACAAATCAAACAGGAGAATTTAGCATTGAAATAGCCGAGGGATTAGCCTGTGACTGGTCACAGAAATGGCTACGTTCAAGTCAAAGCCTACACATCCACAGAGGCACCTAGTACAAATCAAACAGGAGAATTTAGCATTGAAATAGCTGAGGGATTAGCTTGTGACTGGTCACAGAAATGGCTACGTTAAAGTTAAAGCCTACACCTCCACAGAGGCACCTAGTACAAATCAAACAGGAGAATTTAGCATTGAAATAGCCTAGTGAATAGCCTGCGACTGGTCACAGAAATGGCTGCGTTCAAGTCAAAGCCTACACCTCCACAGAGGCACCTTAGTACAAATCAAACAGGAGAATTTAGCATTGAAATAGCCGAGTGATTAGCTTGTGACTGGTCACAGAAATGGCTATGTTAAATCAAAGCCTACACCTCCACAGAGGCACCTTAGTACAAATCAAACAGGAGAATTTAGCATTGAAATAGCTGAGGGATTAGCTCGTGACTGGTCACAGAAGCCTACACATCCACAGAGGCACCTTAGTACCAATCAAACAGGAGAATTTAGCATTGAAATAGCTGAGGGATTAGCTTGTGACTGGTCACAGAAATGGCTATGTTAAAGTCAAAGCCTACACATCCACAGAGGCACATAGTACAAATCAAATAGGAGAATTTAGCATTGAAATAGCTGAGGGATTAGCTTGTGACTGGTCACAGAAATGGCTACGTTCAAGTCAAAGCCTACACATCCACAGAGGCACCTAGTACAAATCAAACAGGAGAATTTAGCATTGAAATAGCTGAGGGATTAGCTTGCGACTGATCACAGAAATGGCTACGTTAAAGTCAAAGCCTACACCTCCACAGAGGCACCTTAGTACAAATCAAACAGGAGAATTTAGCATTGAAACAGCTGAGGGATTAGCTTGTAACTGGTCACAGAATCCTACACATCCACAGAGGCACCTTAGTACCAATCAAACCGGAGAATTTAGCCTTGAAATAGCTGAGTGATTAGCCTGTGACTGGTCACAGAAATGGCTACGTTAAAGTCAAAGCCTACACATCCACAGAGGCACCTAGTACAAATCAAACAGGAGAATTTAGCATTGAAATAGCCGAGGGATTAGCTTGCGACTGATCACAGAAATGGCTACGTTAAAGTCAAAGCCTACACCTCCACAGAGGCACCTAGTACCAATCAAACAGGAGAATTTAGCATTGAAATAGCTGAGTGATTAGCTTGTGACTGATCACAGAAGCCTACACATCCACAGAGGCACCTAGTACCAATTAAACAGGATAATTTAGCATTGAAATAGCTGTGGGATTAGCTTGTGACTGGTCACAGAAATGGCTATGTTAAAGTCAAAGCCTACACATCCACAGAGGCACCTTAGTACCAATCAAACAGGATAATTTAACATTGAAATAGCTGAGGGATTAGCTTGTAACTGGTCACAGAAATGGCTACATTAAAGTCAAAGCCTACACATCCACAGAGGCACCTAGTACAAATCAAACAGGAGAATTTAGCATTGAAATAGCTGAGGGATTAGCTTGTGACTGGTCACAGAAATGGCTATGTTAAAGTCAAAGCCTACACATCCACAGAGGCACCTAGTACAAATCAAACAGGATAATTTAGCATTGAAATAGCTGAGGGATTAGCTGGTGACTGGTCTCAGAAATGGCTATGTTAAAGTCAAAGCCTACACATTCACAGAGGCACCTAGTACAAATGAAACAGGAGAATTTAGCATTGAAATAGCTGAGGGATTAGCTTGTGACTGGTCACAGAAGCCTACACATCCACAGAGGCACCTAGTACAAATCAAACAGGAGAATTTAGCATTGAAATAGCTGAGTGATTAGCCTGTGACTGGTCACAGAAATGGCTACGTTAAAGTCAAAGCCTACACATCCACAGAGGCACCTAGTACAAATCAAACAGGAGAATTTAGCATTGAAATAGCTGAGGGATTAGCTTGTGACTGGTCACAGAAATGGCTACGTTAAAGTTAAAGCCTACACCTCCACAGAGGCACCTAGTACAAATCAAACAGGAGAATTTAGCATTGAAATAGCCTAGTGAATAGCCTGCGACTGGTCACAGAAATGGCTGCGTTCAAGTCAAAGCCTACACCTCCACAGAGGCACCTTAGTACAAATCAAACAGGAGAATTTAGCATTGAAATAGCCGAGTGATTAGCTTGTGACTGGTCACAGAAATGGCTATGTTAAATCAAAGCCTACACCTCCACAGAGGCACCTTAGTACAAATCAAACAGGAGAATTTAGCATTGAAATAGCTGAGGGATTAGCTCGTGACTGGTCACAGAAGCCTACACATCCACAGAGGCACCTTAGTACCAATCAAACAGGAGAATTTAGCATTGAAATAGCTGAGGGATTAGCTTGTGACTGGTCACAGAAATGGCTATGTTAAAGTCAAAGCCTACACATCCACAGAGGCACATAGTACAAATCAAATAGGAGAATTTAGCATTGAAATAGCTGAGGGATTAGCTTGTGACTGGTCACAGAAATGGCTACGTTCAAGTCAAAGCCTACACATCCACAGAGGCACCTAGTACAAATCAAACAGGAGAATTTAGCATTGAAATAGCTGAGGGATTAGCTTGCGACTGATCACAGAAATGGCTACGTTAAAGTCAAAGCCTACACCTCCACAGAGGCACCTTAGTACAAATCAAACAGGAGAATTTAGCATTGAAACAGCTGAGGGATTAGCTTGTAACTGGTCACAGAATCCTACACATCCACAGAGGCACCTTAGTACCAATCAAACCGGAGAATTTAGCCTTGAAATAGCTGAGTGATTAGCCTGTGACTGGTCACAGAAATGGCTACGTTAAAGTCAAAGCCTACACATCCACAGAGGCACCTAGTACAAATCAAACAGGAGAATTTAGCATTGAAATAGCCGAGGGATTAGCTTGCGACTGATCACAGAAATGGCTACGTTAAAGTCAAAGCCTACACCTCCACAGAGGCACCTAGTACCAATCAAACAGGAGAATTTAGCATTGAAATAGCTGAGTGATTAGCTTGTGACTGATCACAGAAGCCTACACATCCACAGAGGCACCTAGTACCAATTAAACAGGATAATTTAGCATTGAAATAGCTGTGGGATTAGCTTGTGACTGGTCACAGAAATGGCTATGTTAAAGTCAAAGCCTACACATCCACAGAGGCACCTTAGTACCAATCAAACAGGATAATTTAACATTGAAATAGCTGAGGGATTAGCTTGTAACTGGTCACAGAAATGGCTACATTAAAGTCAAAGCCTACACATCCACAGAGGCACCTAGTACAAATCAAACAGGAGAATTTAGCATTGAAATAGCTGAGGGATTAGCTTGTGACTGGTCACAGAAATGGCTATGTTAAAGTCAAAGCCTACACATCCACAGAGGCACCTAGTACAAATCAAACAGGATAATTTAGCATTGAAATAGCTGAGGGATTAGCTGGTGACTGGTCTCAGAAATGGCTATGTTAAAGTCAAAGCCTACACATTCACAGAGGCACCTAGTACAAATGAAACAGGAGAATTTAGCATTGAAATAGCTGAGGGATTAGCTTGTGACTGGTCACAGAAGCCTACACATCCACAGAGGCACCTAGTACAAATCAAACAGGAGAATTTAGCATTGAAATAGCTGAGTGATTAGCCTGTGACTGGTCACAGAAATGGCTACGTTAAAGTCAAAGCCTACATATCCACAGAGGCACCTTAGTACAAATCAAACAGGAGAATTTGGCATTGAAATAGCCGAGTGAATAGCCTGTGACTGGTCACAGAAATGGCTACGTTAAAGTCAAAGCCTACACATCCACAGAGGCACCTAGTACAAATCAAACAGGAGAATTTAGCATTGAAATAGCCGAGGGATTCGCCTGTGACTGGTCACAGAAATGGCTACGTTCAAATCAAAGCCTACACATCCACAGAGGCACCTAGTACAAATCAAACAGGAGAATTTAGCATTGAAATAGCTGAGGGATTAGCTTGTGACTGTTCCCAGAAGCCTACACATCCACAGAGGCACCTTAGTACAAATCAAACAGGAGAATTTAGCATTGAAATAGCCGAGGGATTAGCCTGTGACTGGTCACAGAAATGGCTACGTTCAAGTCAAAGCCTACACATCCACAGAGGCACCTAGTACAAATCAAACAGGAGAATTTAGCATTGAAATAGCTGAGGGATTAGCTTGTGACTGGTCACAGAAATGGCTACGTTAAAGTTAAAGCCTACACCTCCACAGAGGCACCTAGTACAAATCAAACAGGAGAATTTAGCATTGAAATAGCCTAGTGAATAGCCTGCGACTGGTCACAGAAATGGCTGCGTTCAAGTCAAAGCCTACACCTCCACAGAGGCACCTTAGTACAAATCAAACAGGAGAATTTAGCATTGAAATAGCCGAGTGATTAGCTTGTGACTGGTCACAGAAATGGCTATGTTAAATCAAAGCCTACACCTCCACAGAGGCACCTTAGTACAAATCAAACAGGAGAATTTAGCATTGAAATAGCTGAGGGATTAGCTCGTGACTGGTCACAGAAGCCTACACATCCACAGAGGCACCTTAGTACCAATCAAACAGGAGAATTTAGCATTGAAATAGCTGAGGGATTAGCTTGTGACTGGTCACAGAAATGGCTATGTTAAAGTCAAAGCCTACACATCCACAGAGGCACATAGTACAAATCAAATAGGAGAATTTAGCATTGAAATAGCTGAGGGATTAGCTTGTGACTGGTCACAGAAATGGCTACGTTCAAGTCAAAGCCTACACATCCACAGAGGCACCTAGTACAAATCAAACAGGAGAATTTAGCATTGAAATAGCTGAGGGATTAGCTTGCGACTGATCACAGAAATGGCTACGTTAAAGTCAAAGCCTACACCTCCACAGAGGCACCTTAGTACAAATCAAACAGGAGAATTTAGCATTGAAACAGCTGAGGGATTAGCTTGTAACTGGTCACAGAATCCTACACATCCACAGAGGCACCTTAGTACCAATCAAACCGGAGAATTTAGCCTTGAAATAGCTGAGTGATTAGCCTGTGACTGGTCACAGAAATGGCTACGTTAAAGTCAAAGCCTACACATCCACAGAGGCACCTAGTACAAATCAAACAGGAGAATTTAGCATTGAAATAGCCGAGGGATTAGCTTGCGACTGATCACAGAAATGGCTACGTTAAAGTCAAAGCCTACACCTCCACAGAGGCACCTAGTACCAATCAAACAGGAGAATTTAGCATTGAAATAACTAGGAGAATTTAGCATTGAAATAGCTGAGTGATTAGCCTGCGACTGGTCACAGAAATGACTGCGTTCAAGTCAAAGCCTACACATCCACAGAGGCACCTTAGTACCAATCAAACAGGAGAATTTAGCATTGAAATAGCCGAGTGAAAAGCCTGCGACTGGTCACAGAAATGGCTGCGTTCAAGTCAAAGCCTACACCTCCACAGAGGCACCTTAGTACCAATCAAACAGGAGAATTTAGCATTGAAATAGCTGAGGGATTAGCCTGTGACTGGTCACAGAAATGGCTACGTTCAAGTCAAAGCCTACACATCCACAGAGGCACCTTAGTACAAATCAAACAGGAGAATTTAGCATTGAAATAGCTGATGGATTAGCTTGTGACTGGTCACAGAATCCTACACATCCACAGAGGCACCTAGTACCAATCAAACAGGAGAATTTAGCATTGAAATAGCTGAGGGATTAGCTTGTGACTGGTCACAGAAATGGCTATATTAAAGTCAAGGCCTACACATCCACAGAGGCACCTAGTACCAATTAAACAGGAGAATTTAGCATTGAAATAGCCGAGTGAAAAGCCTGCGACTGGTCACAGAAATGGCTGCGTTCAAGTCAAAGCCTACACATCCGAGCTTCATCTCACGCCGATGAGTAGCGGGGGCTTCCACCGTGTCCGATGTCCCCGGCAGCCCCGGCGTGGAGCGCCCATGGCCATCTCTACCCCCCAGTTCCTGTCCACCCCGTGACCTCATCCACCTGACCGATCCCCCTGACCCCCCTCTCCCCACGCCCACCATCTGCCATTCTGGTACAGCGGTGTCAGCTTCTGCGTTCGCTTAAAGGTCCAGCGGCTGCACAATCACGAGAGGATAGACGAAGGGGTCCCCCTTTGTGTGGAGCCTCTGAACAGGGCTGTAAGGGAGGCGCGGGGGCAAGTGCTAATGAAGCGTCGAAATTATTCTCGATTTGAAGGTTTGGTGACGGCAGGGATCCTTGCTCTTTGGTTACATTTCGGTAGAAAGTCACCACGTGGGTAAAGTCACGTGACTTCTATCGAAATAGAACCAAAGCGTATGGATCCTTGCGTTCACGAAAGCTTTAAATATAGAAAAGATAAAGATCCCCCGTGTAGCCTGTAACAGGGCTGTAGGGGCAAGTGCTGTTAGCGAGCAGCGTCTATGAAGACCGGTAACGGCACACGGGGGGGTGGGTGGCCAGCACCACGCCCGACCGCCTTTGTCTCCCCCAGTGGTGATGGTTACTACACCACCACCGCTACACCAGGTACTCATTTGAGGACTAGTCGACCTAGGGGAGGCCCGGGACACGCACAGACACGTTAACACACCACACACACACACACACCACACACACCACACACACCACACACACCACACACACACCACACACAAACCACACACACCACACACACACCACATACACCACACACCACACACACACCACACGCACAGACACGTTAACACACCACACACACCACACACACCACACGCACCACACACACACACGCCACACACACCTCATACACACCACACGCACACACACATTATCACACCACACACACCACACACACCACATACACCACACACCACACACACACCACACGCACAGACACGTTAACACACCACACACACACACACACACACCACACACACCACACACACACATCACACACCACACACACCACACACACCACACGCACACGCACACCACACACAAACCACATACACCACACACACACCACACGCACACACGCACACCACACACAAACCACACACACCACACACACACCACATACACACCACACACCATACACCACACAGTCCAGGACCGGTTCAGATAATCGTCGCTGGCGGTGTTGGCCGTGAGCGGGAATCGAACCCGTGTCGCCGGGTTCGTAGTGCTAACCACTGCACCACCGCTCACCACGACAATAACAAGAACCCTCAGCGATACAAACACACACACACAGACAGAAAGAGAGAGAGATAGGGCAAGCGATATACCTTAAAGATGGAATGTCAATACGGCGGTGGGTGGAGGCTCCTCTACGTACGGACGAATCAACTTGCGAACTTTCAGAGATTCGAACGAATCCCCGCTCCCGTAGGGTCAAAGTTGGAGGTGGTTCAATGGATAGGCGGAGGCATCTACGTCTGCAGAACGTGAAGAACCAGTGGCATCTGCATCTAGAGAACGTGAAGAACCAGTGGCATCTACATCTGCAGAACGTGAAGAACCAGTGGCATCTACATCTACAGAACGTGAAGAACCAGTGGCATCTACGTCTGCAGAACGTGAAGAACCAGGGGCATCTACATCTGCAGAACGTGAAGAACCAGTGGCATCTACAGAACGTGAAGAACCAGTGGCATCTACGTCTGCAGAACGTGAAGAACCAGTGGCATCTACATCTGCAGAACGTGAAGAACCAGTGGCATCTATTTCTGCAGAACGTGAAGAACCAGTGGCATCTACATCTGCAGAACGTGAAGAACCAGTGGCATCTACATCTGCAGAACGTGAAGAACAAGTGGCATCTACATCTGCAGAACGTGAAGAACCAGTGGCATCTACATCTGCTGAACGTGAAGAACCAGTGGCATCTACATCTACAGAACGTGAAGAACCAGTGGCATCTGCATCTGCAGAACCTGAAGAACCAGTGGCATCTACATCTGTATATCGTGAAGAACCAGTGGCATCTACATCTACAGAACGTGAAGAACCAGTGGCATCTACATCTGTAGAACGTGAAGAACCAGTGGCATCTACATCTGCAGAACGTGAAGAACCAGTGGCATCTACATCTGCAGAACGTGAAGAACTAGTGGCATCTACATCTGCAGAACGTGAAGAACCAGTGGCATCTACATCTACAGAACGTGAAGAACCAGTGGCATCTACGTCTGCAGAACGTGAAGAACCAGTGGCATCTACATCTACATCTGCTAAACGTGAAGAACCAGTGGCATCTACATCTGTAGAACGTGAAGAACCAGGGGCATCTACATCTGTATATCGTGAAGAACCAGTGGCATCCACAGAACGTGAAGAACCAGTGGAATCTACATCTGCAGAACGTGAAGAACCAGTGGCATCTACATCTGCAGAACGTGAAGAACCAGTTGCATCTACATCTACATCTGCTAAACGTGAAGAACCAGTGGCATCTACATCTGTAGAACGTGAAGAACCAGTGGCATCTACATCTGCAGAACGTGAAGAACCAGGGGCATCTACATCTGTATATCGTGAAGAACCAGTGGCATCTACATCTGTAGAACGTGAAGAACCAGTGGCATCTACATCTGTAGAACGTGAAGAACCAGTGGCATCTACAGAACGTGAAGAACCAGTGGAATCTACATCTGCAGAACGTGAAGAACCAGTGGCATCTACATCTGCAGAACATGAAGAACCAGGGGCATCTACATCTGTAGAACGTGAAGAACCAGTGGCATCTACATCTGCAGAACGTGAAGAACCAGTGGCATCTACATCTGTAGAACATGAAGAACCAGGGGCATCTACATCTGTAGAACGTGAAGAACCAGTGGCATCTACATCTGCTAAACGTGAAGAACCAGTGGCATCTACATCTGCAGAACGTGAAGAACAAGTGGCATCTACATCTGCAGAACGTGAAGAACCAGTGGCATCTACATCTGCTGAACGTGAAGAACCAGTGGCATCTACATCTACAGAACGTGAAGAACCAGTGGCATCTGCATCTGCAGAACCTGAAGAACCAGTGGCATCTACATCTGTATATCGTGAAGAACCAGTGGCATCTACATCTACAGAACGTGAAGAACCAGTGGCATCTACATCTGTAGAACGTGAAGAACCAGTGGCATCTACATCTGCAGAACGTGAAGAACCAGTGGCATCTACATCTGCAGAACGTGAAGAACTAGTGGCATCTACATCTGCAGAACGTGAAGAACCAGTGGCATCTACATCTACAGAACGTGAAGAACCAGTGGCATCTACGTCTGCAGAACGTGAAGAACCAGTGGCATCTACATCTACATCTGCTAAACGTGAAGAACCAGTGGCATCTACATCTGTAGAACGTGAAGAACCAGGGGCATCTACATCTGTATATCGTGAAGAACCAGTGGCATCCACAGAACGTGAAGAACCAGTGGAATCTACATCTGCAGAACGTGAAGAACCAGTGGCATCTACATCTGCAGAACGTGAAGAACCAGTTGCATCTACATCTACATCTGCTAAACGTGAAGAACCAGTGGCATCTACATCTGTAGAACGTGAAGAACCAGTGGCATCTACATCTGCAGAACGTGAAGAACCAGGGGCATCTACATCTGTATATCGTGAAGAACCAGTGGCATCTACATCTGTAGAACGTGAAGAACCAGTGGCATCTACAGAACGTGAAGAACCAGTGGAATCTACATCTGCAGAACGTGAAGAACCAGTGGCATCTACATCTGCAGAACATGAAGAACCAGGGGCATCTACATCTGTAGAACGTGAAGAACCAGTGGCATCTACATCTGCAGAACATGAAGAACCAGTGGCATCTACATCTGCAGAACATGAAGAACCAGTGGCATCTACATCTACATCTGCTAAACGTGAAGAACCAGTGGCATCTACATCTGTAGAACGTGAAGAACCAGTGGAATCTACATCTGCAGAACGTGAAGAACCAGGGGCATCTACATCTGCAGAACGTGAAGAACCAGTGGCATCTACATCTGCAGAACATGAAGAACCAGGGGCATCTACATCTGCTAAACGTGAAGAACCAGTGGCATCTACATCTGCTAAACGTGAAGAACCAGTGGCATCTACATCTACAGAACGTGAAGAACCAGTGGCATCTACAGAACGTGAAGAACCAGTGGCATCTACATCTGCAGAACGTGAAGAACCAGTGGCATCTACAGAACGTGAAGAACCAGTGGAATCTACATCTGCAGAACGTGAAGAACCAGGGGCATCTACATCTGTATATCGTGAAGAACCAGTGGCATCCACAGAACGTGAAGAACCAGTGGAATCTACATCTGCAGAACGTGAAGAACCAGTGGCATCTACATCTGCAGAACGTGAAGAACCAGTGGCATCTACATCTACATCTGCAGAACGTGAAGAACCAGTGGAATCTACATCTACAGAACGTGAAGAACCAGTGGCATCTACATCTGCAGAACGTGAAGAACCAGTTGCATCTACATCTACATCTGCTAAACGTGAAGAACCAGTGGCATCTACATCTGTAGAACGTGAAGAACCAGTGGCATCTACATCTGCAGAACGTGAAGAACCAGGGGCATCTACATCTGTATATCGTGAAGAACCAGTGGCATCTACATCTGTAGAACGTGAAGAACCAGTGGCATCTACATCTGTAGAACGTGAAGAACCAGTGGCATCTACAGAACGTGAAGAACCAGTGGCATCTACATCTGCAGAACGTGAAGAACCAGGGGCATCTACATCTGCAGAACGTGAAGAACCAGTAGCATCTACATCTGCTAAACGTGAAGAACCAGTGGCATCTACATCTGTAGAACGTGAAGAACCAGTGGCATCTACATCTGCAGAACGTGAAGAACCAGTGGCATCTACATCTGCAGAACGTGAAGAACCAGTGGCATCTACATCTGCAGAACGTGAAGAACCAGTGGCATCTACATCTGCAGAACGTGAAGAACCAGTGGCATCTACATCTGCAGAACGTGAAGAACCAGTGGCATCTACATCTGCAGAACGTGAAGAACCAGTGGCATCTACATCTGCAGAACGTGAAGAACCAGTGGCATCTACATCTGCAGAACGTGAAGAACCAGTGGCATCTGCATCTGCAGAACGTGAAGAACCAGTGGCATCTACAGAACGTGAAGAACCAGTGGCATCTACATCTTCACAACGTGAAGAACCAGTGGCATCTGCATCTGCAGAACGTGAAGAACCAGTGGCATCTACATCTGTAGAACGTAAAGAACCAGTGGCATCTACATCTGTATATCGTGAAGAACCAGTGGCATCTACATCTGTAGAACGTGAAGAACCAGTGGCATCTATAGAACGTGAAGAACCTGTGGCATCTACATCTACAGAACGTGAAGAACCAGTGACATCTACATCTACAGAACGTGAAGAACCAGTGGCATCTACATCTACTGGACGTGAAGAACCAGTGGCATCTACATCTGCAGAACGTGAAGAAGCAGTGAGGGGAAAACGTATTTGATCCCCTGCTGATTTTGTACGTTTGCCCACTGACAAAGAAATGATCAGTCTATAATTTCAATGGTAGGTTTATTTGAACAGTGAGAGACAGAATAACAACAGAAAAATCCAGAAAAACGTATGTCAAAAATGTTACCACGACGCTTTTGATGATGGTGATGATGATGGTGATGTTGATGATGATGGTGATGTCGATGATGATGATGTTGATGATGTTGATGATGTAGATGATGATGGTGGTGATGGTGATGATGGTGATGATGGTGGTCATGATGGTGATGATGTTGATGATGATGTGATGGTAGTGATGGTGATGATGATGGTGATGATGTTGATGATGATGTTGATGATGATGATGTTGATGATGTTGATGATGATGATGATGTTGATGTTGAGATGATGATGATGTTGATGATGATGTTGATGATGATATTGATGATGATGATGTTGATGATGGTGATGATGGTGGTGATGATGGTGATGATGGTGGTGATGATCGTGATGTAGATGATGAAGGTGATGATGGTGATGGTGGTGATGGAGATGGTGATGATGATGATGATGGTGGTGGTGATGGTGGTGATGATGATGATGGTGGTGATGATCGTGATGGTGGCGATGGAGGTGATGTTGGTAATGATGTTGATGGTGATGTTGATGTTGATGTAGATGATGATGTAGATGATGATGGTGGTGATGGTGATGATGGTGATGGAGGTGACGGTGGTGATGGAGGTGATGATGGTGATGATGATGGTGATGTTGATGATGATGGTGATGTCGATGATGATGTTGATGATGTAGATGATGATGGTGGTGATGGTGATGATGGTGATGATGGTGGTGATGATGGTGATGATGTTGATGATCATGTGATGGTGGTGATGGTGATGATGATGGTGATGATGTTGATGATGATGTTGATGATGATGATGATGTTGATGATGTTGATGATGATGATGTTGATGTTGAGATGATGATGTTGTTGATGATGTTGATGTTGATGATGATATTGATGATGTTGATGATGGTGATGATGGTGGTGATGATGGTGATGATGGTGGTGATGATCGTGATGTAGATGATGAAGGTGATGATGGTGATGGTGGTGATGGAGATGGTGATGATAATGATGGTGGTGGTGATGGTGGTGATGATGATGATGGTGGTGATGATCGTGATGGTGGCGATGGAGGTGATGTTGGTAATGATGTTGATGGTGATGTTGATGTTGATGTAGATGATGATGTAGATGATGATGGTGGTGATGGTGATGATGGTGATGGAGGTGACGGTGGTGATGGAGGTGATGATGGTGATGATGATGGTGATGTTGTTGATGATCTTGTTGATGTTGATGATGTTGTTGTTGATGATCTTGTTGTTGATGTTGTTGTTGATGTTGTTGATGTTGTTGATGATGTTGTTGTTGATGTTGTTGCAGGAGGTGAGGTCGGCATGACTCTGACAGCGGATCCAGAAGGGAAACTTTTCTTGGTGAGTTCCTCACCAAACTCACCACACCACTCACCACACTCACCACACCACTCACCACACTCACCACACTCACCACACTCACCACACCACTCACCACATTCACCACACTCACCACATTCACCACACCACTCACCACACTCACCACGCTCACCACACTCACCACACCACACTCACTCACCACACTCACCACTCTCACTCACCATACTCACCACACTCACCACACCACTCACCACACTCACCACACTCACCACACCACTCACCACACTCACCACACTGTTGGTGATCGGGATGATGATGTTGATGGTGATGTTGATGATGTTGGTGATGTTGGTGATGGTGGTGATGTTGGTGATGTTGGTGATGTTGGTGATGGTGGTGATGTTGTTGATGTTGGTGATGTTGGTGATGATGGTGGTGATGTTGGTGATGTTGATGTTGTTGTTGGTGATGTTGGTGATGATGTTGATGTTGGTGATGTTGGTGATGTTGTGATGGTGGTGGTGATGTTGGTGATGTTGTTGATGATGTTGGTGATGTTGGTGATGTTGGTGATGTTGATGTTGGTGGTGATGTTGGTGATGTTGATGTTGGTGGTGATGTTGGTGATGGTGGTGATGTTGGTGATGATGTTGGTGGTGATGTTGATGTTGGTGATGTTGGTGGTGATGTTGTTGATGTTGGTGATGTTGATGTTGTTGTTGGTGATGTTGGTGATGATGTTGATGTTGGTGATGTTGGTGGTGATGTTGGTGATGGTGGTGATGTTGGTGATGTTGGTGATGTTGATGATGTTGATGATGTTGTTGATGTTGTTGGTGATGTTGGTGATGTTGGTGGTGATGTTGGTGATGTTGGTGATGTTGATGTTGGTGGTGATGTTGGTGATGTTGATGTTGGTGGTGATGTTGGTGATGGTGGTGATGTTGGTGATGTTGGTGATGATGTTGGTGGTGATGTTGATGTTGGTGATGTTGGTGGTGATGTTGTTGATGTTGGTGATGTTGATGTTGTTGTTGGTGATGTTGGTGATGATGTTGATGTTGGTGATGTTGGTGGTGATGTTGGTGATGGTGGTGATGTTGGTGATGTTGGTGATGTTGATGTTGGTGGTGATGTTGGTGATGGTGGTGATGTTGGTAATGTTGTTGGTGATGTTGGTGATGTTGGTGATGTTGTTGGTGATGTTGGTGATGTTGGTGATGTTGGTGATGTTGGTGGTGATGTTGGTGATGGTGGTGGTGATGTTGGTGATGTTGGTGGTGATGTTGTTGATGATGTTGGTGATGTTGTTGGTGTTGTTGGTGATGTTGTTGACTGTCCCCAGGTGTGTAACGCTTCACGTGAGGTGATCTGCAGCCGCAACCGCTACCTGAAGGGCTCCTGCCACCTCTACACCGAGGACTGGCGTCTACACAGGGCACTCATTGAGACACAAGGTACAGCCCCATCATCATCATCACCACCATCATCATCACCTGTTAAACCCAGGACTGGCATCTACACAGGGCACTCATTGAGACACAAGGTACAGCCCCATCATCATCATCACCACCATCATCATCACCTGTTAAACCCAGGACTGGCGTCTACACAGGGCACTCATTGAGACACAAGGTACAGCTCCATCATCATCATCATCACCTGTAACACCCAGGACTGGCGTCTACACAGGGCACTCATTGAGACACAAGGTACAGCTCCATCATCATCATCACCACCATCATCATCACCATCATCACCATCATCATCACCTGTTACACCCAGGACTGGTGTCTACACAGGGCACTCATTGAGACTCAAGGTACAGCCACATCATCATCATCATCACCATCATCATCACCATCATCACCATCATCACCACCATCATCATCATCATCACCTGTTACACCGAGGACTGGCGTCTACACAGGGCACTCATTGAGACTCAAGGTACAGCCACATCATCATCATCATCACCATCATCATCATCACCATCATCACCATGATCACCACCATCATCATCATCATAAACACCATCAACATCATCATCACCTGTTACACCGAGGACTGGCGTCTACACAGGGCACTCATTGAGACTCAAGGTACAGCCACATCATCATCATCATCACCATCATCATCACCATCATCACCATGATCACCACCATCATCATCATCATCACCTGTTACACCCAGGACTGGTGTCTACACAGGGCACACATTGAGACTCAAGGTACAGCCACATCATCATCACCATCATCACCATCACCATCATCACCACCATCATCATCACCATCATCATCACCATCAACATCACCATCATCACCTGTTACACCCAGGCCTGGTGTCTACACAGGGCACTCATTGAGACTCAAGGTACATCACCACCATCAACACCATCATCATCACCACCATCATCACTACCATCACCACCATCATCACCATCATCATCACCATCATCACCATCATCACCATCATCATCATCACCTGTTACACACAGGACCGACGTCTACACAGGGCACTCTTTGAGACTCAAGGTAAAGCTCCATCACCCCCATCAACATCACCATCAACAACATCATCAACACCCCCATCAAGACCCCCATCAACACCCCCATCAACATCCCATCAACACCCCCATCAACACCCCATCAACACCCCCATCAACATCACCATCAACAACATCATCAACACCCCCATCAAGACCCCCATCAACACCCCCATCAACACCCCATCAACACCCCCATCAACACCCCATCAACACCCCCATCAACATCACCATCAACACCCACATCAACACCCCCATCAACACCCCCATCAATACCCCCATCAACACCCCCATCAACACCCCCATCAACATCATCAGCACCCCCATCAACACCCCCATCAACAACCCCATCAACACCCCATCAACATCACCATCAACACCCCCATCAACACCCCATCACCATCAACATCACCATCAACATCACCATCAACATCAACATCAACACCCCCATCAACACCCCCATCAACATCACCATCACCACCCCCATCAACACCGCATCAACACCCAATCAACACCCCCATCAACACCCCCATTAACACCCCCATCAACACCTTCCCATCAACATCACCATCAACACCCCCATCAACACCCCCATCAACACCCCCATCAACATCACCACCCCCATCAACACCCCATCAACACCCAATCAACACCCCCATCAACACCCCCATTAACACCCCCATCAACACCCCCATCAACATCATCATCAACACCCCCATTAACACCTCCATCAACACCCCCATCAACATCACCATCAACACCCCCATCAACACCCCCATCAACATCAACACCCCCATCAACATCACCATCAACACCCCCATCAACACCCCCATGAACACCCCGATCAACATCACCATCAACACCCCCATCAATACCCCCATCAACACCCAATCAACACCCCCATCAACAACATCATCAACACCCCCATCAACACCCCCATCAACACCCCATCATCACCCCGATCAACAACACCATCAACACCCCATCAACACCCCCATCATCAACATCATCAACACCACCATCAACACCACCATCAATACACCCATTAACACCCCCATCAACACCCCATCATCACCCCCATCAACACCCCCATCAACAACATCATCAACACCCCCATCAACACCCCCATCAACACCACCATCAATACACCCATTAACACCCCCATCAACACCCCCATCAACACCCCCATCAACACACCCATCAACAACATCATCAACACCCCCATCAACACCCCCGTCAACACCCCCATCAACAACATCATCAACACCCCCATCAACACCCCCATCAACACCCCCATCAACACCCCATCATCACCCCCATCAACACACCCATCAACAACATCATCAACACCCCCATCAACACCCCCATCAACACCCCCATCAACAACATCATCAACACCCCCATCAACACCCCCGTCAACACCCCCATCAACAACATCATCAACACCCCCATCAACACCCCCATCAACACCCCCATCAACACCCCCATCAATACACCCATTAACACCCCCATCAACACCCCCATCAACATCACCATGAACAACATCATCAACACCCCATCAACACTCCATCAACACCCCAATCAACACCCCCATCAACACCCCCATCAACACCCCCATCAACACCCTATCAACACCCCCATCAACACCCCTATCAACACCCCCATCAACATCACCATCAACACCCCCATCAACACCCCCATCAACATCACCATCAACAACACCCCCATCAACACCCCCATCAACACCCCCATCAACACCCCATCATCACCCCCATCAACACCCCCATCAACAACATCATCAACACCCCCATCAACACCCCCATCAACACCCCCATCAACACCACCTTCAATACACCCATTAACACCCCCATCAACACCCCCATCAACACCCCCATCAACACCCCCATCAACAACATCATCAACACCCCCATCAACACCCCCGTCAACACCCCCATCAACAACATCATCAACACCCCCATCAACACCCCCATCAACACCCCCATCAACACCCCCATCAATACACCCATTAACACCCCCATGAACACCCCCATCAACACCCCCATCAACATCACCATGAACAACATCATCAACACCCCATCAACACTCCATCAACACCCCAATCAACACCCCCATCAACACCCCCATCAACACCCCCATCAACACCCTATCAACACCTCCATCAACACCCCTATCAACACCCCCATCAACATCACCATCAACACCCCCATCAACACCCCCATCAACACCCCCATCAACACCCCCATCAACATCACCATCAACACCCCCATCAACACCCCCATCAATACCCCCATCAACACCCCCATCAACACCCCCATCAACACCCCCATCAACATCATCAACACCCCCATCAACACCCCCATCAACAACCCCATCAACACCCCATCAACATAACCATCAACACCCCCATCAACACCCCATCAACATCACCATCAACATCACCATCAACATCACCATCACCACCCCCATCAACACCCCATCAACACCCAATCAACACCCCCATCAACACCCCCATCAACACCCCCATCAACACCTTCCCATCAACATCACCATCAACACCCCCATCAACACCCCCATCAACACCCCCATCAACATCACCATCACCACCCCCATCAACACCCCATCAACACCCAATCAACACCCCCATCAACACCCCCATTAACACCCCCATCAACACCCCCATCAACATCATCATCAACACCCCCATTAACACCTCCATCAACACCCCCATCAACATCACCATCAACATCCCCATCAACACCCCCATCAACATCAACACCCCCATCAACATCACCATCAACACCCCCATCAACACCCCCATCAACACCCCCATCAACACCCCCATCAACATCACCATCAACACCCCCATCAACACCCCCATCAACACCCCCATCAACATCACCATCACCCCCATCAACATCACCATCAACAACATCATCAACACCCCCATGAGCACCCCCATCAACACCCCCATCAACACCCCCATCAACACCCCCATCAACATCACCATCACCCCCATCAACATCACCATCAACACCCCCATCAACACCCCCATCAACATCACCATCACCCCCATCAACATCACCATCAACAACATCATCAACACCCCCATGAGCACCCCCATCAACACCCCCATCAACACCCCCATCAACACCCCCATCAACACCCAATCAACACCCTCATCAGCACCCCCATCAACATCACCATCACCCCCATCAACATCACCATCAACACCCCCATCAACACCCCCATCAACATCACCATCAACACCCCCATCAACACCCCCATCAACACCCCCATCAACACCCCCATCAATATCACCATCAACACCCCCATTAACACCCCCATCAACACCCCCATCAACACCCCCATCAACACCCCCATCAATATCACCATCAACACCCCCATTAACACCCCCATCAACACCCCCATCAACACCCCCATCAACACCCCCATCAACACCCCCATCAACACCCCCATCAACACCCCATCAACATCACCATCAACACCCCCATCAACACCCCCATCAACACCCCATCAACATCACCATCAACACCCCCATCAACACCCCATCAACATCACCATCCACATCACCATAAACATCAGCATCAACATCACCAACAACACCCCCATCAACATCACCATCACCCCCCCCCATCAACACCCCATCAACACCCAATCAACACCCCCATCAACACCCCCATTAACACCCCCATCAACACCTTCCCATCAACACTCCCATCAACACCCCCATCAACATCACCATCAACACCCCCATCAACACCCCCATCAACAACATCATCAACACCCCCATCAACACCCCCATCAGCACCCCATCAACACCCCCATCAACACCCCCATCAACACCACATCAACACCGCTGTCAACACCACATCAACACCCCTGTCAACACCCCCATCAACACCCCTGTCAACACCCCCATCAACACCCCCATCAACATCACCATCAACACCCCCATCAGCACCCCAATCAACATCACCATCAACATCAACACCCCCATCAACACCCCCATCAACACCCCCATCAACACCACATCAACACCCCTGTCAACATCTCCATCAACACCCCTGTCAACACCCCCATCAACAGCCCCATCAATACCCCCATCAACACCCCCATCAACACCCCCATCAACAACATCATCAACACCCCCATCAACACCATCATCAACATCAAAAGCATCAGCAACATCATCACCATCCCCATCACCGCACCATCACCACCAACATTATCACCACCACCATCAAGATGTTGTTGTTGATGTTGTTGATGTTGTTGTTGATGTTGTTGATGTTGTTGTTGATGATGTTGTTGTTGATGTTGTTGTTGATGATCATGGTGTTGTTGATGTTGTTGTTGATGATCATGGTGTTGTTGATGTTGATGTTGTTGATGATCATGGTGTTGTTGATGTTGATGTTGTTGATGATGTTGTTGATGTTGTTGATGTTGTTGTTGATGTTGGTGATGTTGTTGATGTTGTTGATGTTGTTATTGTTGATGATGTTGATGTTGATGATGTTGATGATCATGGTGTTTTTGATGTTGTTGATTATGTTGATGTTGGTGTTGATGTTGTTGATGTTGTTGATGTTGTTGTTGTTGTTGTTGATGTTATTGATGTTGTTGTTGATGTTGTTGATGTTGTTGTTGATGTTGTTGTTGATAATGTTGTTGTTGATGTTGATGATGTTGTTGTTGATGATGTTGTTGATGTTGTTGTTGATGTTGTTGATGTTGTTGATGTTGTTGTTGATGTTGATGTTGTTGTTGATGATGTTGTGGATGTTGATGATCATGGTGTTTTTGATGTTGTTGATGTTGTTGATGTTGTTGTTGATGATGTTGTTGTTGATGTTGTTGATGATGTTGTTGTTGTTGATGTTGTTGAAGTTGTTGTTGTTGATGATGATTATGTTGTTGTTGATGTTGTTGATGATCTTGTTGATGTTGTTGTTGATGATGTTGTTGTTGATGTTGTTGTTGATGATGTTGTTTTTGAAGTTGTTGTTGATGTTGTTGAAGTTGTTGTTGTTGATGATGATTATGTTGTTGTTGATGTTGTTGATGATGTTGTTGATGTTGTTGATGATGTTGATGTTGTTGATGATGATGTTGATGATGTTGTTGTTGATGTTTATGTTGTTGTTGATGATGTTGTTGTTGATGATGTTGTTGTTGATGATGTTGTTGTTGATGTTGTTGTTGATGATGTTGTTGTTGATGTTGTTGATGTTAATGTTGTTGATGATGTTGTTGTTGTTGATGTTGTTGATGTTGTTGATGATGTTGTTGATGTTGTTGATGATGTTGATGATGTTGATGATGTTGATGTTGTTGTTGATTTAGATGTTGTTGATGTTGTTGTTGTTGATGATGTTGTTGTTGATGTTGTTGTTGATGTTGTTGTTGATGTTGTTGTTGATGTTGTTGATGTTGAAGATGTTGATGTTGTTGTTGATGTTGTTGTTGATGTTGTTGATGTTGATGGTGTTGATGTTGTTGTTGATGTTGTTGTTGATGATGTTGTTGATGTTGTTGTTGATTATGTTGTTGTTGATGTTGTTGTTGTTGATTATGTTGTTGTTGATGTTGTTGATGTTGTTGTTTATGTTGTTGGTGATGTTGATGTTGTTGTTTATGTTGTTGTTTATGTTGTTGTTGATGTTGTTGATGATGTTGCTGATGTTGTTGTTGATGTTGTTGATGTTGTTGTTTTTGTTGTTGTTGATGTTATTGATGTTGTTGTTTATGTTGTTGTTGATGTTGTTGATGATGTTGAATTTGTTGTTTATGTTGTTCATGTTGTTGATGTTGTTGTTTGTGTTGTTGGTGATGTTGTTTTTGTTGTTGTTGATGTTGTTGTTGTTGATGATGTTGTTGTTGATGTTGTTGTTGTTGTTGATGATGTTGTTGATGTTGTTGTTGATGATGTTGTTGATGATGTTGTTGATGTTGTTGATGTTGTTGTTGATGTTGATGTTGTTGTTGAAGATGTTGGGGATGTTGATGATCATGGTGTTTTTGATGTTGTTGATGTTGTTGTTGATGATGTTGTTGTTGATGTTGTTGATGATGTTGTTGTTGTTGATGTTGTTGTTGATGTTGTTGAAGTTGTTGTTGTTGATGATGATTATGTTGTTGTTGATGTTGTTGATGATGTTGTTGATGTTGTTGTTGATGATGTTGTTGTTGATGTTGTTGTTGATGATGTTGTTTTTGATGTTGTTGTTGATGTTGTTGAAGTTGTTGTTGTTGATGATGATTATGTTGTTGTTGATGTTGTTGATGATGTTGTTGATGATGTTGTTGTTGATGTTGTTGATGATGTTGTTGATGATGATGTTGATGATGTTGTTGTTGATGTTTATGTTGTTGTTGATGTTGTTGTTGATGATGTTGTTGTTGATGTTGTTGATGTTGTTGTTGATGATGTTGTTGTTGATGTTGTTGATGTTGATGTTGTTGATGATGTTGTTGTTGATGTTGTTGATGTTGTTGATGTTGTTGTTGATGTTGTTGATGTTGTTGATGATGTTGATGATGTTGATGTTGTTGTTGATTTTGATGTTGTTGATGTTGTTGTTGTTGATGATGTTGTTATTGATGTTGTTGTTGATGTTGTTGTTGATGTTGTTGTTGATGTTGTTGATGTTGAAGATTTTGATGTTGTTGTTGTTGATGTTGTTGTTGATGTTGTTGATGTTGTTGATGTTGATGTTGTTGTTGATGTTGTTGTTGTTGATGTTGTTGATGTTGTTGTTGATGTTGTTGTTGTTGATGATGTTGTTGTTGATGTTGTTGTTGATGTTGTTGTTGATGTTGTTGATGTTGAAGATGTTGATGTTGTTGTTGATGTTGTTGCTGTTGTTGATGTTGTTGATGTTGTTGATGTTGATGATGTTGATGTTGTTGTTGTTGTTGTTGATGTTGTTGATGTTGTTGATGTTGATGATGTTGTTGTTGTTGATGTTGTTAATGTTGTTGTTGTTGATGTTGTTGATGATGTTGTTGATGTTGTTGTTGATGATGTTGTTGTTGATGTTGTTGTTGATGATGTTGTTTTTGATGTTGTTGTTGATGTTGTTGAAGTTGTTGTTGTTGATGATGATTATGTTGTTGTTGATGTTGTTGATGATGTTGTTGATGATGTTGTTGTTGATGTTGTTGATGATGTTGTTGATGATGATGTTGATGATGTTGTTGTTGATGTTTATGTTGTTGTTGATGTTGTTGTTGATGATGTTGTTGTTGATGTTGTTGATGTTGTTGTTGATGATGTTGTTGTTGATGTTGTTGATGTTGATGTTGTTGATGATGTTGTTGTTGATGTTGTTGATGTTGTTGATGTTGTTGTTGATGTTGTTGATGTTGTTGATGATGTTGATGATGTTGATGTTGTTGTTGATTTTGATGTTGTTGATGTTGTTGTTGTTGATCATGTTGTTATTGATGTTGTTGTTGATGTTGTTGTTGATGTTGTTGTTGATGTTGTTGATGTTGAAGATTTTGATGTTGTTGTTGATGTTGTTGATGTTGTTGTTGATGTTGTTGATGTTGATGATGTTGATGTTGTTGTTGTTGTTGATGTTGTTGATGTTGTTGTTGTTGTTGTTGATGATGTTGTTGTTGATGTTGTTGATGTTGTTGTTGATGTTGTTGTTGATGTTGTTGATGTTGAAGATGTTGATGTTGTTGTTGATGTTGTTGTTGTTGTTGATGTTGTTGATGTTGTTGATGTTGATGATGTTGATGTTGTTGTTGATGTTGTTGTTGTTGTTGATGTTGTTGATGTTGATGATGTTGATGTTGTTGTTGTTGATGTTGTTGATGTTGTTGTTGTTGTTGATGTTGTTGATGTTGTTGTTGTTGATGTTGCAGCTTGCTCCGCCCCGCTGGTGGACCTCGTCCTGCTACTTGATGGTTCCTCGAGCCTCAAGCCGGAGGACTTCACGCGGATGATGAATTACACGTGGGAGATAGTACAGGAGAGTAAGGGGACTAACATCCAGGTGAGTGAGTGTGTGAGTGAGTGTGTGAGTGCGTGAGTGTGTGAGTGAGTGAGTGTGTGAGTGAATGTGTGAGTGAGTGTGTGAGTGAGCGAGAGAGTGAGTGTGTGAGTGAGTGTGTGATGAATTACACGTGGGAGATAGTACAGGAGAGTAAGGGGACTAACATCCAGGTGAGTGAGTGAGTGAGTGTGTGAGTGAGTGTGTGAGTGAGTGAGTGTGTGAGTGAGTGAGTGTGTGAGTGAATGTGTGAATGAGTGAGTGAGTGTATGAGTGAGTGTGTCTGTGAGTGAGTCTGTGAGTGAGTGTGTGAGTGAGTGAGTGTATGAGTGAGTGAGTGTATGAGTGAGTGGGTGAGTGAGTGAGTGTGTGAGTGGGTGAGTCTGTGAGTGTGAGAGTGTATGAGTGAGTGTGTGAGTGAGTGAGTGTGTGAGTGAGTGAGTCTGTGAGTGAGTGAGTGTGTGAGTGAGTGAGTGGGTGAGTGAGTGAGTGAGTGTGTGAGTGAGTGAGTGTGTGAGTGAGTGAGTGTGTGAGTGAATGTGTGAATGAGTGTGTGAGTGAGCGAGAGAGTGAGTGTGTGAGTGAGTGAGTGATGAATTACACGTGGGAGATAGTAGAGGAGAGTTGGGGGACTAACATCCAGGTGAGTGAGTGAGTGTGAGAGTGAGTGTGTGAGTGAGTGAGTGTGTGAGTGAGTGAGTGTGTGAGTGAGTGAGTGTGTGAGTGAGTGTGTGAGTGTGTGAGTGTACGAGTGTCTGAGTGAGTGAGTGGGTGAGTGAGTGAGTGTATAAGTGAGTGTGTGAGTGAGTGAGTGTGAGAGTGAGTGAGTGTGTGAGTGAGTGTGTGAATGAGTGTGTGAGTGAGTGTGTGAGTGAGTCTGTGATTGAGTCTGTGAGTGAGTGAGTCTGTGAGTGAGTGAGTGTATGAGTGAATGTATGAGTGAGTGTGTGAGTGAGTGTGTGAGTGAGTGAGTATATAAATGTGAGAGTGAGTGAGTGTGTGAGTGAGTCAGTGAGTGAGTGTATGAGTGAGTGTGTGAGTGAGTTAGTCTGTGAGTGAGTCTGTGAGTGAGTGTGTGAGTGAGTGAGTGTGAGAGTGAGTCTGTGATCAACTAGACCTTCCTCACCATCACTCACCCACTCACCCACTAGCTCACCCACTCACTCACCCACCCACTCACTCACCCACTCACTCACCCACTCACTCACTCACTCACCCATCCACTCGCTCACTCACCCACCCACCCAATCACTCACTCACCCACCCACCCACTCACTCACCCACTCACTCACCCACCCACTCACCCACTCACTAACCCACTCACTCACTCACCCACTCACCCACTCTCCCACCCATCCACCCACCCACTCACCCTCGCACTCACCCACTCACTCACCCACTCACCCACCCATCCACCCACTCACTCTCCCACTCACTCACTCACCCACTCACCCACCCACTCACTCACTCACCCACTCACTCACTCACCCACTCACCCACTCACTCACTCACCCACTCACTCACTCACTCACCCACTCACTCACTCACCCACTCACTCTCTCACCCATCCACCCACCCACTCACCCTCCCACTCACCCACTCACTCACCCACTCACCCACCCACCCACTCACCCACTCACTCACTCACCCACCCACCCAGTCACCCACTCACCCACCCACTCACCCACCCTCCCACTCACTCTCCCACCCATCCACTCACTCGCTCACCCACTCAATCACCCACTCACTCACTCACCCACTCACCCACTCACTCACCCACTCACCCACCCACTCTCCCACCCACCCACTCACTCACCCACTCACTCACCCACCCACCCACCCACTCACCCACTCACCCACTCACCCACCCACTCACCCACTCACTCACCCACTCACCCACCCTCCCACTCACTCACCCACTCACCCACCCTCCCACTCACCCACTCACCCACTCACTCACCCACTCACCCACCCACTCTCCCACCCACCCACTCACTCACCCACTCACTCACCCACCCACCCACTCACCCACTCACCCACTCACCCACCCACTCACCCACTCATCCACTCACTCACCCACTCACCCACCCTCCCACTCACTCACCCACTCACCCACCCTCCCACTCACTCACCCACTCACCCACCCTCCCACTCACTCACCCACTCATTCACTCACTCACCCTCCCACTCACCCCCACCCCCTCTGCTCACCTTCACCACAGGTGGCCGTAGTGCAGTTCGCCAATTCTGTTGAGACTCAGCTGACCCTCCCACTCACTCACCCACTCACTCACTCACCCACTCACTCAATCACCCACTCACTCACTCACCCATCCACTCACTCACTCACCCACCCACTCACTCACTCACCCACCCACCCACTCACTCACCCACTCATTCACTCACCCACCCACTCACCCACTCAATCACCCACTCACTCACCCACCCACTCACTCACCCACCCACTCACCCACCCACCCACTCACCCTCCCGCTCACCCCACCACTCTCCCCCCACTCTGCTCACCTTCACCACAGGTGGCCGTGGTGCAATTCGCCAATTCTGTTGAGACTCAGCTGACCCTCCCACCCAACAACAACCGCCATTCGCCACTAAGTGGCGGTGACGTCACCACGACGCTTGTGCCAGGCTATGTGCACCCTGAGGCCACGTGAAGTGTCGAACGGCCGCTGGCTGGAGGTCACGGGGCAGACCCAGGTGCCACGGGTCGACTGACTGAGATGACTGGCTGATGCACCACCTGTGCCCCCTACTGTGCCAACCTGCTGTGCTTTAGCCACCCGGCGCTCCGCTCGCTGTTGTGAGCGTCGCTCCTCCGCCCTCCGTTGTTGTTGGAGGGCGACTGCCTCCAACTGCCCAGTAGCATCCTTCACGAGCCTCCTCCACAGAGGCCGATCTTGACACCGCTGGTACCAGTCATCGGCAAGTCCACTCAGCTCCACGTCCTCCTGTACCACATCACTCCATCTCTTCTCTAGCCCGTGCCGCGCCCGCTTAGCCCCCTCAATCCGGCCAAACAAAAGCTGTTTCGGCATGCGGTGGCTGGGCATGCGGGCTACATGACCCAGCCATCGCAGCCTTGCCTGCCGGAGGAGCTCACCGATGGGACCCTGCCCAGATCTTTCAAGGATTTGTGAGCTCCTCACACAATCCAGTCTGGTTAAACCCAGGATGGATCGTAGGCAGGCCAGCCTAAATGTTTCTAACCGGCGCAGATGTTCCATTAGGGGGGTCCACGTTTCGCAAGCGTAGAGAACGGAGCGACTGACCGTGGCCGAGAAGACCTGAAGCTTAGTGCGGAGCGACAGACCAGGTAGCTTCCACACAGCGTTACGCAACCGATGAAAAGATATTGCCGCTCGACTGATTCGGAGTGAGACCTCTGCTGTTAAACTGGAGCCAGTCATAAGCACACTGCCCATGTATGGGAAACTCTCCACTCTCTCCACAACTGCCCCATCACTGATTGGGAGTTGTCGGGGTGGAGTGTCCGATGGTACAAAATACCCAGGCAGGTGCTTAGTTTTGGTGGGGCTGATGGTAAGGCCCCACCTCTTAGTGGCACGCTCCAGTCTCAGCAGCAGCGTCTCCAACTCCTCCTCTGACTGAGCAGCTATTACCAAGTCATCAGCATACATAACGTGGTTGAGCAATAGGGAGCCATCCCTTGACCGCACCCGGGCATCGATTAGCCTCCCATTATATCTGTACCATATGGAGATTCCCCCGGTACAGCTATTGAAGGCTTCACGAACTACGTGGTCAAAATAGATGTTAAATAATGTGGGAGCCAGAGGACATCCCTGTCGCACCCCAAGGTGTACAGGGAATGGCTCTGACTCCCGGCCACGTAGTTTTACCCGGGCCCGCTCACCATCATGAAGGTCCTTAATGATCGTGAGCAGAGGGTCAGGTACTCCAAAAGCACGAAGAACGACCCAGAGCCCAGGCCTACTGATGGTATCATAGGCCTTGACCAGGTCAATAAAGCAGAGATGTAGGTCTTGTTGGAATTCCCTACACCTCTGCTGTAGCAGATGGACAGAAAATATGGCATCTGTGCAGGACCGCCCTTTCCTGAAACCGCATTGGGGCTCCGCAAGCCTCTCCTCAGCGTGCCTGGCAAGGCAATGCTGAATAATCCTTGCCAGGACCTTTCCCGGCACACTGAGGAGTGAGATGCCCCTGTAGTTGTTACAGTCTGTGCGGTCCCCCTTCTTAAAAAGGGGGACCACCAGGGCATCCTTCCAATCCTGCGGAACCCGTCCAGTGGTCCAGACTGTTGTTATGATGTCATATAGGGCAGTCTGTGCACAAACGCCACCCTCCCTCAGCATTTCGCTTGGGAGATCATCTCTGCCCGCTGCCTTTCCTGGTCTCAGACTCCGGATCGCCTTCAATACTTCCTCAGCAGATGGCACCTCAGCCAGCCACTCACAGGGGGTGACTTCATCCAATATTTGAGGCACCGCAGCCTCAGCAGGGTCATCCTCACTTTGTGCCACGATGTTTTCCTGGCTGAGGGATTTTCCCTCCCCCAGGACCTCACAGAAATGCTCAGCAAATCTGCGAACCTGTTCCTGGGGGTCGGAAATTGGATCACCGTTTTTTCCCCTAATGAAGGTAATAGGTGTGGCGCTGCAGGTTACTTTTTTGATGGAGTTAAATAGAGATTTGTGATCACGGGCCACTGAGGCAGACTCCATCTCCTCAGCAACCCGCGACCACCACCCATCCTTGCAGCGCGTCACGGCTCTCCGAACCTCCGAGCGAAGGCTGCGGTAAGCCTCCTCATTCTCTGACGTGGGACTCTGTAGCCGATGACAGTGGGCCTGTCGCTTTTTCTCAACCATCGTGAACAACTCCTCTGTCATCCAGGGTGTCTGGGGAGGTCTGGACCGCGTACCCAAAGCAGCCATTGCAGCTGCATGAGTCACAGTCCTAAACCTCGCCCATTTACCCTCGACATCAGGAGGAGTCGGGGACGATGCCAATCCCAGCCGCAAGCGATGATGAAATTCTCGCTTGCAACTTTCATCAGATAACTGAGACCAGGCCACTTTAGGTTGGAATGGGGTCCTGGGTGTACACCCACCACCGGAGTGGAAGAATGGCAGGCGCATCTTACAGATGACTAGTCGATGGTCAGAGGGCAGATCAGCTCCACGGTAGGTCCTGGTGTCAAGGACATGGGCTCGCATTCGCTGGTCCGTCACTATGTAGTCCAGCAGATGTTCTTGCTTGGACCCGGCATGCATCCATGATGTTGTGTGGATGCGCCGATGCCGGAACAGCGTGTTGGTAATTACAAGCCCATGGGCTGCACAAAAATCTAGCAGCCTCCTACCGTTGTTATTGAGCTGATCTGGCCCATGCCCTCCAATCACTCCAGGCCAGGTGCCAGTATCATGACCAACTCGGGCATTGAAGTCACTCAACATGATGACTCTATCCCGAGGGGCCACTTTAGCCAGCACCTGTGACAGGAGGTCATAGAAGGCATCTGACTCATCGGCATTGCCTGCATCCCTCCACGGATGTTCATCTTCGGTGGGGGCATAAGTAACCACGACCACCATTCCTCGCCTCCAGTTGATGGGAAGGCGAGCCCAAAGTAGCCTGGGGCTTACAGCTTCCCACACCTCACCGCCACGCTCCCACGCCCCCTTCATTCTTTTGTTCAAAAGAAGAGCCACACCCTGTTGTTTGGCAGTCTGCTGCCCCGAGTAGAGGACTGTCCACCCCTCATGGTGGCAGGAGCCAGAGCCGGTCCACCGGACCTCCTGAATGCCGCATAGATCCAGGCGGTACCGGTCCAGCTCCCGACAGAGGAGTGGCAGCCTCTCCTCTGCAGTGAGCGTTCGAACATTCCACGTGGCCACCCGTAGTGGCTTTTCGTTGTTTCTGGAGTAGCCCCGAGGGTAGGAATTCAATCTCCTGGCTCCGCCAATTGGGGTTTGGCCAGGAGACGTCATAGACGCCTGGCCCCCCGGGGCCTCCGGCACAAGCTTAGTTGTTACTCACTCACCCACTCACCCAATCACCCACTCACCCACCCGCTCACTCACTCACTCACCCACTCACCCACTCACCCACCCACTCACCCACTCACTCACTCACCCACTCACTCACCCACTCACTCACTCACTCACCCACCCACCCTCCCACTCACCCACCCACTCACCCACTCACTCACCCACTCACCTACTCACTCACTCACCTACTCACTCACCCACTCACCCACTCACCCACTCACCCACTCACTCACCCTCCTACTCACCCACTCACTCACTCACTCACCCACTCACCCACCCACCCACTCACTCACCCACTCACTCACTCACCTACTCACTCACTCACCCACTCACCCTCCCACTCACCCACCCACCCACTCACTCACCCACTCACCCACTCACTCACCCACTCATTCACCCACTCACTCACCCACTCACTCACTCACCACTCACTCACCTACTCACTCACTCACCCACTCACCCTCCCACTCACCCCCCTCTGCTCACCCTCAACACAGGTGGCCGTGGTGCAGTTCGCCAATTCTGTTGAGACTCAGCTGACCATCCCACTCACTCACCCACCCACTCACCCACTCACCCACTCACTCACCCACTCACCCACTCACTCACCCACTCACTCACCCACTCACCCACTCATTCACTCACCCACCCACTCACTCACTCACCCACCCACTCACTCACCCACCCACTCACTCACCTACTCACTCACCCACTCACCCACTCAC
>NC_133749.1:3597479-3604979 GCF_048934315.1 Petromyzon marinus | reverse complement strand
ACACAGTGACACACACACACAGTGACACACACAGTGACACACACAGTGACATACACACAGACACACAGTGACACACACACACAGTGACACACACACACAGTGACACACACAGTGACACACACACACAGTGACACACACACAGTGACACACACACACAGTGACACACACACACAGTGACACACACACACAGTGACACACAGTGACACACACAGTGACATACACACAGACACACAGTAACACACACACACACAGTGACACACACAGTGACACACACACACACAGTGACACACACAGTGACACACACACAGTGACACACACACAGTGACACACACAGTGACATACACACAGACACACAGTGACACACCCACACAGTGACACACACACACAGTGACACACACAGTGACACACACACAGTGACACACACACAGTGACACACACACACACAGTGACACACACAGTGACACACACACACAGTGACACACAGTGACACACACAGTGACATACACACAGACACACAGTGACACACACACACAGTGACACACACACACAGTGACACACACAGTGACACACACAGTGACATACACACAGAGACACAGTGACACACACAGTGACACACACACACAGTGACACAAACAGTGACACACACACACAGTGACACACACACAGTGACACACACACACAGTGACACACACAGTGACACACACACAGTGACACACAGTGACACACACAGTGACATACACACAGACACAGAGTGACACACACACACAGTGACACACACAGTGACACACACAGTGACATACACACAGACACACAGTGACACACACACACAGTGACACACACACACAGTGACACACACAGTGACACACACACAGTGACACACACACAGTGACACACACAGTGACACACACACACAGTGACACACAGTGACACACACAGTGACATACACACAGACACACAGTGACACACACACACAGTGACACACACAGTGACACACACAGTGACATACACACAGACACACAGTGACACACACACACAGTGACACACACAGTGACACACAGACACACACACAGTGACAACAACAACAAGTCTCGAGCCCTGGAGGGCATCACCAGATTCGTCATCGGGGTAACGAAGATAAACACACAGACACACACAGTGACGCACACACACACAGATACACACACAGTGACACACACAGATACACACACAGTGACACACACAGTGACACACACAGACACAGTGACACACAACAACAACAACCACCGCCGTTCGCCACTAAGTGGCGGTGACGTCACCACGGCGCTTGTGCCAGGCTATGTGCACCCTGAGGCCACGTGAAGTGTCGAACGCCCGCTGGCAGGAGGTCACGGGGCAGACCCAGGTGCCACGGGTCGACTGACTGAGATGACTGGCTGATGCACCACCTGTGCCCCCTACTGTGCCAAGCTGCTGTGCTTTAGCCACCCGGCGCTCCGCTCGTTGTTGTGAGCGTCGCTCCTCCGCCCTCCATTGTTGGTGGAGGGCGACTGCCTCCAACTGCCCAGTAGCATCCTTCACGAGCCTCCTCCACAGAGGCCGATCTTGACACCGCTGGTACCAGTCATCGGCAAGTCCACTCAGCTCCACGTCCTCCTGTACCACGTCACTCCATTTCTTCTCTAGCCCGTGCCGCGCCCGCTTTGCCCCCTCAATCCGGCCGAACAAAAGCTGTTTCGGCATGCGGTGGCTGGGCATGCAGGCTACATGACCCAGCCATCACAGCCTTGCCCGCCGGAGGAGCTCACCGATGGGACCTTCCCCAGATCTTTCAAGGATTTGTGAGCTCCTCACACAATCCAGTCTGGTTAAACCCAGGATGGATCGTAGGCAGGCCAGCCTAAATGTTTCTAACCGGCGAAGATGTTCCATTAGGGGGGTCCACGTTTCGCAAGCGTAGAGAAGGGAGGGAATGACCGTGGCCGAGAAGACCTGAAGCTTAGTGCGGAGCGACAGACCAGGTAGCTTCCACACAGCGTTACGCAACCGATGAAAAGATATTGCCGCTCGACTGATTCGGAGTGAGACCTCTGCTGTTAAACTGGAGCCAGTCATAAGCACACTGCCCAGGTATGGGAAACTCTCCACTCTCTCCACAACTGCCCCATCACCGATTGGGAGTTGTGGGGGTGGAGTGTCCGATGGTACAAAATACCCAGGCAGGTGCTTAGTTTTGGTGGGGCTGATGGTAAGGCCCCACCTCTTAGTGGCACGCTCCAGTCTCAGCAGCAGCGTCTCCAACTCCTCCTCTGACTGAGCAGCTATTACCAAATCATCAGCATACATAACGTGGTTGAGCAATAGGGAGCCATCCCTTGACCGCACCCGGGCATCGATTAGCCTCCCATTATATCTGTACCATATGGAGATTCCCCGGGTACAGCTATTGAAGGCTTCACGAACTACGTGGTCAAAATAGATGTTAAATAATGTGGGAGCCAGAGGACATCCCTGTCGCACCCCAAGGTGTACAGGGAATGGCTCTGACTCACAGCCACGTAGTTTTACTCAGGCTCGCTCACCATCATGAAGGTCCTTAATGATCGTGAGCAGAGGGTCAGGTACTCCAAAAGCACGAAGAACGACCCAGAGCCCAGGCCTACTGATGGTATCATAGCCCTTGACCAGGTCAATAAAGCAGAGATGTAGGTCTTGTTGGAATTCCCTACACCTCTGCTGTAGCAGACGGACAGAAAATATGGCATCTGTGCAGGACCGCCCTTTCCTGAAACCGCATTGGGGCTCCGCAAGCCTCTCCTCAGCGTGCCTGGCAAGGCGATGCTGAATAATCCTTGCCAGGACCTTTCCCGGCACACTGAGGAGTGAGATGCCCCTGTAGTTGTTACAGTCTGTGCGGTCCCCCTGGTGGTCCCCCTTTTTAAAAAGGGGGACCACCAGGGCATCCTTCCAATCCTGCGGAACCCGTCCAGTGGTCCAGACTGTTGTTATGATGTCATATAGGGCAGTCTGTGCACAAACGCCACCCTCCCTCAGCATTTCGCTTGGGAGATCATCTCTGCCCGCTGCCTTTCCTGGTCTCAGACTCCTGATCGCCTTCAATACTTCCTCAGCAGATGGCACCTCAGCCAGCCACTCACAGGGGGTGACTTCTTCCAATATTTGAGGCACCGCAGCCTCAGCAGGGTCATCCTCACTTTGTGCCACGATGTTTTCCTGACTGAGGGATTTTCCCTCCCCCAGGACCTCACAGAAATGCTCAGCAAATCTGCGAACCTGTTCCTGGGGGTCGGAGATTGGATCACCGTTTTTTCCCCTAATGATGGTAATAGGTGTGGCGCTGCAGGCTACTTTTTTGATGGAGTTAAATAGAGATTTGTGATCACGGGCCACTGAGGCAGACTCCATCTCCTCAGCAACCCGCGACCACCACCCATCCTTGCAGCGCCTCACGGCTCTCCGAACCTCCGAGCGAAGGCTGCGGTAAGCCTCCTCATTCTCTGACGTGGGATTCTGTAGCCGATGACAGTGGGCCTGTCGCTTTTTCTCAACCATCCTGAACACCTCCTCTGTCAGCCAGGGTCTCTGGGGAGGTCTGGACCATGTACCCAAAGCAGCCATTGCAGCTGCATGAGTCACAGTCCTAAACCTCGCCCATTTACCCTTGACATCAGGAGGATTGGGGGACGATGCCAATCCCAGCCGCAAGCGATGATGAAATCTTGCTTGCAACCTTCATCAGATAACTGAGACCAGGCCACTGTAGGTTTGAATGGGGTCCTGGGTGTACACCCACCACCGGAGTGGAAGAATGGCAGGCGTATCTTACAGATGACAAGTCGATGGTCAGAGGGCAGATCAGCTCCACGGTAGGTCCTGGTGTCAAGGACATGGGCTCGCATCCGCTGGTCCGTCACTATGTAGTCCAGCAGATGTTCTTGCTTGGACCCGGCATGCATCCATGATGTTGTGTGGATGCGCCGATTCCGGAACAGCGTGTTGGTAATTACAAGCCCATGGGCTGCACAAATATCTAGCAGCCTCCTACCGTTGTTATTGAGCTGATCTGGCCCATGCCCTCCAATCACTCCAGACCAGGTGCCAGCATCATGACCAACTCGGGCATTGAAGTCACCCAACATGATGACTCTATCCCGAGGGGCCACTTTAGCCAGCACCTGTGACAGGAGGTCATAGAAGGCATCTGACTCATCGGCTTTGCCTGCATCCCTCCACGGATGTTCGTCTTCGGTGGGGGCATAAGTAACCACGACCACCATTCCTCGCCTCTGGTTGATGGGAAGGCGAGCCCAAAGTAGCCTGGGGCTTACAGCTTCCCACACCTCACCGCCACGCTCCCACGCCCCCTTCATTCTTTTGTTCAAAAGAAGAGCCACTCCCTGTTGTTTGGCAGTCTGCTGCCCCGAGTAGAGGACTGTCCACCCCTCATGGTGGCAGGAGCCAGAACCGTTCCACCGGAGATCCAGGCGGTTCCGGTCCAGCTCCCGACAGAGGAGTGGCAGCCTCTCCTCCGCAGTGAGCGTTCGAACATTCCACGTGGCCACACGAAGTGGCTTTTCGTTGTTTCTGGAGGAGCCCCGAGGGTAGATATTCAATTTCCTGGCTCCGCCAAATTGGGGTTTTGGCCAGGAGAAGTCATAGACGCCTGGCCCCCCGGGGCCTCCGGCACAAGGTTATTAGTTAGATATCTTAGACGTGGTTTAGTGGTAATTTATTGAAGGTGGAGGGGTTACCAGCCCCTCGCACCCGTCCAGAGCCCCCATTTAGCCACTGTGGTGGACACAGACGCCATGAGGGGAGGAGCCAATCGGAATTGGCCCTCCCCCCACAGCACTGTCCACGACAGAGTTGCCCGTCCGTGACCACGAGGAGGTAGGGGGTTGTTTTGCTAGACTACAAACACACAGACGCACACACCAACCCACCCACTCACTTACCCACTCATCCACCCACCCACTCACTCACCCACTCACTCACTCACCCACCCACCCATACACTCACCCATCCACCCACTCGCCCACTTACCCACTCACCCACTCACCCATCCACCCACCCACTCACCCACTCACCCACCCACTCACCCACTCGCCCACTCGCCCACTTACCCACCCACCCACTCGTCCACTCACCCACTCACTCACTCACCCATCCACCCACCCACTCACTCACCCACTCACCCACCCGCCCACTCGCCATCCACCCGCTCACCCACTCACTCACCCACGCACTCATACACTCACTCAACCACTCACTCACTCACCCACCCACCCACTCGCCAACCCACTCACCCACCCACTCACCCACCCTCCCACACTAACCCACCCACCCCCCACCCACCCCCCCACTAACCCACCCACCGCCCCCACTAACCCACCCACCCCCCCACTAACCCACCCACCCCCCACCCACCCTACTACTAACCCACCCACCGCCTCCCACTAACCCACCCACCCCAGGTGGGTGACGTGTTCCACAAGGGCCGCGCCATTTACACGGCCGAGCTCATCGCCAGTCGCCCGCTCAGCCTCCACGTGGAGGTGGCGAGTGACTTCACAGCACTGGGGAGAGTCCTCAAGGCGCTGAAGGGGAGAATGTTCGCTCTGGAGGGTGAGTGAGTGGGTGGGTGGGTGAGTGGGTGAGTGGGTGGGTGGGTGAGTGGGTGAGTGAGTGAGTGGGTGAGTGAGTGGGTGAGTGACTTCACGGCACTGGGGAGAGTCCTCAAGGCGCTGAAGGGGAGAATGTTCGCTCTGGAGGGTGAGTGAGTGGGTGGGTGGGTGAGTGGGTGAGTGGGTGAGTGAGTGGGTGAGTGAGTGGGTGAGTGAGTGAGTGGGTGAGTGGGTGAGTGGGTGAGTGAGTGGGTGAGTGAGTGGGTGGGTGAGTGAGTGAGTGGGTGGGTGGGTGAGTGGGTGAGTGAGTGGGTGAGTGAGTGGGTGAGTGGGTGAGTGAGTGGGTGAGTGGGTGAGTGAGTGGGTGAGTGGGTGGGTGAGTGGGTGGGTGAGTGAGTGGGTGAGTGGGTGGGTGAGTGGGTGAGTGAGTGGGTGAGTGGGTGAGTGAGTGAGTGAGTGGGTGAGTGAGTGAGTGGGTGGGTGAGTGGGTGGGTGAGTGAGTGAGTGAGTGGGTGGGTGAGTGAGTGGGTGAGTGGGTGGGTGAGTGGGTGAGTGAGTAGGTGAGTGGGTGGGTGAGTGGGTGAGTGAGTGGGTGAGTGGGTGAGTGAGTGAGTGGGTGAGTGGGTGAGTGGGTGAGTGAGTGGGTGAGTGTGGGGGTGAGTGGGTGAGTGGGTGAGTGAGTGGGTGAGTGAGTGGGTGAGTGGGTGAGTGGGTGAGTGGGTGAGTGAGTGGGTGAGTGAGTGAGTGGGTGAGTGGGTGAGTGGGTGAGTGGGTGAGTGAGTGGGTGAGTGAGTGAGTGGGTGAGTGGGTGGGTGAGTGAGTGAGTGAGTGGGCGAGCGACTTCACGGCACTGGGGAGAGTCCTCAAGGCGCTGAAGGGGCGAATGTTCGCTCTGGAGGGTGAGTGAGTGGGTGAGTGAGTGGGTGAGTGTGGGGGTGAGTGGGTTCGTGGGTGGGTAGGTTAGTGGGTGAGTGGGTGAGTGGGTGGGTGAGTGAGTGAGTGGGGGGGTGGGTGAGTGAGTGAGTGGGTGGGTGAGTGAGTGAGTGAGTGGGGGGGGTGGGTGAGTGAGTGGGTGGGTGAGTGAGTGAGTGGGTGAGTGAGTGGGTGATGGGTGGGTGAGTGGGTGGGTGAGTGAGTTGGTGATTGGGTTGGTGGGTGAGTGGGTTAATGGGTGGGTTGGTAGGTGACTGGGTGAGTGGGTGAATGAGTGAGTGAGTGAAAGGGTGAGTGGGTGAGTGGGTGGGTGAGTGGGTGGGTGGGTGGGTGAATGGGTGCGTGAATTAGTGAGTGGGTGGGTGAGTGGGTGGGTGGGTGAATGGGTGCGTGAATTAGTGAGTGGGTGGGTGAGTGGGTGGGGGGGTGAATGGGTGGGTTAGTGGGTGGGTGGGTGAGTGGGTTGTTGGGTGGGTGGGTGAATGGGTGCGTGAATTAGTGAGTGGGTGGGTGAGTGGGTTAGTGGGTGGATGAGTGGGTTAGTGGGTGGGTGGGTGAGTGGGTGAGTGGGTGGGTGTGTGAATGTGTGTACTGTGTCTGTGTGTGTTTCTGTGTGTGTCTGTGTGTCTGTCTGTGTGTGTCTGTGTGTCTGTGTGTGTGTCTGTGTGTGTGTCTGTGTGTGTCTGAGTGTGTGTCTGTGTGTGTGTCTGTGTGTGTGTGTCTGTGTGTGTGTGTGTCTGTGTGTGTGTCTGTGTGTCTGTCTGTGTGTCTGTGTGTGTGAGTGTGTGTCTGTGTGTCTGTGTGTGTCTGTGTGTCTGTGTGTGTGTCTGTGTGTGTGTCTCTTTGTGTGTCGACGTTCCGCAGGCACCAGCGAGGGTGATTTGGTCTCCTTCAACCTGGAGATGTCGCAAAGAGGCTTCAGTGCCGCGTTCCACAAGGTGACATC
>NC_133749.1:3579979-3592479 GCF_048934315.1 Petromyzon marinus | reverse complement strand
AAATGATGACAATGATGACGATGATGACAATGATGACAATGATGACGATGATGACAATGATGACGATGATGACGACGATGATGACAATGATGACGATAATGACGATGATGACAATGATGACGATGATGACGACGATGATGACGATCATGACGATGATGACAATGATGACAATGATGACGATGATGACAATGATGACAATGATGACGATGATGACAATGATGACGATGATGACAATGATGACAATGATGACGATGATGACAATGATGACAATGATGACAATGATTATGATGATGACGATGATGATGATGATGACAATGATGACAATGACGATGATGACAATGATGACGATGATGACAATGATGACAATGATGACAATGATGACGATGATGACAATGATGACAATGATGACGATGATGACAATGATGACGATGATGATGATGACAATGACGACGATGATGATGATGATGACGATCATAATGACGATGATGACAATGACGACGATGATGACGATGATAATGATGATGATGACAATGACAATGATGACAATGATGACAATGATGACGATGATGATGATGACAATGATGACAATGACGATGATGACAATGATGACAATGACGATGATGACAATGATGACAATGATCATGATGACGATGATGATGACAATGATGACAATGATGACGATGATGACGACGATGACGACGATGACAATGATGACGATGATGACGATGATGACGATGATGACAATGATGATGATGATCACAATGATGACAATGATGACAATGATGATGATGACAATGATGATGACGATGATGATGACAATGATGATGATGACAATGATGACAATGACGATGATGATGACAATGATGACGATGATGACGATGATGACGATGATGACAATGATGATGATGACAATGATGACAATGATGATGATGACGATGATGACAATGATGATGATGACGATGATGATGACAATGATGATGATGACAATGATGATGACGATGATGATGACTGATGATGACGATGATGACAATCTTCTTTGGTTCTTTCGGTAAAGTCACGTAGAATGAGAATAAAATAATAAATTGATAAAATAAAATAACACAATAATATTCTCACGACGTTTCGGCCACAACACAAGCGGCCTTCATCAGGTGAAGGGGGCGAGACTGTCTGGTAGGACAGCGCTGGAGTGAGAGAGCCACGTTCAGATCACGGCTTTTAAGCTGTGTGAGAGGAACAAAGAGCCTTGACAAAGGAATTAGCATAAAATTTAGCATTGAAATGGCTGAATGATTAGCTTGTGACTGGTCACAGAAATAGCTATGTTAAAAGTTAAAGCATACACATCCGCAGAGGCACCCATTGTTAAAAGGAATTAGCATAGAATTTAGCATTGAAATAGCTAAGCTAAGGCATACACATCCGCAGAGGCACCCCTTGACAATGGGATTAGCATAGAATTTAGCATTGAAATGGCTGAGTGATTCGCTTGTAACTGCTACAGAAATAGCTACGTTGAAGTCAGAGCATACACATTCACCGAGGCACTTAGTACAAATCAAACAGGAGAATTTAGCATTGAAATAACTAGGCGAATTTAGCATTGAAATAACTGGGTGATTTGCTAGTGACTGGTCACAGAAATGACTACACATCTGAGCTATTCACAGTACTATATAGTGAACCAATAAAAACTAAAATATAAATTACCTTCATGTTATCAATAAACTCTATATTCTCCAATCAGCTAAGCTACCAACCATAAGTCGTTATATATCACAATGCTATATGGCGAAAAAATGGGTGGATTCTTACCCTCAAATTTCCGTACCACGGATAGCTACGGGCCCCGTTCAGACGGACGAGTTCGTCCATGGTCGGAACAGAGGAGGGGGAGAGAGACAGCTGCGAGGCCCTAGTATACTCCATGTTGTAAACCATACCATTAACCGTGGTGTGAGAGGTATTAAGAGGCAATGCTGGCGAAAGAGCTGCGGTCTGAAGGTCATCGTAAAATTACAATTAATTAAGAACAGAAATGATTTAACACATCTTTCCAGTGGTTACTAAGCCTGAATCCATCTTCTCGGTTGAAATTGTCTCTGTGCTTGTATATGTGAATGGCCTCATGAACGAATCTCTCATGGTAGCCGGTTGGTTTGCAAAGAACCTCCGTCTTGGAGAAGTCAATGTCATGTGAGCCCACTGAATTGTAACAGTGATCTGCCACGGCACAGGAGTTCGTCTTACCGTGTTTCAAGTCTGCTTTATGTTCGCGGATGCGGTCCGAGATATGTCTTTTGGTTTCTCCAATGTAGCTACTACCACAGAGGCACTTTAGTTTGTAAACGCCCGGGTACAAACTAAAGTGCCTCTGTGGTAGTAGCTACATTGGAGAAACCAAAAGACATATCTCGGACCGCATCCGCGAACATAAAGCAGACTTGAAACACGGTAAGACGAACTCCTCTGCCGTGGCAGATCACTGTTACAATTCAGTGGGCTCACATGACATTGACTTCTCCAAGACGGAGGTTCTTTGCAAACCAACCGGCTACCATGAGAGATTCGTTCATGAGGCCATTCACATATACAAGCACAGAGACAATTTCAACCGAGAAGATGGATTCAGGCTTAGTAACCACTGGAAAGATGTGTTAAATCATTTCTGTTCTTAATTAATTGTAATTTTACGATGACCTTCAGACCGCAGCTCTTTCGCCAGCATTGCCTCTTAATACCTCTCACACCACGGTTAATGGTATGGTTTACAACATGGAGTATACTAGGGCCTCGCAGCTGTCTCTCTCCCCCTCCTCTGTTCCGACCATGGACGAACTCGTCCGTCTGAACGGGGCCCGTAGCTATCCGTGGTACGGAAATTTGAGGGTAAGAATCCACCCATTTTTTCGCCATATAGCATTGTGATATATAACGACTTATGGTTGGTAGCTTAGCTGATTGGAGAATATAGAGTTTATTGATAACATGAAGGTAATTTATATTTTAGTTTTTATTGGTTCACTATATAGTACTGTGAATAGCTCAGATGTGTAGTCATTTCTGTGACCAGTCACTAGCAAATCGCCTAGTTATTTCAATGCTAAATTCTCCTGTTTGATTTGTACTAAGTGCCTCGGTGAATGTGTATGCTCTGACTTCAACGTAGCTATTTCTGTAGCAGTTACAAGCGAATCACTCAGCCATTTCAATGCTAAATTCTATGCTAATCCCATTGTCAAGGGGTGCCTCTGCGGATGTGTATGCCTTAACTTAGCTATTTCAATGCTAAATTCTATGCTAATTCCTTTTAACAATGGGTGCCTCTGGGGATGTGTATGCTTTAACTTTTAACATAGCTATTTCTGTGACCAGTCACAAGCTAATCATTCAGCCATTTCAATGCTTATTTTTATGCTAATTCCTTTGTCAAGGCTCTTTGTTCCTCTCACACAGCTTAAAAGCCGTGATCTGAACGTGGCTCTCTCACTCCAGCGCTGTCCTACCAGACAGTCTCGCCCCCTTCACCTGATGAAGGCCGCTTGTGTTGTGGCCGAAACGTCGTGAGAATATTATTGTGTTATTTTATTTTATCAATTTATTATTTTATTCTCATTCTACGTGACTTTACCGAAAGAACCAAAGAAGATGAATCATTGCAGTCACGAAAGCTTTAAATCGATGATGACAATGATGATGATGATGATGACAATGATGATGACGATGATGGCAATGACGATGATGACGATGATGACAATGATGACAATGATGACGATGATGACAATGATGATGACGACGATGATGACAATGATGACGACGATGATGACAATGATGACGATAATGACGATGATGACAATGATGATGACGATGACGATGACAATGATGACGATGATGACGATGATGACAATGATGATGATGATGACAATGATGACGACGATGATGACAATGATGACGATAATGACGATGATGACAATGATAACAATGACGATGATGATGACGATGATGACGATGATGACAATGATGATGATGATGACAATGATGACAATGATGACGATAATGACGATGATGACAATGATAACAATGACGATGATGATGACGATGATGACAATGATGATGACGATGATGATGATGACAATGATGACGATAATGACGATGATGACAATGATAACAATGACGACGATGATGACGATAATGACGATGATGACAATGACAATGATGACAATGACGATGATGATGATGATGACGATGATGACAATGATGATGATGACGATGATGACAATGACGATGATGTTGACAATGACAATGATGACGATGATGACAATGACGACGATGATAACGATGATAATGACAATGACGATGATTAAAACAATGACGACGATGATGATTATGATGATGATGACGATGATGACAATGATGATGACAATGATGACAATGATGATGACAATGATGACAATGATGACGATGATGACAATGATGACAATGATGATGATGACAATGATGACAATGATGATGACGACGATGATGACAATGATGACGACGATGATGACAATGATGACGATAATGACGATGATGACAATGATGATGACGATGACGATGACAATGATGACAATGACGACGATGATGACGATGATGACGATGATGACGACGATGATGACGATGATAACAATGATGACGATGATGACGACGATGATGACATTGACGATGATGATGATGACAATGACGACGATGATGACGATGATAATGACAATGACGATGATGAAATCAATGACGACGATGATGACTATGATGACGATGATGACAATGATGACGATGATGACAATGACGACGATGATGATGATGATGACAATGACGACAATGATAACAATGATGACAATGATGACGATGATAATGACAATGACGACGATGATGACTATGATGATGACGATGATGACAATGATGACGATGATGACGACGATGACGATGATGACATTGACGATGATGATGATGATGATGACAATGACGACGATGATGACAATGATGACAATGATGACAATGATGACGATGATAATGACAATGACGACGATGATGACTATGATGATGACGATGATGACAATGATGACGATGATGACGACGATGACGATGATGACATTGACGATGATGATGATGATGACAATGACGACGATGATGACAATGATGACGATGATAATGACAATGACGACGATGATGACTATGATGATGACGATGATGACAATGATGACAACGATGACGATGATGACAATGATGACGATGATGACGATGATGACAATGATGACAATGATGACGATGATGACAATGATGATGACGACGATGATGACAATGATGACGACGATGATGACAATGATGACAATGATGATGATGACGATGATGATGACAATGATGACAATGATGACGATGATGACAATGATGACAATGATGACGATGATGACAATGATGACGATGATGACAATGATGACAATGATGACGATGATGACAATGATTACAATGATGACAATGATGACAATGATTATGATGATGACGATGATGATGATGATGACAATGATGACAATGACGATGATGACAATGATGACGATGATGACAATGATGACAATGATGACGATGATGACAATGATGACAATGATGACGATGATGACAATGATGACGATGATGATGATGACAATGACGACGATGATGATGATGATGACGATCATAATGACGATGATGACAATGACGACGATGATGACGATGATAATGATGATGATGACAATGACAATGATGACAATGATGACAATGATGACGATGATGATGATGACAATGATGACAATGACGATGATGACAATGATGACAATGACGATGATGACAATGATGACAATGATCATGATGACGATGATGATGACAATGATGACAATGATGACGATGATGACGACGATGACGACGATGACAATGATGACGATGATGACGATGATGACGATGATGACAATGATGATGATGATCACAATGATGACAATGATGACAATGATGATGATGACAATGATGATGACGATGATTATGACAATGATGATGATGACAATGATGACAATGACGATGATGATGACAATGATGACGATGATGACGATGATGACGATGATGACAATGATGATGATGACAATGATGACAATGATGATGATGACGATGATGACAATGATGATGATGACGATGATGATGACAATGATGATGACGATGATGATGACTGATGATGACGATGATGACAATCTTCTTTGGTTCTTTCGGTAAAGTCACGTAGAATGAGAATAAAATAATAAATTGATAAAATAAAATAACACAATAATATTCTCACGACGTTTCGGCCACAACACAAGCGGCCTTCATCAGGTGAAGGGGGCGAGACTGTCTGGTAGGACAGCGCTGGAGTGAGAGAGCCACGTTCAGATCACGGTTTTTAAGCTGTGTGAGAGGAACAAAGAGCCTTGACAAAGGAATTAGCATAAAATTTAGCATTGAAATGGCTGAATGATTAGCTTGTGACTGGTCACAGAAATAGCTATGTTAAAAGTTAAAGCATACACATCCGCAGAGGCACCCATTGTTAAAAGGAATTAGCATAGAATTTAGCATTGAAATAGCTAAGTTAAGGCATACACATCCGCAGAGGCACCCCTTGACAATGGGATTAGCATAGAATTTAGCATTGAAATGGCTGAGTGATTCGCTTGTAACTGCTACAGAAATAGCTACGTTGAAGTCAGAGCATACACATTCACCGAGGCACTTAGTACAAATCAAACAGGAGAATTTAGCATTGAAATAACTAGGCGAATTTAGCATTGAAATAACTGGGTGATTTGCTAGTGACTGGTCACAGAAATGACTACACATCTGAGCTATTCACAGTACTATATAGTGAACCAATAAAAACTAAAATATAAATTACCTTCATGTTATCAATAAACTCTATATTCTCCAATCAGCTAAGCTACCAACCATAAGTCGTTATATATCACAATGCTATATGGCGAAAAAATGGGTGGATTCTTACCCTCAAATTTCCGTACCACGGATAGCTACGGGCCCCGTTCAGACGGACGAGTTCGTCCATGGTCGGAACAGAGGAGGGGGAGAGAGACAGCTGCGAGGCCCTAGTATACTCCATGTTGTAAACCATACCATTAACCGTGGTGTGAGAGGTATTAAGAGGCAATGCTGGCGAAAGAGCTGCGGTCTGAAGGTCATCGTAAAATTACAATTAATTAAGAACAGAAATGATTTAACACATCTTTCCAGTGGTTACTAAGCCTGAATCCATCTTCTCGGTTGAAATTGTCTCTGTGCTTGTATATGTGAATGGCCTCATGAACGAATCTCTCATGGTAGCCGGTTGGTTTGCAAAGAACCTCCGTCTTGGAGAAGTCAATGTCATGTGAGCCCACTGAATTGTAACAGTGATCTGCCACGGCACAGGAGTTCGTCTTACCGTGTTTCAAGTCTGCTTTATGTTCGCGGATGCGGTCCGAGATATGTCTTTTGGTTTCTCCAATGTAGCTACTACCACAGAGGCACTTTAGTTTGTAAACGCCCGGGTACAAACTAAAGTGCCTCTGTGGTAGTAGCTACATTGGAGAAACCAAAAGACATATCTCGGACCGCATCCGCGAACATAAAGCAGACTTGAAACACGGTAAGACGAACTCCTCTGCCGTGGCAGATCACTGTTACAATTCAGTGGGCTCACATGACATTGACTTCTCCAAGACGGAGGTTCTTTGCAAACCAACCGGCTACCATGAGAGATTCGTTCATGAGGCCATTCACATATACAAGCACAGAGACAATTTCAACCGAGAAGATGGATTCAGGCTTAGTAACCACTGGAAAGATGTGTTAAATCATTTCTGTTCTTAATTAATTGTAATTTTACGATGACCTTCAGACCGCAGCTCTTTCGCCAGCATTGCCTCTTAATACCTCTCACACCACGGTTAATGGTATGGTTTACAACATGGAGTATACTAGGGCCTCGCAGCTGTCTCTCTCCCCCTCCTCTGTTCCGACCATGGACGAACTCGTCCGTCTGAACGGGGCCCGTAGCTATCCGTGGTACGGAAATTTGAGGGTAAGAATCCACCCATTTTTTCGCCATATAGCATTGTGATATATAACGACTTATGGTTGGTAGCTTAGCTGATTGGAGAATATAGAGTTTATTGATAACATGAAGGTAATTTATATTTTAGTTTTTATCGGTTCACTATATAGTACTGTGAATAGCTCAGATGTGTAGTCATTTCTGTGACCAGTCACTAGCAAATCACCCAGTTATTTCAATGCTAAATTCGCCTAGTTATTTCAATGCTAAATTCTCCTGTTTGATTTGTACTAAGTGCCTCGGTGAATGTGTATGCTCTGACTTCAACGTAGCTATTTCTGTAGCAGTTACAAGCGAATCACTCAGCCATTTCAATGCTAAATTCTATGCTAATCCCATTGTCAAGGGGTGCCTCTGCGGATGTGTATGCCTTAACTTAGCTATTTCAATGCTAAATTCTATGCTAATTCCTTTTAACAATGGGTGCCTCTGGGGATGTGTATGCTTTAACTTTTAACATAGCTATTTCTGTGACCAGTCACAAGCTAATCATTCAGCCATTTCAATGCTTATTTTTATGCTAATTCCTTTGTCAAGGCTCTTTGTTCCTCTCACACAGCTTAAAAGCCGTGATCTGAACGTGGCTCTCTCACTCCAGCGCTGTCCTACCAGACAGTCTCGCCCCCTTCACCTGATGAAGGCCGCTTGTCTTGTGGCCGAAACGTCGTGAGAATATTATTGTGTTATTTTATTTTATCAATTTATTATTTTATTCTCATTCTACGTGACTTTACCGAAAGAACCAAAGAAGATGAATCATTGCAGTCACGAAAGCTTTAAATCGATGATGACAATGATGATGATGATGATGACAATGATGATGACGATGATGGCAATGACGATGATGACGATGATGACAATGATGACAATGATGACGATGATGACAATGATGATGACGACGATGATGACAATGATGACGACGATGATGACAATGATGACGATAATGACGATGATGACAATGATGATGACGATGACGATGACAATGATGACGATGATGACGATGATGACAATGATGATGATGATGACAATGATGACGACGATGATGACAATGATGACGATAATGACGATGATGACAATGATAACAATGACGATGATGATGACGATGATGACGATGATGACAATGATGATGATGATGACAATGATGACAATGATGACGATAATGACGATGATGACAATGATAACAATGACGATGATGATGACGATGATGACAATGATGATGACGATGATGATGATGACAATGATGACGATAATGACGATGATGACAATGATAACAATGACGACGATGATGACGATAATGACGATGATGACAATGACAATGATGACAATGACGATGATGATGATGATGACGATGATGACAATGATGATGATGACGATGATGACAATGACGATGATGTTGACAATGACAATGATGACGATGATGACAATGACGACGATGATAACGATGATAATGACAATGACGATGATTAAAACAATGACGACGATGATGATTATGATGATGATGACGATGATGACAATGATGATGACAATGATGACAATGATGATGACAATGATGACAATGATGACGATGATGACAATGATGACAATGATGATGATGACAATGATGACAATGATGATGACGACGATGATGACAATGATGACGACGATGATGACAATGATGACGATAATGACGATGATGACAATGATGATGACGATGACGATGACAATGATGACAATGACGACGATGATGACGATGATGACGATGATGACGACGATGATGACGATGATAACAATGATGACGACGATGACGACGATGATGACATTGACGATGATGATGATGACAATGACGACGATGATGACGATGATAATGACAATGACGATGATGAAATCAATGACGACGATGATGACTATGATGACGATGATGACAATGATGACGATGATGACAATGACGACGATGATGATGATGATGACAATGACGACAATGATAACAATGATGACAATGATGACGATGATAATGACAATGACGACGATGATGACTATGATGATGACGATGATGACAATGATGACGATGATGACGACGATGACGATGATGACATTGACGATGATGATGATGATGATGACAATGACGACGATGATGACAATGATGACAATGATGACAATGATGATGATGATAATGACAATGACGACGATGATGACTATGATGATGACGATGATGACAATGATGACGATGATGACGACGATGACGATGATGACATTGACGATGATGATGATGATGACAATGACGACGATGATGACAATGATGACAATGATGACGATGATAATGACAATGACGACGATGATGACTATGATGATGACGATGATGACAATGATGACAACGATGACGATGATGACAATGATGACGATGATGACGATGATGACAATGATGACAATGATGACGATGATGACAATGATGATGACGACGATGATGACAATGATGACGACGATGATGACAATGATGATGACAATGATGATGACAATGACAATGATGACAATGACGATGATGACAATGACGATGATGACGATGATGACAATGACGATGATGACAATGATGACGATGATAATGACAATGACGACGATGAAAACAATGACGACGATGATGATGACAATGATAACAATGACGACGATGACAATGATGATGACAATGATGATGACAATGATGATGACAATGACAATGATGACGATGACGACAATGACGATGATGACAATGATGACAATGATGACAATGATGATGATGACGATGATGACAATGATGACAATGATGATGATGACGATGATAATGACGATAATGACGATGATGACGATGATGACAATGACGACGATGACGATGATGACAATGACAATCATGACAATGATGACAATGATGACGATGATGATGACAATGACAATCATGACAATGATGACAATGATGACGATGATGATGACAATGATGACGATGATGATGATGACAATGACGACGATGACAATGATGATGATGACAGTGACGATGATGATGATGATGACAATGACAATGATGACAATGATGACGATGATGATGACAATGATGACAATGATGACGATGATGATGATGACAATGATGACAATGACCACGATGATGATGATGATGATGACGATGATGACAATGATGATGACGACGATGATGACAATGATGATAATGACAATGATGACGATGATGACGATGATGACAATGATGACAATGATGATGACAATGATGATGACAATGACAATGATGACAATGACGATGATGACAATGACGATGATGACGATGATGACAATGACGATGATGACGATGATGACAATGACGATGATGACAATGATGACAATGATGATGACAATGATGATGACAATGATGATGACAATGACAATGATGACAATGACGATGATGACAATGACGATGATGACAATGATGACGATGATGATGATGACAATGATGATGACAATGATGACAATGATGATGACAATGATGATGACAATGACAATGATGGCAATGACGATGATGACAATGATGATGATGATGACAATGATGACAATGACGATGATGACAATGACGATGATGACAATGATGATGACAATGATGATGACAATGATGATGACAATGACAATGATGACAATGACGATGATGACAATGACGATGATGACGATGATGACAATGCCGATGATGACAATGATGACAATGATGATGACAATGATGATGACAATGATGATGACAATGACAATGATGACAATGACGATGATGACAATGATGATGATGACAATGATGACAATGACGATGATGACGATGATGATGATGACAATGACGATGATGACAATGACGATGATGACAATGACGACAATGATGACAATGATGACGATGATGATGATGACAATGACGATGATGATGATTATGATGATGACGATAATGACAATGATGACGATGATGACGACGATGACGACGATGACGATGATGACAATGATGACGATGATGACGATGATGATGACAATGATGATGACGATGATGACAATGATGACAATGACGGTGATGATGACAATGATGATGACGACGATGATGATGATGATGACAATGATGACAATGATGACAATGACGATGATGACAATGACGATGATGATGACAATGATGACAATGATGACGATGATGATAGTGATGAATTGATGATGATGACGATGATGACAATGATGATGATGACAATGACGATGATGACAATGATGATGATGACAATGATGACAATGATGATGACAATGACAATGATGACGATGATGATGATGACAATTATGACGATGATGACAATGACGATTATGATGATGATGATGACAATGATGACAATGATGATGACAATGACAATGATGACGATGA
>NC_133749.1:3569979-3574979 GCF_048934315.1 Petromyzon marinus | reverse complement strand
AACATCCATGGAGGGATGCAGGCAAAGCCGATGAGTCAGATGCCTTCTATGACCTCCTGTCACAGGTGCTGGCTAAAGTGGCCCCTCGGGATAGAGTCATCATGTTGGGTGGAGTGATTGGAGGGCATGGGCCAGATCAGCTCAATAATAACGGTAGGAGGCTGCTAGATTTTTGTGCAGCCCATGGGCTTGTAATTACCAACACGCTGTTCCGGCATCGGCACATCCACACAACATCATGGATGCATGCCGGGTCCAAGCAAGAACATCTGCTGGACTACATAGTGACGGATCAGCGGATGCGAGCCCATGTCCTTGACACCAGGGCCTACCGTGGAGCTGATCTGCCCTCTGACCATCGACTAGTCAGATGCGCCTTTGCCATTCTTCCACTCTGGTGGTGGGTGTACACCCAGGACCCCATTCCAACCTAAAGTGGCCTGGTCTCAGTTATCTGATGAAAGTTGCAAGCGAGAATTTCATCATCGTTTGCAGCTGGGATTGGCATCATCCCCGACTCCTCCTGATGTCGAGGGTAAATGAGCGAGGTTTAGGGCTGTGACTCATGCAGCTGCAATGGCTGCTTTGGGTACACGGTCCAGACCTCCCCAGAGACCCTGGCTGACAGAGGAGGTGTTCAGGATGGTTGAGAAAAAGCGACAGGCCCACTCTCATCGGCTACAGAATCCCACGTCAGAGAATGAGGAGGCCTACCGCAGCCTTCGCTCGGAGGTTCGGAGAGCCGTGAGGCGCTGCAAGGATGGGTGGTGGTCGCGGGTTGCTGAGGAGATGGAGTCTGCCTCAGTGGCCCGTGATCACAAATCTCTATTTTACTCCATCAAAAAAGTAATCTGCAGCGCCACACCTATTACATCATTTGGGGAAAAAACGGTGACCCAATCTCTGACCCCCAGGAACAGGTTTGCAGATTTGCTGAGCATTTCTGTGAGGTCCTGGGGGAGGGAAAATCCCTCAGCCAGGAAAACATCGTGGCACAAAGTGAGGATGACCCTGCTGAGGCTGCGGTGCCTCAAATATTGGAAGAAGTCACCCCCTGTGAGTGGCTGGCTGAGGTGCCATCTGTTGAGGAAGTATTGAAGGCGATCCGGAGTCTGAGACCAGGAAAGGCAGCGGGCAGAGATGATCTCCCAAGCGAAATGCTGAGGGAGGGTGGCGTTTGTGCACAGACTGCCCTATATGACATCATAACAACAGTCTGGACCACTGGACGGGTTCCGCAGGATTGGAAGGATGCCCTGGTGGTCCCCCTCTTTAAGAAGGGGGACCGCACAGACTGTAACAACTACAGGGGCATCTCACTCCTCAGTGTGCCGGGAAAGGTCCTGGCAAGGATTATTCAACATCGCCTTGCCAGGTACGCTGAGGAGAGGCTTGCGGAGCCCCAATGCGGTTTCAGGAAAGGGCGGTCCTGCACAGATGCCATATTTTCTGTCCGTCTGCTACAGCAGAGATGTAGGGAATTCCAACAAGACCTACATCTCTGCTTTATTGACCTGGTCAAGGCCTATGATACCATCAGTAGGCCTGGGCTCTGGGTTGTTCTTCGTGCTTTTGGAGTACCTGACCCTCTGCTCATGATCATTAAGGACCTTCATGATGGTGAGCGGGCCCGGGTAAAACTACGTGGCCGGGAGTCAGAGCCATTCCCTGTTAACCTTGGGGTGCGACAGGGATGTCCTCTGGCTCCCACATTATTTAACATCTATTTTGACCACGTAGTTCGTGAAGCCTTCAATAGCTGTACCGGGGGAATCTCCATATGGTACAGATATAATGGGAGGCTGATCGACGCCCGGGTGCGGTCAAGGGATGGCTCCCTATTGCTCAACCACGTTATGTATGCTGATGATTTGGTAATAGCTGCTCATTCAGAGGAGGAGTTGGAGACGCTGCTGCTGAGACTGGAGCGTGCCACTAAGAGGTGGGGTCTTACCATCAGCCCCACCAAAACTAAGCACATGCCTGGGTATTTTGTACCATCGAACACTCCACCCCCACAACTCCCAATCGGTGGTGGGGCAGTTGTGGAGAGAGTGGAGAGTTTCCCATACCTGGGCAGTGTGCTTATGACTGGCTCCAGTTTAACAGCAGAGGTCTCACTCCGAATCAGTCGAGCGGCAATATCTTTTCATCGGTTGCATAACGCTGTGTGGAAGCTACCTGGTCTGTCGCTCCGCACTAAGCTTCAGGAACATCTTCGCCGGTTAGAAACATTTAGGCTGGCCTGCCTACGATCCATCCTGGCTTTAACCAGACTGGATTGTGTGAGGAGCTCACAAATCCTTGAAAGATCTGGGCAAGGTCCCACTGGTGAGCTCCTCCGGCGGGCAAGGCTGCGATGGCTGGGTCATGTAGCCCGCATGCCCAGCCACCGCATGCCAAAACAGCTTTTGTTCGGCCGGATTAAGTGGGCTAAGCGGGCGCGGCACGGGCTAGAGAAGAGATGGAGTGATGTGGTACAGGAGGACGTGGAGCTGAGTGGACTTGCTGATGACTGGTACCAGCGGTGTCAAGATCGGCCTCTGTGGAGGACGCTACTGGGCAGTTGGAGGTAGTCGCCCTCCAACAACATTGGAGGGCGGAGGAGCGACGCTCAGAACAACAAGCGGAGCGCCGGGTGGCTAAAGTACAGCAGGTTGGCACAGTAGGGGGCACAGGTGGTGCATCAGCCAGTCATCTCAGTCAGTCGACCCGTGGCACCTGGGTCTGCCCCGTGACCTCCTGCCAGCGGGCGTTCGACACTTCACGTGGCCTCAGGGTGCACATAGCCTGGCACAAGCGTCGTGGTGACGTCCCCACCACTTAGCGGCGAATGGCGGTTGTTGTTGTTGTGTGTGTCTGTGTGTGTCTGTGTGTGTGTGTGTGTTGGCGATGTTGATGGTGGCGATGATGGCGATGATGGTGATTATATTGGTGATGGTGATGATGTTGGTGATCGTGATGTTGGTGATGGTGATGTTGGTGATGGTGATGTTGGTGATGATGATGATGTTGATGATGGTGATGATGATGGTGATGAGGACGTTGATGATGATGATGTTGGTGATGTTGTTGGTGATGTTGGTGATGGTGATGTTGGTGATGGTGATGGTGACGGTGATGATGTTGGTGATGTTGGTGATGATGACGGTGATGATGTTGGTAATGTTGGTGATGATGATGATGGTGATGTTGGTGATGATGATGTTAGTGATGGTGATGTTAGTGATGGTGATGATGGTGTTGATGATGGTGATGATGGTGATGATGTTGGTGATGTTGGTGATAAGGTTGGTGATGTTGATGATGATGTTGGTGATGTTGGTGATGATGTTGATGTTGTTGATGGTGACGATGATGATGTTAGTGATGGTGATGTTGTTGATGATGATGATGTTAGTGATGATGTTGTTGATGATGATGTTAGTGATGATGTTGTTGATGATGATGTTAGTGATGATGGTGGTGATGTTGGTGATGTTAGTGATGGTGATGTTGTTGATGATGATGTTAGTGATGATGTTGATGTTGTTGATGATGATGTTAGTGATGATGGTGGTGATGTTGGTGATGTTGTTGATGATGACGTTAGTGATGATGTTGTTGATGATGATGTTAGTGATGGTGGTTGTGATGTTGGTGATGTTAGTGATGGTGGTGATGATGTTGTTGTTGATGATGATGTTAGTGATGGTGTTGGTGATGTTGGTGATGGTGGTGGTGATGTTGGTGATGATGTTGGTGATGATGTTAGTGATGGTGGTGATGTTGGTGATGTTAGTGATGGTGGTGATGATGTTGATGATGTTGTTGATGATGATGTTGTTGATGATGATGTTAGTAATGATGGTGGTGATGATGATGTTAGTGATGTTAGTGATTTTGGTGATGATGTTGTTGATGATGATGTTAGTGATGTTGGTGATGTTAGTGATGGTGATGATGGTGATGATGGTGTTGATGATGATGTTGTTGATGTTGGTGATGTTGATGATGATGTTAGTGATGTTAGTGATGGTGGTGATGTTAGTGATGGTGTTGGTGATGTTGGTGATGTTGGTGATGTTAGTGATGGTGGTGGTGATGTTGTTGATGATGATGATGTTAGTGATGGTGATGATGTTAGTGATGTTAGTGATGGTGTTGGTGATGTTGGTGATGTTAGTGATGGTGATGTTGTTGATGATGGTGATGATGATGTTAGTGATGGTGGTGATGTTGGTGATGATGGTGATGTTAGTGATGGTGGTGATGATGGTGATGTTGTTGATGATGATGTTGGTGATGGTGATGATGTTGTTGATGATGATGTTAGTGATGATGTTGTTGATGATGATGTTAGTGATGATGGTGGTGATGTTGGTGATGTTAGTGATGGTGATGTTGTTGATGATGATGTTAGTGATGATGTTGATGTTGTTGATGATGTTAGTGATGATGATGTTGTTGATGATGATGTTAGTGATGATGTTCATGTTGTTGATGATGTTAGTGATGATGATGTTGTCGATGTTGGTGATGTTGGTGATGTCCACGCAGGCTACTCGGTGTCGGTGGTGACGTTGGGCCCCACCGCGGCGCTGTACGCCGCCGGAGCTCCCCGGCACAGCCACCGTGGCCAGGTGCTGCTGATGGTGGCCGCGCCGCTCAGGGCCAGGCGCCACGAGGCGCCAATACCCCTGCACCAGCGCCTCGCCGGGGACCAGGTCACTACTACTACTAGTACCACTAGTACTAGTAGTACTACTAGTAGTATTAATAGTACTAGTACTACTACTACTAGTACCACTACTACTAGTACTACTACACCACCTACACCACCATCCCCCTGCTCCAGCGCCTCGCCGGGGACCAGGTCAATACTACTACTACTAGTACCACTAGTACTAGTACTAGTGGTACTAGTGGTACCACTAGTACTAGTAGTACCACTACTACTACTAGTACCACTACTACTACTAGTACCACTACTACTACTAGTACTAGAACCACTAGTACCA
>NC_133749.1:3504364-3569879 GCF_048934315.1 Petromyzon marinus | reverse complement strand
GGGAGAGAGATGGGGAGAGAGATGGGGAGAGATGGGGGAGAGATGGGGGAGAGATGGGGAGGAGATGGGGAGAGAGAGATGGGGGAGAGAGATGGGGAGAGAGATGGGGGAGAGATGGGGGGAGAGATGGGAGAGAGATGGGGAGAGAGATGGGGGAGAGATGGGGAGAGAGATGGGGAGGAGAGATGGGGGAGAGATGGGGGGAGAGATGGGAGAGAGATGGGGGAGAGATGGGAGAGAGATGGGGGAGAGATGGGGGAGAGAAGGGAGAGAGATGGGGAGAGAGATGGGGGAGAGAGATGGGGAGAGAGATGGGGAGAGAGATGGGAGAGAGAGAGAGGATGGGGAGAGAGATGGGGGAGAGATGGGGAGAGAGATGGGAGAAGGGGAGAGATTGGGGAGAGATGGGGAGAGAGATGGGAAGAGAGATGGGGAGAGAGATGGGGAGAGAGATGGGGAGAGAGATGGGGGAGAGATGGGGAGAGAGATGGGGAGAGAGATGGGGGGAGAGATGGGGGAGAGATGGGGAGAGATGGGGAGAGAGATGGGGGGAGAGATGGGGGGAGAGATGGGAGAGAGATGGGGAGAGAGATGGGGAGAGAGATGGGAGAGAGATGGGGGAGGAGATGGGAGAGAGATGGGGAGAGAGATGGGGGAGAGATGGGGGAGAGATGGGGGAAGAGATGAGGGGGAGAGATGGGGGAGAGATGGAGAGAGAGAGAGAGAGAGATGGGAGAGAGAGAGAGATGGAGGGAGAGGTGGAGAGAGAGAGGATGGGAGAGAGAGTGGGGGAGATGGAGAGGTGAGGGAGGAGAGAGAGAAGATGGGAGAGAGTGGATGGAGAGAGATGGAAGAAAGAGTGGAGAGAGAGAGATGGGACAGAGGAGATGGAGATGGAGAGAGAGAGATGGAGAGAGAGATGGACAGAGAGAGATATGGAGAGAGATGGAGAGAGAGATGGAGAGATGGAGAGAAGAGAGAGAGATGGAGAGGGAGAGAGAGAGAGATGCTGTGGTTGCCATGGTTCCCGTGGTACCCCCCCACCCCCAGCGCGTGTCAGCGGAGTCGGTGGACCCGTCCTGCGCTGGTTCGGCCGCTCGGTGAGCGGCCGCCTGGACCTGAGCGGCGACCTGCTGACGGACATCGCCGTGGGGTCGAGAGGTCACGCCACCCTGCTGCGGTGAGTCGCCACGGCAACGGGGGCGTGGCATCGGGGGGCGTGGCAAAGGGGGCGTGGCAACGGGGGCGTGGCAACGGGGGCGTTGGCAACGGGGGCGTTGGCAACGGGGGCGTGGCATCGGTGGCCGTTGGCAACGTCGGCGTTGGCAACGGGGGCGTGGCAAAGGGAGCGTGGTAAAGGGGGCGTTGGCAACGGGGGCGTGGTAACGGGGGCGTGGCAACGGGGTCCTTGGCAACAGGGGCGTGGCAACGGGGGCGTTGGCAACGGGGGCGTTGGCAAAGGGGGCGTGGCAAAGGGGGCGTTGGCAACGATGGCGTTGGCAACGGGGGCGTTGGCAACGGGGGCGTTGGCAAAGGGGGCGTGGCAACGGGGGCGTGGCAACGGGGGCGTTGGCAACGGGGGCGTTGGCAATGGGGGCGTGGCAACGGGAGTCGTTGGCAACGGAGGCGTTGGCAACGGGGGCGTTGGCAACGGGGGCGTTGGCAACGGGGGCGTGGCAACGGGGTCCTTGGCAACAGGGGCGTGGCAACGGAGGCGTTGGCAACGGGGGCGTTGGCAACGGGGGCGTTGGCAACGGGGGCGTTGGCAATGGGGGCGTGGCAACGGGGTCCTTGGCAACAGGGCGTGGCAACGGGAGTCGTTGACAAAGGGGGCGTGGCAACGGTGGGCGTTGGCAACGGCGGCATTGGCAACGGGGACCTTGACAACGGGGGCGTTGGCAACGAGGGCGTGGCAACTAGAGGCCAACCGGAATTGAATTTCTGGTTTCTACCGAAGACGAAACTTTGCCGAAACCGAAACCGAATTTCATCATCATCACCCTCCCTCCCCCCACCCCTCCCCCTCTCTCCACCCCACCACATCTCCCCCCTCCCCCCACCTACCCCTCCCCCTCTCTCCCATCTCCCCACCCTGCCCACCACATCTCCCCCCCCCACCACATCTCCCCCCTCCCCCCACCTACCACATCTCCCCCCACCCACCCACCCTTCCCCTCCCCCCCTCTCTCTCTCTCATCTTTCCCCCCCCCCCACCACATCTCCCCCACCCACCCACCACATCTCACCCACCCACCACATCTCCCCCACCCACCCACCACATCTCCCCCCACCCACCCACCACATCTCCCCCCACCCACCCACCACATCTCCTCCCACCCACCACATCTCCCCCACCCACCCACCACATCTCACCCCACCCACCCACCACATCTCCCCCACCCACCCACCCACCCACCACATCTCCCCCCACCCACCCACCACATCTCCCCCCACCCACCCACCCACCACCCCTCCCCCCACACAGCTCCCGTTTGATAGTGGACCTGAAGGTTTCCGTCTCCTTCCGACCTCGGCTCATCCCTCGTTCCAACATCAGCTGCACCTCCACCTCCTCCACCTCCTCCACCTCCTCCTCCACCTCCTCCACCTCCTCCTCCACCTCCTCCACCACCACCGATGTATCCCACACCAGGGTGGTGGTGGTGGCCGTCTGCTTCAACGCCACCAGAGCCTCGCCAGCGGGCGATGGCACAGGTGGCCGACAACAACAACAACAACCGGCGTGGCACAACAACAACAACAACAACCATGGCACAACAACAACAACAACCATGGCACAACAACAACAACAACCATGGCACAACAACAACAACAACCATGGCACAACAACAACAACAACCATGGCACAACAACAACAACAACAAACATGGCACAACAACAACAACAACCGGCGTGGCACAACAACAACAACAACCATGGCACAACAACAACAACAACCATGGCACAACAACAACAACAAACATGGCACAACAACAACAGCAACAACCATGGCACAACAACAACAACAACCATGGCACAACAACAACAACAAGCATGGCACAACAACAACAACAACCATGGCACAACAACAACAACAACCATGGCACAACAACAACAACCATGGCACAACAACAACCATGGCACAACAACAACAACAACCATGGCACAACAACAACAACCATGGCACAACAATAACAACAACAACCATGGCACAACAACAACAACAACAACCATGGCACAACAACAACCATGGCACAACAACAACAAGCATGGCACAACAACAACAACCATGGCACAACAACAACAACCATGGCACAACAACAACCATGGCACAACAACAACAACAACCATGGCACAACAACAACAACAACAAGCATGGCACAACAACAACAACAACCAGCACGGCACAACAACAACCATGGCACAACATGAGTATGGGTCTCTATGAGTATGGGTCTCTATGAGTATGGGTCTCTATGAGTATGGGTCTCTATGAGTCTCTGTGGGTCTCTGTGGGTCTCTGTGAGTGTGGGTCTCTGTGGGTGTGGGTCTCTGTGAGTGTGGGTCTCTATGAGTATGGGTCTCTGTGGGTCTGTGTGGGTCTCTATGAGTGTGGGTCTCTGTGGGTCTCTGTGGGTCTCTGTGAGTGTGGGTCTCTATGAGTCTCTGTGGGTCTGTGTGGGTCTCTATGAGTGTGGGTCTCTGTGGGTGTGGGTCTCTGTGGGTCTCTGTGGGTCTCTGTGAGTATGGGTCTCTATGAGTGTGGGTCTCTGTGAGTGTGGGTCTCTATGAGTATAGGTCTCTATGGGTCTCTATGAGTATTGGTCTCTGTGAGTATGGGTCTTGTGAGTGTGGGTCTCTATGAGTATGGGTCTCTGTGAGTGTGTGTCTCTGTGTGTCTCTATGTGTCTGTATGGTTCTCTATGGGTCTCTATGGGTCTCTATGTGTCTCTATGAGTCTCTATGTGTCTCTGTGTGTCTCTGTGTGTCTCTATGGGTCTCTATGGGTCTCTGTGTGTCTCTCTATGGGTCTCTATGGGTCTCTGTGTGTCTCTATGTGTCTCTATGTGTCTCTATGTGTCTCTATGGGTCTCTATGGGTCTCTCTGTGTCTCTCTATGGGTCTCTATGGGTCTCTGTGGGTCTCTATGGGTCTCTATGGGTCTCTATGAGTCTCTATGAGTCTCTGTGAGTCTATGTGTGTGTCTGTGTGTCTCTATGGGTCTCTATGAGTCTCTATGTGTCTCTGTGTGTCTCTATGAGTCTCTATGTCTCTCTATGGGTATCTGTGTCTCTGTGTGTCTCTATGGGTCTCTATGGGTCTCTGTGTGTCTCTATGGGTCTCTGTGTGTCTCTATGGGTCTCTGTGTGTCTCTATGGGTCTCTATGGGTCTCTGTGTGTCTCTATGGGTCTCTGTGTGTCTCTATGGGTCTCTATGAGTCTCTATGCGTCTCTGTGTGTCTCTATGGGTCTCTATGTCTCTCTATGTGTCTCTATCGGTCTCTATGGGTCTCTATGTCTCTCTATGGTTATCTATGGGTCTCTGTGTGTCTCTATGTCTCTCTGTGTCTCTATGAGTCTCTATGTCTCTCTATGGGTATCTGTGTGTCTCTGTGTGTCTCTATGGGTCTCTATGGGTCTCTGTGTGTCTCTATGGGTCTCTATGGGTCTCTGTGTGTCTCTATGGGTCTCTATGGGTCTCTATGAGTCTCTCTATGTGTCTCTATGAGTCTCTATGTGTCTCTGTGTGTCTCTGTGTGTCTCTATGGGTCTCTATGGGTCTCTGTATGTCTCTCTATGGGTCTCTGTGGGTCTCTGTGTGTCTCTATGTGTCTCTATGTGTCTCTATGGGTCTCTATGGGTCTCTCTGTGTCTCTCTATGGGTCTCTATGGGTCTCTGTGGGTCTCTATGGGTCTCTATGGGTCTCTATGAGTCTCTATGAGTCTCTGTGAGTCTATGTGTGTGTCTGTGTGTCTCTATGGGTCTCTATGAGTCTCTATGTGTCTCTGTGTGTCTCTATGAGTCTCTATGTCTCTCTATGGGTATCTGTGTGTCTCTGTGTGTCTCTATGGGTCTCTATGGGTCTCTGTGTGTCTCTATGGGTCTCTGTGTGTCTTTCTATGGGTCTCTGTGTGTCTCTATGGGTCTCTATGGGTCTCTGTGTGTCTCTATGGGTCTCTGTGTGTCTCTATGGGTCTCTATGAGTCTCTATGCGTCTCTGTGTGTCTCTATGGGTCTCTATGTCTCTCTATGTGTCTCTATCGGTCTCTATGGGTCTCTATGTCTCTCTATGGTTATCTATGGGTCTCTGTGTGTCTCTATGTCTCTCTATGTGTCTCTATCGGTCTCTATGGGTCTCTATGTCTCTCTATGGTTATCTATGGGTCTCTGTGTGTCTCTATGTCTCTCTGTGTGTCTCTATGAGTCTCTATGTCTCTCTATGGGTATCTGTGTGTCTCTGTGTGTCTCTATGGGTCTCTATGGGTCTATGTGTGTCTCTATGGGTCTCTATGGGTCTCTGTGTGTCTCTATGGGTCTCTATGGGTCTCTATGAGTCTCTCTATGGGTCTCTATGAGTCTATCTATGAGCCTCTATGGGTCTCTATGGGTCTCTATGTCTCTCTATGGGTCTCTATGAGTCTCTCTATGGGTCTCTATGTCTCTCTATGGTTCTCTGTGTGTCTCTATGGGTCTCTATGGTTCTCTGTGTGTCTCTATGAGTCTCTCTATGTGTCTCTATGTGTCTCTATGTGTCTCTATGTCTCTCTATGGGTCTCTATGGGTCTCTATGGTTCTCTATGAGTCTCTCTATGGGTCTCTATGTCTCTCTATGTGTCTCTATGGTCTCTCTATGAGTCTCTATGGGTCTCTATGTCTCTCTATGGGTCTCTGTGTGTCTCTATGTCTCTCTATGTCTCTCTATGAGTCTCTCTATGGTTCTCTATGAGTCTCTCTATGGGTCTCTATGAGTCTTTCTATGTCTCTCTATGGGTCTCTATGGTTCTCTATGTGTCTCTATGGGTCTCTATGGGTCTCTGTGCATCTCTATGTCTCTCTATGGGTCTCTATGAGTCTCTCTATGGTTCTCTATGAGTCTCTCTATGTCTCTCTATGTCTCTCTATGGTTCTCTGTGTGTCTCTATGGGTCTCTATGAGTCTCTATGTGTCTCTATGGTTGTCTATGAGTCTCTCTATGGGTCTCTATGGTTCTCTATGTCTCTCTATGTCTCTCTATGGGTCTCTATGAGTCTCTCTATAGGTCTCTATGTGTCTCTATGAGTCTCTCTATGGGTCTCTATGTGTCTCTATGGGTCTCTATGGTTCTCTATGTCTCTCTATGTGTCTCTGTGTGTGTCTCTATGTCTCTTTATGTGTCTCTATGAGTCTCTCTATGTCTCCCTATGAGTCTCTCTATGGTTCTCTATGTGTCTCTATGGGTCTCTATGTCTCTCTATGTGTCTCTATGAGTCTCTCTATGTCTCTCTATGTGTCTCTCTATGGTTCTCTATGTGTCTCTAAGGGTCTCTATGTGTCTCTGTGTGTCTCTATGGGTCTCTATGTGTCTCTATGTCTCTCTATGTGTCTCTATGTCTCTCTATGTCTCTCTATGGGTCTCTATGAGTCTCTGTGTGTGTCCGTGTGCCACGTTCTGTGTCCCCCGTCCCGGCGCCGTTCCCCGGTCGAAGAGCTTTACGGACCTCCTGATTCCCCCGCTCGCTCCCTGCCAGCGGCTGCTGCGGCTGCGGTGGTGGTGCGCTACTCCCTGGTGGTGGACGCCGAGAGGAAGAAGAGACCAAGGGCTTCGCTGCAGGGGGTCGCTCACTCGTACGGGCTGAGCGTGGACGGGGCCGCCTGTGTGAGGCACAGCCTGCACGTGCCGGTGGGTGGAGGGAGGACGTGGTGGTGGACGTGGTGGAGGGAGATGGTGGAGGGAGGTGGTGGAGGGAGATGGTGGAGGTGGAGGGAGATGGTGGAGGGAGGACGTGGTGGAGGAGGTGGTGGAGGGAGATGGTGGAGGGAGGACGTGGTGGTGGAGGGAGGACGTGGTGGAGGTGGTGGTGGAGGTGGTGGAGGGAGGACGTGGTGGAGGAGGTGGTGGAGGTGGTGGAGGGAGATGGTGGAGGGAGGACGTGGTGGTGGAGGTGGAGGGAGATGGTGGTGGTGGAGGGACGTGGTAGAGGAGGGAGGTGGTGGAGGGAGATGGTGGAGGGAGATGGAGGTGGTAAAGGGAGATGGTGGAGGGAGGACGTGGTGGTGGAGGTGGAGGGAGATGGAGGGACATGGAGGGACGTGGTAGAGGAGGGAGGTGGTGGAGGGAGATGGAGGTGGTGGAGGGACGTGGTGGAGGGGGAGGGAGGTGGTGGAGGGAGATGGTGGAGGGAGGACGTGGTGGAGGAGGTGGTGGAGGTGGTGGAGGGAGGACGAGGTGGTGGAGGGAGATGGAGGTGGTGGAGGGAGATGGTGGAGGGAGGACGTGGTGGTGGAGGTGGAGGGAGATGGAGGGACGTGGTAGAGGAGGGAGGTGGTGGAGGGAGATGGTGGAGGGGGAGGGACGTGGTAGAGGGGGAGGGAGGTGGTGGAGGGAGATGGAGGGAGACGGTGGAGGGAGGTGGTGGAGGTGAAGGGAGATGGAGGGAGATGGAGGGAGATGGAGGTGGTGGAGGGAGATGGTGGAGGGAAATGGAGGTGGTGGAGGGAGATGGAGGGACGTGGTGGAGGAGGGAGGTGGTGGAGGGAGATGGTGGAGGGAGATGGTGGAGGGAGATGGAGGGAGATGGAGGAGGGAGATAGTGGAGGGGGAGGGAGGTGGTGGAGGGAGGTGGTGGAGGGAGATGGTGGGAGATGGAGGGGAGATGGAGGGAGATGGTGGAGGGAGGTGGTGGAGGGAGATGGAGGTGGTGGAGGGAGATGGAGGGAAATGGAGGGAGATGGTGGAGGGAGATGGTGGAGGGAGATGGGGGAGATGGAGGGAGATGGTGGAGGGAGATGGAGGTGGTGGAGGGAGATGGAGGGAGATGGTGGAGGTGGAGGGAGATGGAGGGAGATGGAGGGAGATGGTGGAGGGAGATGGTGGAGGGAGATGGAGGGAGATGGTGGAGGGAGATGGAGAGAGATGGAGGTGGTGGAGGGAGATGGTGGAGGGAGATGGAGGGAGATGGAGGAGGAGGGAGATGGATTGAGAATGAGAGACTGTCGCTATGACGACGACGACCATAACCGATGAAGCCGGCGGTTGCCTTGGCAACCCCGTCGCCCCGCCCCGTCCCCTCTGTCGCCTCCCCTTGCCCCGCCCCCCGCCCCTTGCCCCGCCCTCTCCATCGCCCCGCCCCCCCCTCGCCCCGCTCCCCGCCCCCTCGCCCCGCCCTCCCCGTCGCCCCGCCCCCTTGCCCCACCCCCCACCCCTTGCCCCGCCTTCACCCTTGCCCCGCCCCCCTCGCTCCGCCCCCCGCCCCTTGCCCCGCCCTCTCTGTCGCCCCACTCCCCTCGCCCTGCTCCCCGCCCCTTGCCCCGCCCTCACCTTCGCCCCGCCCTCACCCTCGCCCCGCCCCTTGCCCCGCCCTCTCTGTCGCCCCCCTCCCCTCGCCGCGCTCCCCGCCCCTTGCCCCGCCCTCACCCTCGCCCCGCCCCTTGCCCCGCCCTCTCTGTCGCCCCCCTCCCCTCGCCGCGCTCCCCGCCCCTTGCCCCGCCCTCACCCTCACCCTCGCCCCTCACCCTTGCCCCGCCCCTTGCCCCGCCCCTTGCCCCGCCCTCTCTTGTCACCCCCCCCCCCCCCCGCCCCCCACACCGGTCCAGCTGTGCGTTGACGACGCCTTCTCCCCCGTCGTCGTGGCGACCAACTTCTCCCTGCCGGAGACGGAGACCGACGCCCACGGCAACCGCGGGCCGCTGGCACGGAGAGGACGGCCCAGCAGCGTGAGGGCCTCGGTGAGGCGGGGGGGTGGGACACGCTAAGGACACGCTAAGGACACGCTAGCGACACGCTAAGGACACGCTAAGGACACGCTAAGGACACGCTAAGGACACGGTAGGGAGACGGTAGAGACACGCTAGGGACACGCTAAGGACACGGTAGGGAGACGGTAGAGACACGCTAGAGACATGCTAGGGAGACGGTAGGGACACGCTAGAGACACGCTAGAGACACGCTAGGGACATGCTAAGGACACGCTAAGGACACGCTAAGGACACGCTAAGGACACGCTAAGGACACGCTAAGGACACGCTAAGGACACGCTAGGGACACGCTAGGGACACGCTAAGGACACGCTAGAGACACGCTAAGGACACGCTAAGGACACGCTAAGGACACGCTAAGGACACGCTAGGGACACGCTAGGGACACGCTAAGGACACGCTAGAGACACGCTAAGGACACGCTAGGGACACTCTAGAGACACGCTAGAGACACACTAGAGACATGCTAGGGAGACGGTAGGGACACGCTAGGGACACTCTAGAGACACGCTAGAGACATGCTAGAGACACACTAGAGACACGCTAGAGACACGCTAAGGACACGCTAGGGACACTCTAGAGACACGCTAGAGACATGCTAGGGAGACGGTAGGGACACGCTAGCGACACGCTAGGGACATTCTAAGGACACTCTAGAGACACGCTAGAGACACTCTAGAGACACACTAAGGACACGCTAGCGACATGCTAGAGACACGCTAAGGACACGCTAAGGACACGCTAGAGACACGCTAGGGACATGCTAGAGACACGCTAAGGACACTCTAGAGACACGCTAGAGACATGCTAGAGACACGCTAGCGACACGCTAGGGACATTCTAAGGACACTCTAGAGACACGCTAGAGACACACTAGAGACACACTAGAGACACACTAAGGACACGCTAGCGACATGCTAGAGACACGCTAAGGACACGCTAAGGACACGCTAGAGACATGCTAGCGACATGCTAGAGACACGCTAAGGACACTCTAGAGACACGCTAGAGACATGCTAGGGAGACGGTAGGGACACGCTAGCGACATGCTAGGGACACGCTAGAGACACACTATGGATACGCTAGAGACACGCTAGAGACACTCTAGAGACACGCTAGCGACATGCTAGAGACACGCTAGGGACACGGTAGTGACACGCTAACGACATGCTAGGGACACGCTAGGGACATGCTAGGGACACTCTAGGGACACGCTAGAGACACACTAGAGACACACTAGAGACACACTAGAGACACGCTAGGGACACGTTAGAGACACACTAGAGACACACTAGAGACACGCTAGGGACACGTTAGAGACACACTAGAGACACACTAGAGACACGCTAGGGACACGTTAGAGACACACTAGGGAGACGCAAGCAACACGCCAGCGACACGCTAAGGACACGCTAGCGACACGCTAGCGACACGCTAGGGACACGCTAGGGACACGTTAGAGACATGCTAGCGACACGCTACGGATACGCTAGAGACACCCTCGGGACACGCTAGGAACACGCTAGCGACATGCTAGCGACACGCTATGGACACGCTAGAGACATGCTAGAGACACGCTAGCGACACGCTAGCGACATGCCAGGCACAAGCTAGAGACACACTAGAGACACGCTAGAGACACACTAGAGACACACTAGAGACACGCTAGAGACACGCTAGAGACACACTAGAGACACACTAGAGACACACTAGAGACACGCTAGAGACACTCTAGAGACACACTAGAGACACTCTAGAGACACTCTAGAGACACGCTAGTGACACGCTAAGGACACGCTAGAGACACTCTAGAGACACGCTAGGGACACGCTAGCGACACGCTAGCGACATGCCAGGCACAAGCTAGAGACACTCTAGAGACACACTAGAGACACACTAGAGACACACTAGAGACAAGGTAGAGACACACTAGAGACACACTAGAGACACGCTAGAGACACACTAGAGACACACTAGAGACACTCTAGAGACACACTAGAGACACACTAGAGACACACTAGAGACAAGGTAGAGACACACTAGAGACACGCTAGAGACACGCTAGAGACACACTAGAGACACGCTAGAGACACACTAGAGACACGCTAGAGACACGCTAGAGACACGCTAAGGACACACTAGAGACACACTAGAGACACGCTAGGGACACGCTAGAGACACGCTAGAGACACGCTAAGGACACACTAGAGACACGCTAGAGACACACTAGAGACACACTAGAGACACGCTAGAGACACACTAGAGACACACTAGAGACACGCTAGAGACACACTAGAGGCACACTAGAGACACGCTAGAGACACGCTAGAGACACACTAGAGACACGCTAGAGACACGCTAGAGACACACTAGAGACACACTAGAGACACGCTAGGGACACTCTAGAGACACGCTAAGGACACGCTAAGGACACGCTAGAGACACGCTAGGGACACGCTAGTGACACGCTATAGACACGCTAGAGACACACTAGAGACATGGTAGGGACACGCTAGAGACACACTAGAGACACGCTAGAGACACACTAGAGACACACTAGAGACACACTAGAGACACGCTAGAGACACGCTAGAGACACGCTAGGGACACGCTAGTGACATGCTAGAGACACACTAGAGACACACTAGAGACACGCTAGAGACACACTAGAGACACGCTAGAGACACGCTAGAGACACGCTAGGGACACGCTAGTGACATGCTAGAGACACACTAGTGACACGCTAGAGACACACTAGAGACACGCTAGAGACACACTAGAGACATACTAGAGACACGCTAGAGACACACTAGTGACACGCTAGAGACACTCTAGAGACACACTAGAGACACACTAGAGACACGCTAGAGACACTCTAGTGACACACTAGAGACACACTAGAGACACGCTAGAGACACTCTAGTGACACGCTAGAGACACACTAGAGACACGCTAGAGACACACTAGAGACACACTAGAGACACGCTAGAGACACACTAGAGACACACTAGAGACACACTAGAGACACGCTAGAGACACACTAGAGACACACTAGAGACACACTAGAGACACACTAGTGACACGCTAGGGACACACTAGAGACACGCTAGAGACACGCTAGAGACACGCTAGGGACACGCTAGTGACATGCTAGAGACACACTAGTGACACGCTAGAGACACACTAGAGACACGCTAGAGACACACTAGAGACATACTAGAGACACGCTAGAGACACACTAGTGACACGCTAGAGACACACTAGAGACACACTAGAGACACACTAGAGACACTCTAGAGACACACTAGAGACACACTAGTGACACGCTAGAGACACGCTAGAGACACACTAGAGACACACTAGAGACACACTAGAGACACTCTAGAGACACACTAGAGACACACTAGAGACACACTAGAGACACACTAGAGACACTCTAGAGACACACTAGAGACACACTAGAGACACGCTAGAGACACGCTAGAGACACACTAGAGACACGCTAGAGACACTCTAGGGACACACTAGACACACTAGAGACACGCTAGCGACACGCTAGAGACACTCTAGAGACACGCTAGAGACACACTAGAGACACACTAGAGACACGCTAGAGACACGCTAGAGACACTCTAGGGACACACTAGACACACACTAGAGACACGCTAGAGACACACTAGAGACACACTAGAGACACACTAGAGACACGCTAGAGACACACTAGAGACACACTAGAGACACACTAGAGACACTCTAGAGACACACTAGAGACACGCTAGAGACACTCTAGAGACACACTAGAGACACACTAGAGACACACTAGAGACACTCTAGAGACACTCTAGTGACACGCTAGAGACACACTAGAGACACACTAGAGACACACTAGAGACACACTAGAGACACGCTAGAGACACTCTAGAGACACACTAGAGACACACTAGAGACACACTAGAGACACTCTAGAGACACGCTAGAGACACTCTAGAGACACTCTAGAGACACGCTAGAGACACACTAGAGACACGCTAGAGACACACTAGAGACACGCTAGAGACACGCTAGAGACACACTAGAGACACACTAGAGACACACTAGAGACACACTAGAGACACGCTAGCGACACGCTAGAGACACTCTAGAGACACACTAGAGACACGCTAGAGACACGCTAGAGACACACTAGAGACACTCTAGAGACACACTAGAGACACACTAGAGACACACTAGAGACACACTAGAGACACGCTAAAGACACACTAGAGACACACTAGAGACACACTAGAGACACACTAGAGACACTCTAGAGACACACTAGAGACACACTAGAGACACGCTAGAGACACACTAGAGACACACTAGAGACACACTAGAGACACGCTAGAGACACACTAGAGACACACTAGAGACACACTAGAGACACTCTAGAGACACACTAGAGACACGCTAGAGACACTCTAGAGACACTCTAGAGACACACTAGAGACACGCTAGAGACACACTAGAGACACGCTAGAGACACAGTAGAGACACACTAGAGACACACTAGAGACACGTTAGAGACACACTAGAGACACTCTAGAGACACTCTAGAGACACACTAGAGACACACTAGAGACACGCTAGAGACACACTAGAGACACACTAGAGACACTCTAGAGACACACTAGAGACACACTAGAGACACACTAGAGACACTCTAGAGACACACTAGAGACACACTAGAGACACACTAGAGACACGTTAGAGACACACTAGAGACACTCTAGAGACACTCTAGAGACACACTAGAGACACACTAGAGACACTCTAGAGACACACTAGAGACACGCTAGAGACACGCTAGAGACACGCTAGAGACACAGTAGAGACACACTAGAGACACACTAGAGACACGTTAGAGACACACTAGAGACACTCTAGAGACACTCTAGAGACACACTAGAGACACACTAGAGACACGCTAGAGACACACTAGAGACACACTAGAGACACACTAGAGACACTCTAGAGACACACTAGAGACACACTAGAGACACACTAGAGACACTCTAGAGACACGCTAGAGACACTATAGAGACACACTAGAGACACACTAGAGACACGCTAGAGACACACTAGAGACACACTAGAGACACACTAGAGACACGCTAGAGACACACTAGAGACACACTAGAGACACTCTAGAGACACACTAGAGACACACTAGAGACACTCTAGAGACACACTAGAGACACACTAGAGACACACTAGAGACACACCAGAGACACACTAGAGACACACTAGAGACACACTAGAGACACACTAGAGACACACTAGAGACACTCTAGAGACACACTAGAGACACGCTAGAGACACACTAGAGACACACTAGAGACACACTAGAGACACACTAGAGACACACTAGAGACACACTAGAGACACACTAGAGACACACTAGAGACACACTAGAGACACGCTAGAGACACACTAGAGACACGCTAGAGACACACTAGAGACACGCTAGAGACACGCTAGAGACACACTAGAGACACACTAGAGACACGCTAGAGATACACTAGAGACACACTAGAGACACACTAGAGACACACTAGAGACACACTAGAGACACACTAGAGACACACTAGAGACACAATAGAGACACACTAGAGACACACTAGAGACACACTAGAGACACACTAGAGACACTCTAGAGACACGCTAGAGACACGCTAGAGACACACTAGAGACACACTAGAGACACTCTAGTGACACGCTAGAGACACGCTAGGGACACTCTAGAGACACGCTAAGGACACGCTAAGGACACGCTAGAGACACGCTAGGGACACGCTAGTGGCACGCTAGAGACACGCTAGAGACACACTAGAGACATGGTAGGGACACGCTAGAGACACACTAGAGACACGCTAGAGACACACTAGAGACACACTAGAGACACACTAGTGACACGCTAGGGACACACTAGAGACACGCTAGAGACACGCTAGAGACACGCTAGGGACACGCTAGTGACATGCTAGAGACACACTAGAGACACTCTAGAGACACACAAGAGACACGCTAGAGACACAATAGAGACACACTAGAGACACACTAGAGACACACTAGTGACACGCTAGAGACACACAAGAGACACGCTAGAGACACACTAGAGACACGCTAGAGACACACTAGAGACACTCTAGAGACACACTAGTGACACGCTAGAGACACACTAGAGACACACTAGTGACACACTAGAGACACACTAGAGACACGCTAGTGACACGCTAGAGACACTCTAGAGACACACTAGAGACACACTAGAGACACACTAGAGACACGCTAGAGACACGCTAGAGACACGCTAGAGACACGCTAGAGACACGCTAGAGACACACTAGAGACACACTAGAGACACACTAGAGACACTCTAGAGACACGCTAGAGACACGCTAGAGACACTCTAGAGACACACTAGAGACACGCTAGAGACACTCTAGAGACACACTAGAGACACACTAGAGACACACTAGAGACACACTAGAGACACGCTAGAGACACACTAGAGACACGCTAGAGACACACTAGAGACACACTAGAGACACACTAGAGACACACTAGAGACACACTAGAGACACACTAGCGACACGCTAGCGACACGCTAGAGACACACTAGAGACACGCTAGAGACACTCTAGAGACACACTAGAGACACGCTAGAGACACTCTAGAGACACACTAGAGACACACTAGAGACACTCTAGAGACACGCTAGAGACACTCTAGAGACACGCTAGAGACACACTAGAGACACACTAGCGACACACTAGAGACACTCTAGAGACACACTAGAGACACACTAGAGACACGCTAGAGACACACTAGAGACACGCTAGAGACACACTAGAGACACGCTACCAGCATGCTACCGACACGCTAGACACACTAGAGACACGCTAGAGACACACTAGAGACACTCTAGAGACACACTAGAGACACACTAGAGACACGCTAGAGACACACTAGAGACACACTAGAGACACGCTAGAGACACGCTAGAGACACACTAGAGACACACTAGAGACACACTAGAGACACTCTAGAGACACACTAGAGACACACTAGAGACACGCTAGAGACACGCTAGAGACACACTAGAGACACGCTAGAGACACACTAGAGACACACTAGAGACACTCTAGAGACACACTAGAGACACACTAGAGACACACTAGAGACACACTAGAGACACACTAGGGACACACTAGAGACACGCTAGAGACACACTAGAGACACACTAGAGACACTCTAGAGACACACAAGAGACACACTAGAGACACGCTAGAGACACGCTAGAGACACGCTAGAGACACACTAGAGACACACTAGAGACACACTAGAGACACACTAGAGACACTCTAGAGACACGCTAGAGACACTCTAGAGACACACTAGAGACACGCTAGAGACACACTAGAGACACACTAGAGACACACTAGAGACACGCTAGAGACACACTAGAGACACACTAGAGACACGCTAGAGACACACTAGAGACACAGTAGAGACACACTAGAGACACGCCAGCGACACGCTAGAGACACGCTAGAGACACAGTAGAGACACACTAGAGACACTCTAGAGACACACTAGAGACACGCTAGAGACACACTAGAGACACTCTAGAGACACACTAGAGACACACTAGAGACACACTAGAGACACACTAGAGACACACTAGAGACACGCTAGAGACACGCTAGAGACACACTAGAGACACACTAGAGACACACTAGAGACACACTAGAGACACGCTAGAGACACACTAGAGACACACTAGAGACACACTAGAGACACACTAGAGACACGCTAGAGACACGCTAGAGACACTCTAGAGACACACTAGAGACACACTAGAGACACGCTAGAGACACACTAGAGACACACTAGAGACACACTAGAGACACACTAGAGACACGCTAGAGACACTCTAGTGACACGCTAGAGACACTCTAGAGACACACTAGAGACACTCTAGAGACACTCTAGAGACACACTAGAGACACACTAGAGACACGCTAGAGACACGCTAGAGACACACTAGAGACACACTAGAGACACGCTAGAGACACACTAGAGACACGCTAGAGACACACTAGAGACACACTAGAGACACGCTAGAGACACGCTAGAGACACACTAGAGACACACTAGAGACACGCTAGAGACACTCTAGAGACACACTAGAGACACGCTAGAGACACTAGAGACACACTAGAGACACGCTAGAGACACGCTAGAGACACGCTAGAGACACACTAGAGACACTCTAGAGACACACTAGAGACACGCTAGAGACACACTAGAGACACACTAGAGACACGCTAGAGACACGCTAGAGACACACGAGAGACACGCTAGAGACACACTAGAGACACACTAGAGACACACTAGAGACACACTAGAGACACGCTAGAGACACACTAGAGACACGCTAGAGACACACTAGAGACACGCTAGAGACACACTAGAGACACACTAGAGACACTCTAGAGACACTCTAGAGACACACTAGAGACACTCTAGAGACACACTAGAGACACAGTAGAGACACACTAGAGACACACTAGAGACACACTAGAGACACGCTAGAGACACACTAGAGACACACTAGAGACACACTAGAGACACACTAGAGACACACTAGAGACACACTAGAGACACACTAGAGACATACTAGAGACACACTAGAGACACACTAGAGACACGCTAGAGACACACTAGAGACACACTAGAGACACACTAGAGACACACTAGAGACACACTAGAGACACACTAGAGACACACTAGAGACACACTAGAGACACACTAGAGACACGCTAGAGACACTCTAGAGACACTCTAGAGACACGCTAGAGACACACTAGAGACACTCTAGAGACACGCTAGAGACACGCTAGAGACACTCTAGTGACACACTAGAGACACACTAGAGACACTCTAGAGACACTCTAGAGACACAGTAGAGACACACTAGAGACACTCTAGAGACACACTAGAGACACACTAGAGACACGCTAGAGACACGCTAGAGACACTCTAGAGACACGCTAGAGACACACTAGAGACACACTAGAGACACGCTAGAGACACACTAGAGACACACTAGAGACACGCTAGAGACACTCTAGAGACATACTAGAGACACGCTAGAGACACACTAGAGAAACACTAGAGACACGCTAGCGACACTAGAGACACGCTAGAGACACACTAGAGACACGCTAGAGACACACTAGAGACACACTAGAGACACACTAGAGACACACTAGAGACACGCTAGAGACACACTAGAGACACGCTAGAGACACACTAGAGACACACTAGAGACACGCTAGAGACACAGTAGAGACACACTAGAGACACGCTAGAGACACGCTAGAGACACTCTAGAGACACACTAGAGACACGCTAGAGACACACTAGAGACACGCTAGAGACACGCTAGAGACACACTAGAGACACGCTAGAGACACACTAGAGACACGCTAGAGACACGCTAGAGACACGCTAGAGACACACTAGAGACACGCTAGAGACACGCTAGAGACACACTAGAGACACACTAGAGACACACTAGAGACACACTAGAGACACGCTAGAGACACACTAGAGACACACTAGAGACACACTAGAGACACACTAGAGACACGCTAGAGACACACTAGAGACACACTAGAGACACACTAGAGACACTCTAGAGACACACTAGAGACACACTAGAGACACACTAGAGACACACTAGAGACACACTAGAGACACACTAGAGACACTCTAGAGACGCTAGAGACACGCTAGAGACACACTAGAGACACTCTAGAGACACGCTAGAGACACACTAGAGACACTCTAGAGACACACTAGAGACACGCTAGAGACACGCTAGAGACACACTAGAGACACGCTAGAGACACGCTAGAGACACACTAGAGACACGCTAGAGACACACTAGAGACACACTAGAGACACACTAGAGACACACTAGAGACACACTAGAGACACGCTAGAGACACGCTAGAGACACACTAGAGACACACAAGAGACACACTAGAGACACACTAGAGACACGCTAGAGACACGCTAGAGACACACTAGAGACACACTAGAGACACACAAGAGACACTCTAGAGACACTCTAGAGACACGCTAGAGACACACTAGAGACACGCTAGAGACACACTAGAGACACACTAGAGACACACTAGAGACACGCTAGAGACACACTAGAGACACACTAGAGACACACTAGAGACACACTAGAGACACACTAGAGACAAACTAGAGACATGCTAGAGACACGCTAGAGACACACTAGAGACACGGTAGAGACACGTTAGAGACACGCTAGAGACACACTAGAGACACACTAGAGACACTCTAGGGACACGCTAGAGACACACTAGAGACACGCTAGAGACACACTAGAGACACACTAGAGACACACTAGAGACACGCTAGAGACACTCTAGAGACACGCTAGAGACACACTAGAGACACGCTAGAGACACACTAGAGACACGCTAGAGACACGCTAGAGACACACTAGAGACACACTAGTGACACACTAGAGACACACTTGAGACACGCTAGAGACACGCTAGAGACATTCTAAGGACACACTAGAGACACTCTAGAGACACACTAGAGACACTCTAGAGACACACTAGAGACACACTAGAGACACTCTAGGGACACACTAGAGACACACTAGAGACACTCTAGAGACACTCTAGAGACACACTAGAGACACACTAGAGACACACTAGAGACACACTAGAGACACTCTAGAGACACTCTAGAGACACACTAGAGACACACTAGAGACACACTAGAGACACACTAGAGACACACTAGAGACACGCTAGAGACACTCTAGAGACACGCTAGTGACACGCTAGCGACACGCTAGGGACACGCTAGAGACACACTAGAGACACGCTAGAGACACGCTAGAGACACACTAGAGACACGCTAGAGACACACTAGAGACACGCTAGAGACACACTAGAGACATACTAGAGACACGCTAGAGACATACTAGAGACACTCTAGAGACACACTAGTGACACGCTAGAGACACTCTAGAGACACACTAGAGACAAACTAGAGACACGCTAGAGACACTCTAGTGACACGCTAGAGACACACTAGAGACACGCTAGAGACACACTAGAGACACACTAGAGACACGCTAGAGACACGCTAGAGACACGCTAGAGACACACTAGAGACACACTAGAGACACGCTAGAGACACACGAGAGACACACTAGAGACACGCTAGAGACACACTAGCGACACTCTAGAGACACACTAGAGACACACTAGAGACAAACTAGAGACACACTAGAGACACACTAGAGACACACTAGAGACACACTAGAGACAAACTAGAGACACGCTAGAGACACTCTAGTGACACGCTAGCGACACACTAGAGACACTCTAGAGACACACTAGAGACACACTAGAGACACGCTAGAGACACACTAGAGACACTCTAGAGACACGCTAGAGACACACTAGAGACACACTAGAGACACTCTAGAGACACACTAGAGACACGCTAGAGACACACTAGAGACACACTAGAGACACGCTAGAGACACACTAGAGACACACTAGAGACACACTAGAGACACACTAGAGACACACTAGAGACACGCTAGAGACACGCTAGAGACACTCTAGAGACACACTAGAGACACACTAGAGACACGCTAAGGACACACTAGAGACACGCTAGAGACACACTAGTGACACACTAGAGACACACTAGAGACACGCTAAGGACACACTAGAGACACGCTAGGGACACACTAGAGACACGCTAGAGACACACTAGAGACACACTAGTGACACACTAGAGACACACTAGAGACACACTAGAGACACGCTAGAGACACGCTAGAGACACACTAGAGACACGCTAAGGACACACTAGAGACACGCTAGAGACACACTAGAGACACGCTAAGGACACACTAGAGACACGCTAGAGACACACTAGAGACACTCTAGAGACACGCTAGAGACACACTAGGGACACACTAGAGACACGCTAGAGACACACTAGAGACACACTAGAGACACGCTAGAGACACGCTAGAGACACACTAGAGACACGCTAGAGACACTCTAGAGACACGCTAGAGACACACTAGAGACACACTAGAGACACGCTAGAGACACACTAGAGACACGCTAGAGACACGCTAGAGACACACTAGAGACACACTAGAGACACGCTAGAGACACGCTAGAGACACACTAGAGACACGCTAGAGACACACTAGAGACACACTAGAGACACTCTAGAGACACGGTAGAGACACGCTAGAGACACTCTAGAGACACACTAGAGACACACTAGAGACACACTAGAGACACGGTAGAGACACGCTAGAGACACTCTAGAGACACACTAGAGACACACTAGAGACACACTAGAGACACACTAGCGACACGCTAGAGACACACTAGAGACACGCTAGAGACACACTAGAGACACGCTAGAGACACTCTAGAGACACACTAGAGACACACTAGAGACACACTAGAGACACGCTAGAGACACGCTAGACACACTAGAGACACGCTAGAGACACGCTAAGGACACTCTAGAGACACACTAGAGACACACTAGAGACACGCGGAGAGACACACTAGAGACACACTAGAGACACGCTAGCGACACGCTAGAGACACACTAGAGACACACTAGAGTCACGCTAGAGACACGCTAGAGACACACTAGAGACACACTAGAGACACACTAGAGACACGCTAGAGACACACTAGAGACACGCTAGAGACATGGTAGAGACACACTAGAGACACGCTAGCGACACGCTAGAGACACACTAGAGACACACTAGAGTCACGCTAGAGACACGCTAGAGACACACTAGAGACACACTAGAGACACACTAGAGACACTCTAGAGACACACTAGAGACAAGCTAGCGACACGCTAGAGACACGCTAGAGACATGGTAGAGACACGCTAGAGAGACACTAGCGACACGCTAGAGACATGGTAGAGACACACTAGCGACACGCTAGAGACATGGTAGAGACACACTAGTGACACGCTAGGGACACGCTAGCGACATGCTAGCGTGTCGCTAGCGTGTCTCTAGCGACACGCTAGCGACACGCTAGCGACACGCTAAGGACACACTAGAGACACGCTAGTGACACGCTAGAGACACGCTAGAGACACACTAGAGACACGCTAGAGACACGCTAGCGACACACTAGAGACACACTAGAGACACGCTAGAGACACTCTAGAGACACACTAGAGACACACTAGAGACACGCTAGAGACACTCTAGAGACACACTAGAGACACACTAGAGACACTCTAGAGACACTCTAGAGACACACTAGAGACACACTAGAGACACACTAGAGACATGCTAGAGACACACTAGAGACACTCTAGAGACACTCTAGAGACACACTAGAGACACACTAGAGACACGCTAGAGACACTCTAGTGACACGCTAGAGACACACTAGGGACACGCTAGAGACACACTAGAGACACTCTAGAGACACACTAGAGACACTCTAGAGACACTCTAGAGACACACTAGAGACACACTAGAGACACGCTAGAGACACTCTAGTGACACGCTAGAGACACACTAGAGACACACTAGAGACACACTAGAGACACGCTAGAGACACACTAGAGACACACTAGAGACACACTAGAGACACACTAGAGACACACTAGAGACATGCTAGAGACACACTAGAGACACGCTAGAGACACACTAGAGACACGCTAGAGACACACTAGAGACACGCTAGAGACACACTAGCGACACGCTAGCGACACGCTAGAGACACGCTAGAGACACGCTAGAGACACGCTAGCGACACGCTAGTGACACACTAGAGACACTCTAGAGACACTCTAGAGACACGCTAGAGACACGCTAGAGACACACTAGAGACACACTAGAGACACGCTAGAGACACGCTAGAGACATGTTAGTGACACGCTAGAGACACGCTAGAGACACGCTAGGGACACACTAGAGACACGCTAGAGACACACTAGAGACACTCTAGAGACACACTAGAGACACACTAGAGACACTCTAGAGACACGCTAGAGACACACTAGAGACACTCTAGAGACACGCTAGAGACACTCTAGAGACACATTAGAGACACTCTAGAGACACACTAGAGACACGCTAGAGACACACTAGAGACACGCTAGAGACACACTAGAGACACGCTAGAGACACGCTAGAGACATGCTAGCGACACGCTAGAGACACACTAGAGACACGCTAGAGACACACTAGAGACACACTAGAGACACTCTAGAGACACATTAGAGACACGCTAGAGACACACTAGAGACACACTAGAGACACACTAGAGACACGCTAGAGACACACTAGAGACACACTAGAGACACACTAGAGACACGCTAGAGACACGCTAGAGACACACTAGAGACATGCTAGAGACACACTAGAGACACGCTAGAGACACACTAGAGACACGCTAGAGACACACTAGAGACACGCTAGAGACACACTAGCGACACGCTAGCGACACGCTAGAGACACGCTAGAGACACGCTAGCGACACGCTAGTGACACACTAGAGACACTCTAGAGACACTCTAGAGACACGCTAGAGACACGCTAGAGACACACTAGAGACACGCTAGAGACACGCTAGAGACATGTTAGTGACACGCTAGAGACACGCTAGAGACACGCTAGGGACACACTAGAAACACATTAGAGACACTCTAGAGACACACTAGAGACACACTAGAGACACGCTAGAGACACACTAGAGACACACTAGAGACACACTAGAGACACTCTAGAGACACACTAGAGACACGCTAGAGACACACTAGAGACACACTAGAGACACGCTAGAGACACACTAGAGACACGCTAGAGACACGCTAGAGACACACTAGAGACACTCTAGAGACACACTAGAGACACTCTAGAGACACACTAGAGACACGCTAGAGACACACTAGAGACACACTAGAGACACGCTAGAGACACGCTAGAGACACACGAGAGACACACTAGAGACACACTAGAGACACACTAGAGACACGCTAGAGACACACTAGAGACACGCTAGAGACACACTAGAGACACACTAGAGACACACTAGAGACACTCTAGAGACACACTAGAGACACACTAGAGACACGCTAGAGACACTCTAGAGACACGCTAGAGACACGCTAGAGACACACTAGAGACACGCTAGAGACACGCTAGAGACATGTTAGTGACACGCTAGAGACACGCTAGAGACACGCTAGGGACACACTAGAAACACACTAGAGACACACTAGAGACACATTAGAGACACTCTAGAGACACACTAGAGACACGCTAGAGACACACTAGAGACACACTAGAGACACGCTAGAGACACGCTAGAGACACACGAGAGACACACTAGAGACACACTAGAGACACACTAGAGACACACTAGAGACACACTAGAGACACGCTAGAGACACACTAGAGACACACTAGAGACACGCTAGCGACACACTAGAGACACACTAGAGACACACTAGAGACACACTAGAGACACACTAGAGACACGCTAGAGACAAGCTAGAGACACGCTAGAGACACGCTAGAGACACACTAGAGACACACTAGTGACACGCTAGAGACACGCTAGAGACACACTAGAGACACGCTAGAGACACACTAGAGACACACTAGAGACACACTAGAGACACACTAGAGACACACTAGAGACACTCTAGAGACACACTAGAGACACACTAGAGACACACTAGAGACACGCTAGAGACACACTAGAGACACGCTAGAGACACGCTAGAGACACACTAGAGACACACTAGAGACACACTAGAGACACACTAGAGACACACTAGAGACACACTAGAGACACGCTAGAGACACGCTAGAGACACGCTAGAGACACACTAGAGACACACTAGAGACACTCTAGAGACACACTAGAGACACGCTAGAGACACACTAGAGACACTCTAGAGACACGCTAGAGACACACTAGAGACACACTAGAGACACTCTAGAGACACACTAGAGACACACTAGAGACACACTAGAGACACGCTAGAGACACACTAGAGACACGCTAGAGACACACTAGAGACACACTAGAGACACACTAGAGACACTCTAGAGACACACTAGAGACACACTAGAGACACGCTAGAGACACACTAGAGACACGCTAGAGACACACTAGAGACACACTAGAGACACACTAGAGACACTCTAGAGACACACTAGAGACACACTAGAGACACTCTAGAGACACACTAGGGACACACTAGAGACACGCTAGAGACACTCTAGAGACACTCTAGAGACACGCTAGAGACACACTAGAGACACAGTAGAGACACACTAGAGACACGCTAGAGACACGCTAGAGACACACTAGAGACACACTAGGGACACACTAGACACACTAGAGACACACTAGAGACACACTAGAGACACGCTAGAGACACTCTAGAGACACGCTAGAGACACGCTAGAGACACGCTAGCGACACGCTAGAGACACACTAGAGACACACTAGAGACACACTAGAGACACACTAGAGACACACTAGAGACACACTAGAGACACGCTAGAGACACACTAGAGACACACTAGAGACACGCTAGAGACACACTAGAGACACACTAGAGACACGCTAGAGACACGCTAGAGACACGCTAGAGACACACTAGAGACACACTAGAGACACACTAGAGACACGCTAGAGACACACTAGAGACACACTAGAGACACACTAGAGACACACTAGAGACACGCTAGAGACACACTAGAGACACGCTAGAGACACACTAGAGACACGCTAGAGACACGCTAGAGACACACTAGAGACACGCTAGAGACACACTAGAGACACGCTAGAGACACACTAGAGACACGCTAGAGACACGCTAGAGACACACTAGAGACACACTAGAGACACACTAGAGACACTCTAGAGACACACTAGAGACACACTAGAGACACGCTAGAGACACGCTAGAGACACACTAGAGACACGCTAGAGACACGCTAGAGACACGCTAGAGACACACTAGAGACACTCTAGAGACACGCTAGAGACACTCTAGAGACACACTAGAGACACACTAGAGACACACCAGAGACACGCTAGAGACACACTAGAGACACGCTAGAGACACTCTAGAGACACACTAGAGACACACTAGAGACACTCTAGAGACACGCTAGAGACACTCTAGAGACACGCTAGAGACACACTAGAGACACACTAGAGACACACTAGAGACACACTAGAGACACGCTAGAGACACGCTAGAGACACACTAGGGACACTCTAGAGACACACTAGAGACACGCTAGAGACACACTAGAGACACGCTAGAGACACACTAGGGACACTCTAGAGACACACTAGAGACACGCTAGAGACACACTAGAGACACACTAGAGACACACTAGAGACACACTAGAGACACACTAGAGACACACTAGAGACACACTAGAGACACTCTAGAGACACGCTAGAGACACACTAGAGACACACTAGAGACACTCTAGAGACACTCTAGAGACACACTAGAGACACACTAGAGACACACTAGAGACACGCTAGAGACACGCTAGAGACACACTAGAGACACACTAGAGACACTCTAGAGACACGCTAGAGACACACTAGAGACACGCTAGAGACACACTAGAGACACACTAGAGACACACTAGAGACACACTAGAGACACGCTAGAAACACGCTAGAGACACGCTAGAGACACTCTAGAGACACGCTAGAGACACACTAGAGACACACTAGAGACACGCTAGAGACACGCTAGAGACACACTAGAGACACACTAGAGACACGGTAGAGACACGCTAGAGACACGCTAGAGACACGCTAGAGACACACTAGAAACACGCTAGAGACACGCTAGAGACACACTAGAGACACGCTAGTGACACACTAGAGACACGCTAGAGACACACTAGAGACACACTAGAGACACACTAGAGACACAATAGAGACACTCTAGGGACACACTAGAGACACGCTAGAGACACGCTAGAGACACACTAGAGACACACTAGAGACACACTAGAGACACGCTAGAGACACACTAGAGACACGCTAGAGACACTCTAGAGACACACTAGAGACACGCTAGAGACACACTAGAGACACACTAGAGACACGCTAGAGACACGCTAGAGACACACTAGAGACACACTAGAGACACGCTAGAGACACACTAGAGACACACTAGAGACACACTAGAGACACACTAGAGACACTCTAGAGACACGCTAGAGACACGCTAGAGACACACTAGAGACACTCTAGAGACACAGTAGAGACATACTAGAGACACTCTAGAGACACACTAGAGACACACTAGAGACACACTAGAGACACACTAGAGACACACTAGAGACACGCTAGAGACACGCTAGGGACATACTAGAGACACACTAGAGACACGCTAGCGGCACGCTAGAGACACACTAGAGACACACTAGAGACACGCTAGAGACACACTAGAGACACACTAAAGACACTCTAGAGACACACTAGAGACACACTAGCGACACGCTAGAGACACGCTAGAGACACTCTAGAGACACACTAGAGACACACTAGAGACACGCTAGCGACACGCTAGAGACACACTAGAGACACACTAGAGACACACTAGAGACAAGCTAGCGACACGCTAGAGACACGCTAGAGACATGGTAGAGACACGCTAGAGAGACACTAGCGACACGCTAGAGACATGGTAGAGACACACTAGCGACACGCTAGAGACATGGTAGAGACACACTAGTGACACGCTAGGGACACGCTAGCGACATGCTAGCGTGTCGCTAGCGTGTCTCTAGCGACACGCTAGCGACACGCTAGCGACACGCTAAGGACACACTAGAGACACGCTAGTGACACGCTAGAGACACGCTAGAGACACGCTAGAGACACACTAGAGACACACTAGAGACACGCTAGAGACACACTAGAGACACACTAGAGACACACTAGAGACACGCTAGAGACACGCTAGAGACACACTAGAGACACGCTAGAGACACACTAGAGACACACTAGAGACACACTAGAGACACGCTAGAGACACTCTAGAGACACACTAGAGACACGCTAGAGACACTCTAGAGACACACTAGAGACACACTAGAGACACACTAGAGACACACTAGAGACACGCTAGAGACACGCTAGAGACACACTAGAGACACGCTAGAGACACTCTAGAGACACGCTAGAGACACACTAGAGACACACTAGAGACACACTAGAGACACTCTAGAGACACGCTAGAGACACTCTAGAGACACACTAGAGACACGCTAGTGACACACTAGAGACACGCTAGAGACACACTAGGGACACGCTAGAGACACACTAGAGACACGCTAGAGACACACTAGAGACACGCTAGAGACACACTAGAGACACGCTAGAGACACGCTAGCGACACACTAGAGACACACTAGAGACACGCTAGCGACACACTAGAGACACACTAGAGACACACTAGAGACACGCTAGAGACACGCTAGAGACACACTAGAGACACACTAGAGACACGCTAGAGACACTCTAGAGACACACTAGAGACACACTAGAGACACTCTAGAGACACTCTAGAGACACGCTAGAGACACTCTAGAGACACGCTAAGGACACGCTAGCGACACGCTAGGGACATGCTAGAGACACACTAGAGACACACTAGAGACACGCTAGCAACATGCTAGAGACACACTAGAGACACACTAGAGACACACTAGGGACACGCTAGCAACATGCTAGAGACACACTAGAGACACACTAGAGACACGCTAGAGACACACTAGAGACACGCTAGAGACACGCTAGCGACACGCTAGAGACACGCTAGAGACACACTAGAGACACACTAGAGACACACTAGAGACACTCTAGAGACACTCTAGAGACACACTAGAGACACACTAGAGACACTCTAGAGACACACTAGAGACACACTAGAGACACACTAGAGACACACTAGAGACACGCTAGAGACACGCTAGAGACACACTAGAGACACACTAGAGACACACTAGAGACACGCTAAGGACACGCTAAGGACACGCTAGCGACACGCTAGGGACATGCTAGAGACACACTAGAGACACACTAGAGACACACTAGAGACACGCTAGCAACATGCTAGAGACACACTAGAGACACACTAGAGACACACTAGAGACACGCTAGCAACATGCTAGAGACACACTAGAGACACACTAGAGACACACTAGGGACACGCTAGCAACATGCTAGAGACACACTAGAGACACGCTAGAGACACACTAGAGACACACTAGAGACACGCTAGGGACACGCTAGAGACACACTAGAGACACACTAGAGACACACTAGAGACACACTAGAGACACACTAGAGACACGCTAGAGACACACTAGAGACACTCTAGAGACACACTAGAGACACTCTAGAGACACGCTAGAGACACACTAGAGACACTCTAGAGACACACTAGAGACACGCTAGAGACACGCTAGAGACACGCTAGAGACACTCTAGAGACACACTAGAGACACTCTAGAGACACACTAGAGACACGCTAGAGACACGCTAGAGACACGCTAGCGACACGCTAGAGACACGCTAGCAACATGCTAGAGACACGCTAGCGACACGCTAGAGACACGCTAGCAACATGCTAGAGACACGCTAGAGACACACTAGAGACACACTAGAGACACGCTAGAGACACACTAGAGACACACTAGAGACACACTAGAGACACGCTAGGGACACGCTAGTGACATGCTAGGGACACGCTAGCGACACACTAGAGACACGCTAGCAACATGCTAGAGACACACTAGAGACACACTAGAGACACACTAGGGACACGCTAGCAACATGCTAGAGACACACTAGAGACACACTAGAGACACGCTAGAGACACACTAGAGACACACTAGAGACACGCTAGGGACACGCTAGTGACATGCTAGGGACACGCTAGCGACACGCTAGAGACACGCTAGCAACATGCTAGAGACACACTAGAGACACACTAGAGACACACTAGAGACACGCTAGTGACATGCTAGGGACACGCTAGCAACATGCTAGAGACACACTAGAGACACACTAGGGACACGCTAGCAACATGCTAGAGACACACTAGAGACACACTAGAGACACGCTAGAGACACACTAGAGACACACTAGAGACACTCTAGAGACACTCTAGAGACACGCTAGAGACACACTAGAGACACGCTAGAGACACACTAGAGACACTCTAGAGACACGCTAGAGACACGCTAGAGACACGCTAAGGACACACTAGAGACACGCTAGAGACACGCTAGAGACACACTAGAGACACACTAGAGACACGCTAGAGACACTCTACAGACACACTAGAGACACGCTAGTGACACACTAGAGACACGCTAGAGACACGCTAGAGACACGCTAGAGACACACTAGAGACACGCTAGAGACACACTAGAGACACACTAGAGACACTCTAGAGACACACTAGAGACACTCTAGAGACACACTAGAGACACACTAGAGACACACTAGAGACACGCTAGAGACACACTAGAGACACGCTAGAGACACACTAGAGACACACTAGAGACACTCTAGAGACACACTAGAGACACGCTAGTGACACACTAGAGACACGCTAGAGACACGCTAGAGACACGCTAGAGACACTCTAGAGACACACTAGAGACACGCTAGAGACACACTAGAGACACTCTAGAGACACTCTAGAGACACACTAGAGACACGCTAGAGACACACTAGAGACACACTAGAGACACGCTAGAGACACGCTAGAGACACGCTAGAGACACACTAGAGACACGCTAGAGACACACTAGAGACACACTAGAGACACACTAGAGACACGCTAGAGACACGCTAGAGACACACTAGAGACACACTAGAGACACGCTAGAGACACACTAGAGACACGCTAGTGACACACTAGAGACACACTAGAGACACACTAGAGACACTCTAGAGACACGCTAGAGACACGCTAGAGACACGCTAGAGACACGCTAGGGACACACTAGAGACACTCTAGAGACACACTAGAGACACACTAGAGACACACTAGAGACACTCTAGAGACACACTAGAGACACACTAGAGACACACTAGAGACACACTAGAGACACTCTAGAGACACACTAGAGACACACTAGAGACACACTAGAGACACACTAGAGACACGCTAGAGACACACTAGAGACACACTAGAGACACACTAGAGACACACTAGAGACACACTAGAGACACACTAGAGACACACTAGAGACACTCTAGTGACACACTAGAGACACGCTAGAGACACACTAGAGACATGGTAGGGACACGCTAGAGACACACTAGAGACACACTAGAGACACTCTAGAGACACTCTAGAGACACACTAGAGACACTCTAGAGACACTCTAGAGACACGCTAGAGACACGCTAGAGACACACTAGAGACACGCTAGAGACACACTAGAGACACGCTAGAGACACGCTAGAGACACACTAGAGACACGCTAGAGACACACTAGAGACACTCTAGAGACACACTAGAGACACACTAGAGACACACTAGAGACACACTAGAGACAGACTAGAGACACACTAGAGACAGACTAGAGACACTCTAGAGACACTCTAGAGACACGCTAGAGACACACTAGAGACACACTAGAGACACACTAGAGACACACTAGAGACACTCTAGAGACACACTAGAGACACGCTAGAGACACACTAGAGACACGGTAGAGACACGGTAGAGACACACTAGAGACACACTAGAGACACACTAGAGACACACTAGAGACACACTAGAGACACACTAGAGACACGCTAGAGACACACTAGAGACACTCTAGAGACACACTAGAGACACACTAGAGACACACTAGAGACACACTAGTGACACGCTAGAGACACGCTAGAGACACACTAGAGACACACCAGAGACACGCTAGAGACACGCTAGAGACACACTAGAGACACACTAGAGACACACTAGAGACACGCTAGAGACACGCTAGAGACACTCTAGAGACACACTAGAGACACACTAGAGACACACTAGAGACACTCTAGAGACACTCTAGAGACACAGTAGAGACACGCTAGAGACACACTAGAGACACTCTAGAGACACTCTAGAGACACTCTAGAGACACACTAGAGACACACTAGAGACACGCTAGAGACACACTAGAGACACGCTAGTGACACACTAGAGACACACTAGAGACACGCTAGAGACACACTAGAGACACACTAGAGACACACTAGAGACACACTAGAGACACTCTAGAGACACACTAGAGACACACTAGAGACACTCTAGAGACACACTAGAGACACACTAGATACACTCTAGAGACACACTAGAGACACACTAGAGACACACTAGAGACACACTAGAGACACACTAGAGACACACTAGAGACACACTAGAGACACACTAGAGACACGCTAGAGACACACTAGAGACACGCTAGAGACACACTAGAGACACGGTAGAGACACGCTAGAGACACGCTAGAGACACACTAGAGACACACTAGAGACACACTAGAGACACAATAGAGACACGCTAGAGACACACTAGAGACACGCTAGCGACACACTAGAGACACTCTAGAGACACACTAGAGACACACTAGAGACACGCTAGGGACACACTAGAGACACACTAGAGACACACTAGAGACACACTAGAGACACACTAGAGACACACTAGAGACACACTAGAGACACGCTAGAGACACTCTAGAGACACTCTAGAGACACTCTACAGACACGCTAGAGACACTCTAGAGACACGCTAGAGACACGCTAGAGACACGCTAGAGACACACTAGAGACACGCTAGAGACACGCTAGAGACACACTAGTGACACACTAGAGACACACTAGAGACACTCTAGAGACACGCTAGAGACACTCTAGAGACACACTAGAGACACTCTAGAGACACACTAGAGACACTCTAGAGACACTCTAGAGACACACTAGAGACACACTAGAGACACTCTAGAGACACTCTAGAGACACACTAGAGACACACTAGAGACACACTAGAGACACGCTAGAGACACTCTAGAGACACTCTAGAGACACACTAGAGACACACTAGAGACACGCTAAGGACACACTAGAGACACGCTAGTGACACGCTAGAGACACGCTAGAGACACACTAGAGACACGCTAGAGACACACTAGAGACACGCTAGAGACGCACTAGAGACACGCTAGAGACACTCTAGAGACACACTAGAGACACACTAGAGACACTCTAGAGACACGCTAGAGACACGCTAGAGACACTCTAGAGACACTCTAGAGACACACTAGAGACACACTAGAGACACGCTAGAGACACACTAGAGACACTCTAGAGACAAACTAGAGACACACTAGAGACACACTAGAGACACACTAGAGACACACTAGAGACACGCTAGAGACACGCTAGGGACACACTAGAGACACGCTAGAGACACGCTAGAGACACACTAGAGACACACTAGAGACACACTAGAGACACACTAGAGACACACTAGAGACACGCTAGAGACACACTAGAGACACACTAGAGACACGCTAGAGACACTCTAGAGACACACTAGAGACACGCTAGAGACACTCTAGAGACACACTAGAGACACACTAGAGACACACTAGAGACACACTAGAGACACGCTAGAGACACTCTAGAGACACACTAGAGACACGCTAGAGACACTCTAGAGACACACTAGAGAAACACTAGAGACACGCTAGAGACACGCTAGAGACACACTAGAGACACGCTAGAGACACGCTAGAGACACACTAGAGACACACTAGAGACACAGTAGAGACATACTAGAGACACACTAGAGACACACTAGAGACACACTAGAGACACACTAGAGACACACTAGAGACACACTAGAGACACTCTAGAGACACAGTAGAGACACACTAGAGACACTCTAGAGACACACTAGAGACACACTAGAGACACACTAGAGACACGCTAGCGACACACTAGAGACACACTAGAGTCACGCTAGAGACACACTAGAGACACACTAGAGACACACTAGAGACAAGCTAGCGACACGCTAGAGACACGCTAGAGACATGGTAGAGACACGCTAGAGAGACACTAGCGACACGCTAGAGACATGGTAGAGACACAATAGCGACACGCTAGAGACATGGTAGAGACACACTAGTGACACGCTAGGGACACGCTAGCGACATGCTAGCGTGTCGCTAGCGTGTCTCTAGCGACACGCTAGCGACACGCTAGCGACACGCTAAGGACACACTAGAGACACGCTAGTGACACGCTAGAGACACGCTAGAGACACACTAGAGACACACTAGAGACACACCAGAGACACGCTAGAGACACGCTAGAGACACACTAGAGACACACTAGAGACACACTAGAGACACACTAGAGACACGCTAGAGACACGCTAGAGACACACTAGAGACACGCTAGAGACACGCTAGAGACACACTAGAGACACACTAGAGACACGCTAGAGACACACTAGAGACACGCTAGAGACACACTAGAGACACTCTAGAGACACGCTAGAGACACGCTAGAGACACTCTAGAGACACGCTAGAGACACGCTAGAGACACGCTAGAGACACGCTAGAGACACTCTATAGACACACTAGAGACACACTAGAGACACTCTAGAGACACGCTAGAGACACGCTAGAGACACTCTATAGACACACTAGAGACACACTAGAGACACACTAGAGACACTCTAGAGACACTCTAGAGACACACTAGAGACACGCTAGAGACACACTAGAGACACGCTAGAGACACGCTAGAGACACACTAGAGACACGCTAGAGACACACTAGAGACACGCTAGAGACACACTAGAGACACGCTAGAGACACGCTAGAGACACACTAGAGACACTCTAGAGACACACTAGAGACACTCTAGAGACACACTAGAGACACGCTAGAGACACGCTAGAGACACACTAGAGACACGCTAGAGACACACTAGAGACACTCTAGAGATACTCTAGAGACACACTAGTGACACACTAGAGACACGCTAGAGACACACTAGAGACACACTAGAGACACTCTAGAGACACACAAGAGACACACTAGAGACACGCTAGAGACACACTAGAGACACAACTAGAGACACACTAGAGACACGCTAGAGACACGCTAGAGACACTCTAGAGACACTCTAGAGACACACTAGAGACACGCTAGAGACACACTAGAGACACACTAGAGACACACTAGAGACACACTAGAGACACGCTAGAGACACGCTAGAGACACTCTAGAGACACTCTAGAGACACACTAGAGACACGCTAGAGACACACTAGAGACACGCTAGAGACACGCTAGAGACACTCTAGAGACACACTAGAGACACACTAGAGACACACCAGAGACACTCTAGAGACACACTAGAGACACACTAGAGACACACTAGAGACACACCAGAGACACTCTAGAGACACACTAGAGACACACTAGAGACACGCTAGAGACACACTAGAGACACACTAGAGACACACTAGAGACACACTAGAGACACACTAGAGACACACTAGAGACACACTAGAGACACGCTAGAGACACGCTAGAGACACGCTAGAGACACGCTAGAGACACTCTAGAGACACACTAGAGACACGCTAGAGACACACTAGAGACACACTAGAGACACTCTAGAGACACGCTAGAGACACACTAGAGACACTCTAGAGACACTCTAGAGACACTCTAGAGACACACTAGAGACACACTAGAGACACTCTAGAGACACACTAGAGACACTCTAGAGACACACTAGAGACACGCTAGAGACACGCTAGAGACACTCTAGAGACACACTAGAGACACACTAGAGACATGCTAGAGACACTCTAGTGACACGCTAGAGACACACTAGAGACACTCTAGAGACACACTAGAGACACACTAGAGACACACTAGAGACACACTAGAGACACGCTAGAGACACACTAGAGACACACTAGAGACACACTAGAGACACACTAGAGACACACTAGAGACACGCTAGAGACACACTAGAGACATACTAGAGACACACTAGAGACACGCTAGAGACACGCTAGAGACACGCTAGAGACACACTAGAGACACACTAGAGACACACTAGAGACACGCTAGTGACACGCTAGAGACACACTAGAGACACACTAGAGACACGCTAGAGACACGCTAGAGACACTCTAGAGACACACTAGAGACACTCTAGAGACACACTAGAGACACACTAGAGACACACTAGAGACACGCTAGAGACACACTAGAGACACGCTAGAGACACACTAGAGACACACTAGAGACACTCTAGAGACACACTAGAGACACACTAGAGACACGCTAGAGACACACTAGAGACACGCTAGAGACACACTAGAGACACGCTAGAGACACACTAGAGACACTCTAGAGACACACTAGAGACACACTAGAGACACGCTAGCGACACGCTAGGGACACGCTAGAGACACGCTAGAGACACGCTAGAGACACGCTAGAGACACACTAGAGACACTCTAGAGACACGCTAGAGACACACTAGAGACACGCTAGAGACACACTAGAGACACGCTAAGGACACACTAGAGACACGCTAGAGACACACTAGAGACACACTAGAGACACACTAGAGACACGCTAGAGACACACTAGAGACACGCTAGAGACACGCTAGAGACACGCTAGAGACACACTAGAGACACACTAGAGACACACTAGAGACACACTAGAGACACACTAGAGACACACTAGAGACACTCTAGAGACACGCTAGAGACACACTAGAGACACGCTAGAGACACACTAGAGACACGCTAGAGACACACTAGAGACACTCTAGAGACACGCTAGAGACACTCTAGAGACACGCTAGAGACACGCTAGAGACACACTAGAGATACACTAGAGACACACTAGAGACACGCTAGAGACACACTAGAGACACGCTAGAGACACGCTAGAGACACGCTAGAGACACGCTAGAGACACTCTAGAGACACACTAGAGACACGCTAGAAACACACTAGAGACACGCTAGAGACACACTAGAGACACACTAGAGACACTCTAGAGACACGCTAGAGACAAGGTAGAGACACACTAGAGACACACTAGAGACACACTAGAGACACGCTAGAGACACACTAGAGACACGCTAGAGACACTCTAGAGACACACTAGAGACACACTAGAGACACACTAGAGACACGCTAGAGACATACTAGAGACACGCTAGAGACACGCTAGAGACACACTAGAGACACACTAGAGACAAGCTAGCGACACGCTAGAGACACGCTAGAGACATGGTAGAGACACGCTAGAGAGACACTAGCGACACGCTAGAGACATGGTAGAGACACACTAGCGACACGCTAGAGACATGGTAGAGACACACTAGTGACACGCTAGGGACACGCTAGCGACATGCTAGCGTGTCGCTAGCGTGTCTCTAGCGACACGCTAGCGACACGCTAGCGACACGCTAAGGACACACTAGAGACACGCTAGTGACACGCTAGAGACACGCTAGAGACACACTAGAGACACGCTAGAGACACACTAGAGACACGCTAGAGACACGCTAGAGACACACTAGAGACACGCTAGAGACACACTAGAGACACTCTAGAGACACACTAGAGACACACTAGAGACACACTAGAGACACACTAGAGACACTCTAGAGACACACTAGAGACACGCTAGAGACACGCTAGAGACACGCTAGAGACACACTAGAGACACGCTAGAGACACACTAGAGACACGCTAGAGACACGCTAGAGACACACTAGAGACACTCTAGAGACACACTAGAGACACTCTAGAGACACACTAGAGACACGCTAGAGACACGCTAAGGACACTCTAGAGACACACTAGAGACACTCTAGAGACACTCTAGAGACACACTAGAGACACACTAGAGACACACTAGAGACACTCTAGAGACATACTAGAGACACTCTAGAGACACGCTAGAGACACTCTAGAGACACACTAGAGACACGCTAGAGACACACTAGAGACACTCTAGAGACACACTAGAGACACACTAGAGACACTCTAGAGACACGCTAGAGATACACTAGAGACATACTAGAGACACGCTAGAGACACGCTAGAGACACGCTAGAGACACGCTAGAGACACGCTAGAGACACACTAGAGACACACTAGAGACACACTAGAGACACACTAGAGACACTCTAGAGACATACTAGAGACACACTAGAGACACACTAGAGACACACTAGAGACACTCTAGAGACACACTAGAGACACACTAGAGACACACTAGAGACATACTAGCGACACGCTAGAGACACGCTAGAGACACACTAGAGACACACTAGAGACACGCTAGGGACACACTAGAGACACACTAGAGACACTCTAGAGACACACTAGAGACACACTAGAGACACTCTAGAGACACACTAGAGACACTCTAGAGACACACTAGAGACACGCTAGAGACACTCTAGAGACACGCTAGAGACACACTAGAGACACACTAGAGACACACTAGAGACACTCTAGAGACACGCTAGAGACACACTAGAGACACTCTAGAGACACACTAGAGACACACTAGAGACACACTAGAGACACGCTAGAGACACTCTAGAGACACTCTAGAGACACGCTAGAGACACACTAGAGACACGCTAGAGACACGCTAGAGACACACTAGAGACACACTAGAGACACTCTAGAGACACACTAGAGACACACTAGAGACACACTAGAGACACGCTAGAGACACGCTAGAGACACGCTAGAGACACACTAGAGACACACTAGAGACACACTAGAGACACACTAGAGACACGCTATAGACACACTAGAGACACACTAGAGACACACTAGAGACACACTAGAGACACGGTAGAGACACACTAGAGACACACTAGAGACACACTAGAGACACGCTAGAGACACACTAGAGACACACTAGAGACACTCTAGAGACACACTAGAGACACACTAGAGACACACTAGAGACACACTAGAGACACACTAGAGACACACTAGAGACACGCTAGAGACACACTAGAGACACGCTAGAGACACGCTAGAGACACACTAGAGACACACTAGAGACACGCTAGAGACACACTAGAGACACGCTAGAGACACACTAGAGACACACTAGAGACACACTAGAGACACACTAGAGACACACTAGAGACACACTAGAGACACACTAGAGACACACTAGAGACACTCTAGAGACACACTAGAGACACACTAGAGACACTCTAGAGACACGCTAGAGACACACTAGAGACACTCTAGAGACACGCTAGAGACACACTAGAGACACTCTAGAGACACGCTAGAGACACACTAGAGACACGCTAGAGACACTCTAGAGACACACTAGAGACACACTAGAGACACACTAGAGACACACTAGAGACACATTAGAGACACTCTAGAGACACACTAGAGACACACTAGAGACACGCTAGAGACACTCTAGAGACACACTAGAGACACACTAGAGACACACTAGAGACACACTAGAGACACTCTAGAGACACACTAGAGACACGCTAGACACACGCTAGAGACACGCTAGAGACACGCTAGAGACACACTAGAGACACGCTAGAGACACACTAGAGACACACTGTGTGTGTGTCTGTGTGTGTGTGTCTGTATGAGTGTGTGTGTCTATGTGTGAGTGTGTGGTGTGTGTCTGTGTGTGAGTGTGTGGTGTGTCTGTCTCTGTGTGTGTCTGTGTGTGTATCTGTGTGTGTGTGTCTGTGTGTGTGTGTGTCTGTCTGTGTGTGTGTGTCTGTGTGTGTGTGTCTGTGTGTGTGTGTGTCTGTCTCTGTGTGTGTGTCTGTGTGTGTGTGTCTGTGTGTGTAGGTGCTGCTCGCTACTAACAGCACTTGCCCCTACAGTCTGTGAAGGCTACACGGGGGATCTTTGTCTTTGTGTTGCAGCTGAAATTCCAGATTTTCTGTGGCAGAGATGACGTCTGTGTACCTGACCTGGCGCTTACAGCATCACTGTGCCAGTGAGATCCTCACCACTCACACTCACCACTCACTCACCAATCACTCACTCACCACTCACTCACTCACCAATCACTCACCACTCACTCACTCACCAATCACTCACTCACTCACCACTCACTCACTCACCACTCACTCACCAATCACTCACCACTCACTCACTCACACTCACCACTCACTCACCACTCACTCACCAATCACTCACTCACTCACCACTCACACTCACCACTCACTCACCACTCACACTCACCACTCACTCACTCACCACTCACCACTCACTCACCAATCACTCACTCACTCACCAATCACTCACTCACTCACCAATCACTCACCACTCACTCACTCACCAATCACTCACTCACTCACCATTCACTCACTCACTCACCACTCACTCACTCACTCACCACTCACACTCACCACTCACTCACTCACCACTGACTCACCACTCACTCACTCACCACCCACTCACCACTCACTCACCAATCACCACTCACTCACCACTCACTCACTCACCAATCACTCACCACTCACTCACTCACTCACCACTCACTCACTCACCACTCACCACTCACTCACCACTCACCACTCACTGACTCACCACTCACTCACCACTCACTCACCACTCACTCACTCACCAATCACTCACTCACCAATCACTCACCACTCACTCACTCATACTCACCACTCACTCACCACTCACTCACCACTCACTCACTCACCACTCACTCACCACTCACCACTCACTCACCACTCACTCACCAATCAATCACTCACTCACTCACCACTCACTCACCACTCGCTCACTACTCACTCACCACTCACTCACTCACCACTCACACTCACCACTCACTCACTCACACTCACCACTCACTCACTCACCAATCACTCACCACTCACTCACCACTCACACTCACCACTCACCACTCACTCACTCACCACTCACACTCACTCACCACTCACCACTCACTCACCACTCACTCACTCACCACTCACTCACCACTCACTCACCACTCACTCACTCACTCACCACTCACTCACCACTCACTCACACTCATCACTCACTCACTACTCACTCACTCACCCCACTCACCACTCACCACTCACTCACTCACCCCACTCACCACTCACTCACTCACCACTCACTCACCACTCACTCACCACTCACTCACTCACTCACCACTCACTCACCACTCACTCACCACTCACTCACTCACACTCACTCACTCACACTCATCACTCACTCACCACTCACCACTCACTCACCACTCACTCACCAATCACTCACCACTCACACACGCACCACTCACTCACTCACACTCATCACTCACTCACTCACTCACCACTCACTCACCACTCACTCACTCACTCACCACTCACCACTCACTCACCAATCACTCACTCACTCACTCACCACTCACTCACCATTCACTCACCACTCACACACTCACCACTCACTCACTCACCACTCACTCACTCACACTCACCACTCACTCACCACTCACTCACTCACCACTCACTCACTCACCACTCACTCACTCACACTCACCACTCACTCACTCACCACTCACCACTCACTCACTCACCACTCACTCACTCACCACTCACTCACTCACACTCACCACTCACTCACTACTCACTCACTCACACTCACTCACCACTCACTCACCACTCACTCACCACTTACACTCACCACTCACTCACCACTCAATCACTCACTCACCACTCACTCACCAATCACTCACTCACCACTCACCACTCACTCACTCACACTCACCACTCACTCACTCACCCCACTCACCACTCACTCACCACTCACTCACCACTCACTCACTCACTCACCCCACTCACCACTCACTCACCACTCACTCACCACTCACACTCACCACTCACTCACCACTCACACTCACCACTCACTCACCACTCACTCTCATCACTCATTCACCACTCACTCACCACTCACTCACTCACCACTCACCACTCACTCACCACTCACCACTCACTCACCACTCACACTCACCACTCACTCACCACTCACTCACTCACCACTCACACTCACTCACCACTCACTCACTCACTCACTCACCCCACTCACCACTCACTCACCACTCACATTCACCACTCACTCACTCACCACTCACTCACCACTCACTCACTCACTCACCACTCACTCACCACTCACTCACCACTCACTCACCCCACTCACCACTCACTCACCACACGCACTCACCACTCACTCACTACTCACACTCACCACTCACTCACCCACTCACTCACCACTCACTCACTCACTCACCACTCACTCACCAATCACTCACTCACCACTCACTCAATCACTCACCAGTCACTCACACTCACCACTCACTCACTCACCCCACTCACCACTCACTCACCACTCACTCACCACTCACACTCACCACTCACTCACCACTCACTACTCACCACTCATTCACCACTCACTCACCACTCACTCACTCACTCACCACTCACCACACACTCACTCACTCACTCACACTCACTCACTCACTCACCACTCACTCACCAATCACTCACTCACCACTCACTCAATCACTCACCAGTCACTCACACTCACCACTCACTCACTCACCACTCACTCACCACTCACTCACCACTCACTCACCACTCACCACTCACTCACCACTCACTACTCACCACTCATTCACCACTCACTCACCAATCACTCACTCACTCACCACTCACTCACTCACCAATCACTCACCACTCACCCACCACTCACACTCATCACTCACTCACTCACCAATCACTCACCACTCACACTCACCACTCACTCACCCCACTCACCACTCACTCACCACTCACTCACCACTCACTCACTCACTCACCACACACTCACTCACTCACACTCACCACTTACTCACCACTCACTCACACTCACCACTCACTCACTCACAACTCACTCACCACTCACTCACTCACTCACCACTCACTCACCACTCACACTCACCACTCATTCACTCACCACTCACCACTCACTCACCACTCACTCACCACTCATCACTCACTCACCACTCACTCACTCACTCACCAGTCACTCACACTCACCAATCACTCACCACTCACACTCACCACTCACTCACTCACCCCACTCACCACTCACTCACCACTCACTCACCACTCACTCACTCACTCACCCCACTCACCACTCACTCACCACTCACTCACCAATCACACTCACCACTCACTCACCACTCACACTCACCACTCACTCACCACTCACTCTCATCACTCATTCACCACTCACTCACCACTCGCTCACTCACCACTCACCACTCACTCACCACTCACCACTCACTCACCACTCACACTCACCACTCACTCACCACTCACTCACTCACCACTCACACTCACTCACCACTCACTCACTCACTCACCCCACTCACCACTCACTCACCACTCACATTCACCACTCACTCACTCACCACTCACTCACCACTCACTCACTCACTCACCACTCACTCACCACTCACTCACCACTCACTCACCCCACTCACCACTCACTCACCACTCGCACTCACCACTCACTCACTACTCACACTCACCACTCACTCACCCACTCACTCACCACTCACTCACTCACTCACCACTCACTCACCAATTACTCACTCACCACTCACTCAATCATCACCAGTCACTCACACTCACCACTCACTCACTCACCCCACTCACCACTCACTCACCACTCACTCACCACTCACACTCACCACTCACTCACCACTCACTACTCACCACTCATTCACCACTCACTCACCACTCACTCACTCACCACTCACCACACACTCACTCACTCACACTCACCACTCACTCACCACTCACTCACTCACACTCACCACTCACTCACTCACACTCACAACTCACTCACCACTCACTCACTCACCACTCACTCACCACTCACACTCACCACTCACCACTCACTCACTCACTCACACTCACAACTCACTCACCACTCACTCACTCACCACTCACTCACCACTCACACTCACCACTCACCACTCACTCACCACTCACTACTCACCACTCACTCACCATTCACTCACTCACCACTCACTCACCACTCACTCACGACTCACTCACCACTCACTCACCACTCACTCACTCACCACTCACTCACCACTCACTCACTATTCACTCACCACTCACTCACTACTCACCACTCACTCACCACTCACACTCACCACTCACTCACTCACCACTCACCACTGACTCACCACTCACTCACCACTCATCACTCACTCACCACTCACTCACTCACCAGTCACTCACACTCACCAATCACTCACCACTCACACTCACCACTCACTCACTCACCCCACTCACCACTCACTCACCACTCACTTACCACTCACTCACTCACTCACCCCACTCACCACTCACTCACCACTCACTCACCACTCACTCACCACTCACCACTCACTCACCACTCACACTCACCACTCACACTCACCAGTCACTCACACTCACTCACCACTCACTACTCACCACTCATTCACCACTCACTCACCACTCACTCACTCACCACTCACCACTCACTCACCACTCACTCACCACTCACACTCACCACTCACTCACCACTCACTCACTCACCACTCACACTCACTCACCACTCACTCACTCACCACTCACTCAATCACTCACCCCACTCACCACTCACTCACCACTCACACTCACCACTCACTCACTCACCACTCACTCACCACTCACTCACCACTCACTCACCCCACTCACCACTCACCACTCGCACTCACCACTCACTCACTACTCACACTCACCACTCACTCACCCACTCACTCACCACTCACTCACTCACTCACCACTCACTCACCAATCACTCACTCACGACTCACTCAATCACTCACCAGTCACTCACCACTCACTCACCACTCACTCACCCCACTCACCACTCACTCACCACTCAATCACCACTCACTCACTCACTCACCACTCACTCACTCACACACCACTCACCACTCCCTCACCACACACTCACTCACTCACACTCACCACTCACTCACCACTCACTTACTCACACTCACCACTCACTCACTCACACTCACAACTCACTCACCACTCACACACCACTCACTCACCACTCACCAGTCACACTCACCACTCACTCACCACTCAATCACCACTCACTCACTCACACTCACCACTCACTCACCACTCACTTACTCACACTCACCACTCACTCACTCACACTCACAACTCACTCACCACTCACACACCACTCACTCACACCACTCACCACTCCCTCACCACTCACTCACACCACTCACTCACACTCACCAGTCACACTCACCACTCACTCACCACTCACTCACACTCACAACTCACTCACCACTGTGTGTCTCAGCGTGTCTCTGTGTGTCTCAGCGTGTCTCTGTGTGTATCTGTGTGTCTCAGCGTGTCTCTGTGTGTCTCTGTGTGTCTCTGTGTGTCTCAGGAATGCTGTGATTCAGCTTTTCTGGGCCTAGACGAGTTTGTCCCCCTGTGTCTCTGTATGTCTCTGTGTGTCTCAGCGTGTCTCTGTGTGTCTCTGTGTGTCTCAGCGTGTCTCTGTGTGTCTCTGTGTGTCTCTGTGTCTCTGTGTGTCTCAGCGTGTCTCTGTGTGTCTCAGTGTGTCTCTGTGTGTCTCTGTGTGTCTCAACGTGTCTCTGTGTGTCTCTGTGTGTCTCTGTGTGTCTCTGTGTGTCTCTGTGTGTCTCAGTGTGTCTCTGTGTCTCTCTGTGTGTCTCTGTGTGTCTGTGTGTGTCTCTGTGTGTCTCTGTGTCTCTGTGTCTCTCTGTGTGTCTCTGTGTGTCTCTGTGTCTCTGTGTGTCTCTGTGTGTCTCAGCGTGTCTCTGTGTGTCTCTGTGTGTCTCTGTCTCTGTGTGTCTCTGTGTGTCTCAGCGTGTCTCTGTGTGTCTCTGTGTGTCTCTGTGTGTCTCTTTGTGTCTCAGCGTGTCTCTGTGTGTCTCTGTGTGTCTCTGTGTGTCTCTGTGTGTCTCAGCGTGTCTCTGTGTGTCTCTGTGTGTCTCTGTGTGTCTCAGCGTGTCTCTATGTCTCTGTGTGTCTCTGTGTGTCTCAGCGTGTCTCTGTGTGTCTCTGTGTGTCTCTGTCTCTGTGTGTCTCTGTGTGTCTCAGCGTGTCTCTGTGTGTCTCTGTGTGTCTCTGTGTCTCTGTGTGTCTCTGTGTGTCTCTGTGTGTCTCTGTGTGTCTCAGCGTGTCTCTGTGTGTCTCTGTGTGTCTCCAGAATGCTGTGACTCAGCTCTTTCTGGGCCTAGACGAGTTTGTCCCCCTGTGTCTCTGTGTGTCTCAGCGTGTCTCTGCGTGTCTATGTGTGTCTCTGTGTGTCTCTGTGTGTCTCTGTGTGTCTATGTGTGTCTCTGTGTGTCTCTGGGCCTCTGTGTGTCTCTGTGTGTCTCTTTGTGTCTCAGCGTGTCTCTGTGTGTCTCTGTGTGTCTCTTTGTGTCTCAGCGTGTCTCTGTGTGTCTCTGTGTGTCTCTGTGTGTCTCTGTGTGTCTATGTGTGTCTCTGTGTGTCTCTGGGCCTCTGTGTGTCTCTGTGTGTCTCAGTGTGTCTCTGTGTGTCTCTGTGTCTCTGTATGTCTCAGTGTGTCTCTGTGTCTCTCTGTGAGTCTCTGTGTGTCTGTGTGTGTCTCTGTGTGTCTCTGTGTCTCTGTGTCTCTCTGTGTGTCTCTGTGTGTCTCTGTGTGTATCAGGAATGCTGTGACTCAGCTCTTTCTGGGCCTAGACGAGTTTGTCCCCCTGTGTCTCTGTGTCTCTGTGTGTCTCAGCGTGTCTCTGTGTGTCTCTGTGTGTCTCTGTGTGTCTCAGCGTGTCTCTGTGTCTCTGTGTGTCTCTGTGTGTCTCAGCGTGTCTCTGTGTGTCTCTGTGTGTCTCTGTCTCTGTGTGTCTCTGTGTGTCTCAGTGTGTCTCTGTGTGTCTCTGTGTGTCTCTGTGTCTCTGTGTGTCTCTGTGTGTCTCAGCGTGTCTCTGTGTGTCTCTGTGTGTCTCTGTCTCTGTGTGTCTCTGTGTGTCTCTGTGTCTCTGTGTGTCTCTGTGTGTCTCTGTGTGTCTCAGCGTGTCTCTGTGTGTCTCTGTGTGTCTCTGTGTGTCTCTTTGTGTCTCTGTGTGTCTCTGTGTCTCTGTGTGTCTCTGTGTCTCTGTGTGTCTCTGTGTGTCTCTGTGTGTCTGTGTGTCTCTGTGTGTCTCTGTCTCTGTGTGTGTCTGTGTGTCTCTGTGTGTCTCTGTGTGTCTCAGCGTGTCTCTGTGTGTCTCTGTGTGTCTCTCTGTGTCTCAGCGTGTCTCTGTGTGTCTCTGTGTGTCTCTGTGTGTCTCAGCGTGTCTCTGTGTGTCTCTGTGTGTCTCTGTGTGTCTCAGGAATGCTGTGACTCAGCTCTTTCTGGGCCTCGACGAGTTTGTCCCCCTGTGTCTCTGTGTCTCTGTGTGTCTCTGTGTGTCTTTGTGTGTCTCTGTGTGTCTCAGCATGTCTCTGTGTGTCTCTGTGTGTCTCAGCGTGTCTCAGCGTGTCTCTGTGTGTCTCTGTGTGTCTCTGTGTGTCTCTGTGTGTCTCAGCATGTCTCTGTGTATCTCTGTGTGTCTCTGTGTGTCTCAAGAATGCTGTGACTCAGCTCTTTCTGGGCCTAGACGAGTTTGTCCCCCTGTGTCTCCGTGTCTCTGTGTGTCTCTGTGTGTCTCTGTGTGTCTCTGTGTGTCTCAGCGTGTCTCTGTGTCTCTGTGTGTCTCTGTGTGTCTCAGCGTGTCTCTGTGTGTCTCTGTGTGTCTCTGTCTCTGTGTGTCTCTGTGTGTCTCAGTGTGTCTCTGTGTATCTCTGTGTCTCTGTGTCTTTGTGTGTCTCAGCGTGTCTCTGTGTGTCTCTGTGTGTCTCTGTGTGTCTCAGCGTGTCTCTGTGTGTCTCAGCGTGTCTCTGTGTGTCTCTGCGTGTCTCTGTGTGTCTCAGCGTGTCTCTGTGTGTCTCTGTGTGTCTCAGTGTGTCTCTGTCTCTGTGTGTCCCTGTGTGTCTCTGTGTGTCTCTGTGTCTCTGTGTGTCTCTGTGTGTCTCTGTGTGTCTCTGTGTGTCTCAGGAATGCCGTGACTCAGCTCTTTCTGGGCCTAGACGAGTTTGTCCCCCTGTGTCTCTGTGTCTCTGTGTATCTCTGTGTGTCTCTGTGTGTCTCTGTGTGTCTCAGCGTGTCTCTGTGTGTCTCTGTGTGTCTCTGTGTGTCTCTGTGTGTCTCCAGAATGCTGTGACTCAGCTCTTTCTGGGCCTAGACGAGTTTGTCCCCCTGTGTCTCTGTGTGTCTCTGTGTGTCTCAGCGTGTCCCTGTGTGTCCCTGTGTGTCTCTGTGTGTCTCTGTGTGTCTCTGGGCCTCTGTGTGTCTCTGTGTGTCTCTTTGTGTCTCAGCGTGTCTCTGTGTGTCTCTGTGTGTCTCTGTGTGTCTCAGCGTGTCTATGTGTGTCTCTGGGCCTCTGTGTGTCTCTGTGTGTCTCTTTGTGTCTCAGCGTGTCTCTGTGTGTCTCTGCGTGTCTCTGGGCCTCTGTGTGTCTCTGTGTGTCTCTTTGTGTCTCAGCGTGTCTCTGTGTGTCTCTGTGTGTCTCTGTGTGTCTCAGCGTGTCTCTGCGTGTCTCTGCGTGTCTCTGTGTGTCTCAGGAATACTGTGACTCAGCTCTTTCTGGGCCTAGACGAGTTTGTCCCCCTGTGTCTCCGTGTCTCTGTGTGTCTCTGTGTGTCTCTCTATGTCTCAGCGTGTCTCTGTGTGTCTCTGCGTGTCTCTGTGTGTCTCTGTGTGTCTCTGTGTGTCTCTGTGTGTCAGTGTGTCTCTGTGTCTCTGTGTGTCTCTGCGTGTCTCTGTGTGTCTCTGTGTGTCTCTGTGTGTCAGTGTGTCTCTGTGTCTCTGTGTGTCTCTGTGTGTCTCAGCGTGTCTCAGCGTGTCTCTGTGTGTCTCTGTGTGTCTCTGTCTCTGTGTGTCTCTGTGTGTCTCAGCGTGTCTCTGTGTGTCTCTGCGTGTCTCTGGGCCTCTGTGTGTCTCTGTGTGTCTCTTTGTGTCTCAGCGTGTCTCTGTGTGTCTCTGTGTGTCTCTGTGTGTCTCAGCGTGTCTCTGTGTGTCTCTGTGTGTCTCTGTGTGTCTCAGGAATGCTGTGACTCAACTCTTTCTGGGCCTAGACGAGTTTGTCCCCCTGTGTCTCTGTGTCTCAGCGTGTCTCTGTGTGTCTCTGTGTGTCTCTCTATGTCTCAGCGTGTCTCTGTGTGTCTCTGTGTGTCTCAGCGTGTCTCTGTGTGTCTCTGTTTGTCTCTGTGTGTCTCTGTGTGTCTCTGTGTGTCTCAGTGTGTCTCTGTGTGTCTCTGTGTGTCTCAGCGTGTCTCTGTGTGTCTCTGTGTGTCTCTGTGTGTCTCTGTGTGTCTCTGTGTCTCTGTGTGTCTCAGCGTGTCTCAGCGTGTCTCTGTGTGTCTCTGTGTGTCTCTGTGTGTCTCAGCGTGTCTCTGTGTGTCTCTGTGTGTCTCTGTGTGTCTCTGTGTGTCTCAGGAATGCTGTGACTCAGCTCTTTCTGGGCCTAGACGAGTTTGTCCCCCTGTGTCTCCGTGTCTCTGTGTGTCTCTGTGTGTCTCTCTATGTCTCAGCGTGTCTCTGTGTGTCTCTGTGTGTCTCTGTGTGTCTCTGCGTGTCTCTGTTTATCTCAGGAATGCTGTGACTCAGCTCTTTCTGGGTCTAGACGAGTTTGTCCCCCTGTGTCTCTGTGTCTCTGTGTGTCTCTGTGTGTCTCTGTGTGTCTCTGTGTGTCTCTGTGTGTCTGTGTGTCTCAGGAATGCTGTGAATCAGCTCTTTCTGGGTCTAAACGAGTTTGTCCCCCTGTGTCTCTGTGTGTCTCTGTGTGTCTCTGTGTCTCTGTGTGTCTCAGCGTGTCTCAGCGTGTCCCTGTGTGTCTCTGTGTGTCTCTGTGTGTCTCTGTGAGTCTCTGTGTGTCTCTGTGTCTCTCTGTGTGTCTCTGTGTGTCTCTGTGTGTCTCAGCGTGTCTCTGTGTGTCTCTGTGTGTCTCTGTGTGTCTCAGCGTGTCTCTGCGTGTCTCTGTGTGTCTCTGTGTGTCTCTGTGTGTCTCTGTGTGTCTCAGGAATACTGTGACTCAGCTCTTTCTGGGCCTAGACGAGTTTGTCCCCCTGTGTCTCTGTGTGTCTCAGCGTGTCCCTGTGTGTCTCTGTGTGTCTCTGTGTGTCTCTGTTTGTCTCTGTGCCTCTGTGTGTCTCTGTGTGTCTCTTTGTGTCTCAGCGTGTCTCTGTGTGTCTCAGTGTGTCTCTGTGTGTCTCAGTGTGTCTCTGTGTGTCTCTGTGTGTCTCTGTGTGTCTCTGTGTCTCAGCGTGTCTCTGTGTGTCTCTGTGTGTCTCTGTGTGTCTCTGTGTCTCTCTGTGTGTCTCTGTGTGTCTCCAGAATGCTGTGACTCAGCTCTTTCTGGGTCTAGACGAGTTTGTCCCCCTGTGTCTCTGTGTGTCTCAACGTGTCTCAGCGTGTCTCTGTGTGTCTCTGTGTGTCTCTGTGTGACTCAGCGTGTCTCTGTGTGTCTCTGTGTGTCTCTATGTATCTCTGTGTGTCTCAGTGTGTCTCTGTGTGTCTCTGTGTGTCTCTGTGTGTCTCTGTGTGTCTCTGTGTGTCTCTGTGTGTCTCAGCGTGTCTATGTGTGTCTCTGTGTGTCTCTGTGTGTCTCAGAAATGCTGTGACTCAGCTCTTTCTGGGCCTAGACGAGTTTGTCCCCCTGTGTCTCTGTGTGTCTCTGTGTGTCTCAGCGTGTCTCTCTGTGTCTCTGTGTGTCTCTCTGTGTCTCTGTGTGTCTCTGTGTGTCTCTGTGTGTCTCAGGAATACTGTGACTCAACTCTTTCTGGGCCTAGACGAGTTTGTCCCCCTGTGTCTCTGTGTGTCTCTGTGTGTCTCTGTGTGTCTCTGTGTGTCTCTGTGTGTCTCAGCGTGTCTGTGTGTGTCTCTGTGTGTCTCTGTGTGTCTCTGTGTGTCTCAGCGTGTCTCTGTGTGTCTCTGTGTGTCTCTGTGTGTCTCTGTGTGTCTCTGTGTGTCTCTGTGTGTCTCAGCGTGTGTCTGTGTGTCTCTGTGTGTCTCAGCGTGTCTCTGTGTGTCTCTGTGTGTCTCTATGTATCTCTGTGTGTCTCAGTGTGTCTCTGTGTGTCTCTGTGTGTCTCTGTGTGTCTCAGTGTGTCTCTGTGTGTCTCTGTGTGTCTCTGTGTGTCTCAGCGTGTCTATGTGTGTCTCTGTGTGTCTCTGTGTGTCTCAGAAATGCTGTGACTCAGCTCTTTCTGGGCCTAGACGAGTTTGTCCCCCTGTGTCTCTGTGTGTCTCTGTGTGTCTCAGCGTGTCTCTCTGTGTCTCTGTGTGTCTCTGTGTGTCTCTGTGTGTCTCTGTGTGCCTCTGTGTGTCTCAGGAATACTGTGACTCAACTCTTTCTGGGCCTAGACGAGTTTGTCCCCCTGTGTCTCTGTGTGTCTCTGTGTGTCTCTGTGTGTCTCTGTGTGTCTCAGCGTGTCTGTGTGTGTCTCTGTGTGTCTCTGTGTGTCTCTGTGTGTCTCAGCGTGTCTCTGTGTGTCTCTGTGTGTCTCTGTGTGTCTCTGTGTGTCTCTGTGTGTCTCAGCGTGTGTCTGTGTGTCTCTGTGTGTCTCAGCGTGTCTCTGTGTGTCTCTGTGTGTCTCAACGTGTCTCAGCGTGTCTCTGTGTGTCTCTGTGTGTCTCTGTGTGACTCAGCGTGTCTCTGTGTGTCTCTGTGTGTCTCTATGTATCTCTGTGTGTCTCAGTGTGTCTCTGTGTGTCTCTGTGTGTCTCTGTGTGTCTCAGTGTGTCTCTGTGTGTCTCTGTGTGTCTCTGTGTGTCTCAGCGTGTCTATGTGTGTCTCTGTGTGTCTCTGTGTGTCTCAGAAATGCTGTGACTCAGCTCTTTCTGGGCCTAGACGAGTTTGTCCCCCTGTGTCTCTGTGTGTCTCTGTGTGTCTCAGCGTGTCTCTCTGTGTCTCTGTGTGTCTCTGTGTGTCTCTGTGTGTCTCTGTGTGCCTCTGTGTGTCTCAGGAATACTGTGACTCAACTCTTTCTGGGCCTAGACGAGTTTGTCCCCCTGTGTCTCTGTGTGTCTCTGTGTGTCTCTGTGTGTCTCTGTGTGTCTCTGTGTGTCTCAGCGTGTCTGTGTGTGTCTCTGTGTGTCTCTGTGTGTCTCTGTGTGTCTCAGCGTGTCTCTGTGTGTCTCTGTGTGTCTCTGTGTGTCTCTGTGTGTCTCAGCGTGTGTCTGTGTGTCTCTGTGTGTCTCAGCGTGTCTCTGTGTGTCTCTGTGTGTCTCTGCGTGTCTCTGTGTGTCTCTGTGTGTCTCAGGAATGCTGTGACTCAACTCTTTCTGGGCCTAGACGAGTTTGTCCCCCTGTGTCTCCGTGTCTCTGTGTGTCTCTGTGTGTCTCTCTATGTCTCAGCGTGTCTCTGTGTGTCTCTGTGTGTCTCTGTTTATCTCAGGAATGCTGTGACTCAGCTCTTTCTGGGCCTGGACGAGTTTATCCCCCTGTGTCTCTGTGTGTCTCAGTGTGTCTCTGTGTGTCTCAGCGTGTCTCTGTGTGTCTCTGTGTGTCTCTGGGTCTCTGTGTGTCTCAGCGTGTCTCTGTGTGTCTCTGTGTGTCTCAGCGTGTCTCAGCGTGTCTCTGTGTGTCTCTGTGTGTCTCAGCGTGTCTCTGTGTGTCTCTGTGTGTCTCTGTGTGTCTCAGCATGTCTCTGTGTGTCTCTGTGTGTCTCTGTGTGTCTCAGCATGTCTCTGTGTATCTCTGTGTGTCTCTGTGTGTCTCAGAAATGCTGTGACTCAGCTCTTTCTGGGCCTAGACGAGTTTGTCCCCCTGTGTCTCTGTGTGTCTCTGTGTGTCTCTGTGTGTCTCTGTGTGTCTCAGAAATGCTGTGACTCAGCTCTTTCTGGGCCTAGACGAGTTTGTCCCCCTGTGTCTCTGTGTGTCTCTGTGTGTCTCTGTGTGTCTCTGTGTGTCTCAGAAATGCTGTGACTGAGCTCTTTCTGGGCCTAGACGAGTTTGTCCCCCTGTGTCTCTGTGTCTCTGTGTGTCTCTGTGTGTCTCAGCGTGTCCCTGTGTGTCTCTGTGTGTCTCAGCGTGTCTCTGTGTGTCTCTGTGTGTCTCTGTATGTCTCAGGAATACTGTGACTCAGCTCTTTCTGGGCCTAGACGAGTTTGTCCCCCTGTGTCTCCGCGTCTCTGTGTGTCTCTGTGTGTCTCAGCGTGTCTCTGTTTGTCTCTGTGTGTCTCTGTGTGTCTCTGCGTGTCTCTGTTTATCTCAGGAATGCTGTGACTCAACTCTTTCTGGGCCTAGACGAGTTTGTCCCCCTGTGTCTCTGTGTCTCAGCGTGTCTCTGTTTGTCTCTGTGTGTCTCTGTGTGTCTCTGTGTGTCTCTGTGTGTCTCTGCGTGTCTCTGTTTATCTCAGGAATGCTGTGACTCAACTCTTTCTGGGCCTAGACGAGTTTGTCCCCCTGTGTCTCCGCGTCTCCAACTCGGGCGAGGATTCTGCAGACGCTCGTGTGAGAATCAATCTCTCGCCGGGACTACTGTTCATGACGGTCAACAATGTGGTGAGTGAGTGGGTGAGTGGGTGAGTGAGAGGGTGGGTGGGTGGGTGAGTGGGTGAGTGGGTGGGTGGGTGAGTGAGTGGGTGGGTGAGAGGGTGGGTGAGTGAGTGGGTGGGTGAGTGAGTGGGTGAGTGAGTGAGTGGGTGAGTGAGTGGGTGGGTGAGTGAGTGGGTGGGTGAGTGGGTGAGAGGGTGGGTGAGTGAGTGGGTGAGTGGGTGAGAGGGTGAGTGAGTGGGTGAGTGGGTGGGTGAGTGGGTGGGTGAGTGGGTGGGTGAGTGGGTGAGTGAGTGAGTGGGTGAGTGAGTGAGTGGGTGGGTGAGTGAGTGGGTGGGTGGGTGGGTGAGTGAGTGGGTGGGTGAGTGAGTGGGTGGGTGAGAGGGTGGGTGAGTGGGTGAGTGAGTGGGTGAGTGAGTGAGTGGGTGGGTGAGTGGGTGAGTGAGTGGGTGGGTGAGTGGGTGAGTGAGTGGGTGGGTGTGAGTGGGTGAGAGGGTGGGTGGGTGGGTGAGTGAGTGGGTGGGTGGGTGAGTGAGTGGGTGGGTGGGTGAGAGGGTGGGTGAGTGAGTGGGTGAGAGGGTGAGTGAGTGAGTGGGTGAGTGAGTGGGTGAGTGGGTGAGTGAGAGGGTGGGTGGGTGGGTGAGTGAGTGGGTGGGTGGGTGAGTGAGTGGGTGGGTGGGTGAGTGAGTGGGTGAGTGGGTGAGTGAGAGGGTGAGAGGGTGGGTGGGTGAGTGGGTGGGTGGGTGAGTGAGTGAGTGGGTGGGTGAGTGGGTGAGAGGGTGGGTGGGTGGGTGAGTGAGTGGGTGGGTGAGTGAGTGGGTGGGTGGGTGAGAGGGTGGGTGAGTGAGTGGGTGAGTGAGTGAGTGAGTGGTGAGTGCGTGGTGAGTGATTGAGTGGGTGAGTGACTGGTGAGTGACTGGTGAGTGACTGGTGAGTGAGTGGTGAGTGATTGGTGAGTATGGTGAGTGACTGGTGAGTGACTGGTGAGTGACTGGTGAGTGATTGGTGAGTGAGGTGAGTGATTGGTGAGTGACTGGTAAGTGACTGGTGAGTGACTGGTGAGTGACTGGTGAGTGACTGTCCACAGAGTATCGGCTCCCACGTGCAATGCCACACGGAGGCGGGGCCAAGCGAGGGGGTGGAGCCGGTGGAGGGGGAGGGGCTTGAGCGGGTTGAGGGGCGTGGCCTTGGCGGTGACGCCCCCCTCATGCTGCAGTGCTCCCTCAACTCTCCCGTGCTCAACGCCAATACCACGGTGAGTGGGGGGGGGGAGGGGTTATGGTGAAGGGGGAGGAGTTTTGGTGAAGGGGGAGGAGTTATGGTGAAGGGGGAGGGGTTATGGTGAAGGGGGAGGAGTTTTGGTGAAGGGGGAGGGGCGAGGCGTGAAGGGGGAGGGGTTATGGTTATGGAGGAGGGGCGATGGGTGAAGAGGGAGGGGTTATGGCGAAGGGGGAGGGGCGTGGGGTGAAGGGGGAGGGGCGAGGGGTGAAGGGGGAGGGCCACGGGGTGAAGTGGGAGGGGCGTGGTTGTCGTTGATGTTGTTGATCTTCTTTGGTTCTTTCGGTAAAGTCACGTAGAATGAGAATAACATAATAAATTGATAAAATAAAATAACAATAATATTCTCACGACGTTTCGGCCACAACACAAGCGGCCTTCATCAGGTGAAGGGAGCGAGACTGTCACTCCAGCGCTGTCCTACCAGACAGTCTCGCTCCCTTCACCTGATGAAGGCCGCTTGTGTTGTGGCCGAAACGTCGTGAGAATATTATTGTTATTTTATTTTATCAATTTATTATTTTATTCTCATTCTACGTGACTTTACCGAAAGAACCAAAGAAGATGAATCATTGCAGTCACGAAAGCTTTACATCGAGATGTTGTTGATGTTGTGGTTGTTGATGATGTCGATGTTTTGATTTAAAGCTTTCGTGACTGCAGTAATTCATATTCTTAGTTTTTTCGGTAAAGTCACCACCACGTTGAAGGGAAACAACAAAATAATAAAAATATATATATAAAACAATAAAAAAATTCTCACGACGTTTCGACCATAACTCAAACGGTCGTCTTTCAGGTGTGTTGGTTTGCATGAATTTATTTTTAAACGGCGCATTTATTTATTTATAAAAACGTTAGCGCCACGCGCAACGATTTGGCAGTTTACCCAGGACTAGTCCATCTATATTCTGAAAAGGGGAGGGGGGAGACGATTTTTTTTTATAATGTATGCTGTCTGAAAGCCACTGTAAGCGTGAACAATCAATTAAGACCTGAAATGGTTTATCAAATCTTTCCAATGATTGCTAAGCCAGAATCCATCTTCTCGGTTGAAATTGTCTCTGTGCTTGTATATGTGGATAGCCTCATGAACGAATCTCTCATGGTAGCCAGATGGCTTACAAAGAACCTCCTGTCTTGGAAAAGTCAATGGCATGTGAGCCTACTGAATTAGAACAATGATCTGCTACGGCCGAGGTGTTGGTCCTACCGTGTTTAAGGTCTGCTTTATGTTCACGAATGCGGTCCGAGATATGGCGTTTGGTTTCTCCAATGTAACTACTACCACAGAGGCAACTTAGTTTGTAGACACCAGGGTATTGTATGTCCGGAATCACATCTTTTACAGACGGAACCAGATCACGGATTTTATGTAATGTGTTGAAACGGACCTGGATCTTGTGTTTATTCAAGATTTTGGAGATCTTTTTTGTGATCCCAGCAATGTAGGGTAAAGTGATGGTTTTGAAAGGCTCCTCAAGAGGGTTCTTCTTCATGGTTTGAGTGATAGCTTTGCGGATTGTATAGTCGGAGTAACCATTAGCCCTAAGAGCTTGGTGTACGTGCTTGAGTTCACTGCTTATGTGTTCCTGGTCGGATATGCATTGGGCTCTATGATACAGAGTCTTGATGAGAGAATTCTTCTGTGATGGATGGTGGTGGGAATTTGTTGTTTCCCTTCAACGTGACTTTACCGAAAAAACTAAGAATATGATGTTGATGTTGTTGATGTTGCTGATGATGTTGTTGTTGTGGTTGTTGATGTTGTTGATGTTGTTGTTGATGTTGTTGTTGTTGATGATGTTGTGGTTGTTGTTGTTGATGATGATGATGTTGATGTTGTTGATGATGTTGTGGTTGTTGTTGTTGTTGATGTTGTTGATGTTGATGATGTTGTTGATGTTGTTGATGTTGTTGATGTTGTGATTGTTGTGATTGTTGTTGTTGATGTTGTTGTGGTTGTTGTTGTTGTGGTTGTTGATGTTGTTGTTGATGTTGTTGATGATGTTGTTGATGTTGTTGATGATGTTGTTGTTGATGTTGTTGATGTTGCTGTGGTTGTTGATGTTGTTGATGATGATGTTGTTGTTGATGTTGTTGTGGTTGTTGTTGATGTTGTTGATGATGTTGATGATGTTGTGGTTGTTGTTGTGGTTGTTGTTGCGGTTGTTGTTGTTGTGGTTGTTGATGATGTTGATGATGTTGTTGTTGTAGTTGTTGTTGTGGTTGTTGTTGATGTTGTTGATGATGTTGTTGATGTCGTTGATGATGTTGTTGATGTTGTTGTTGATGTTGTTGTTGTAGTTGTTGTTGTGGTTGTTGTTGATGTTGTTGATGATGTTGTTGTGGTTGTTGTTGTGGTTGTTGTTGTTGTGGTTGTTGTGGTTGTTGTTGATGTTGTTGTTGTGGTTGTTGTTGATGTTGTTGTGGTTGTTGTTGTTGTTGTTGTTGTGGTTGTTGTTGTGGTTGTTGTTGTTGTTGTTGTGGTTGTTGTTGTGGTTGTTGTTGTTGTTGTGGTTGTTGTTGTGGTTGTCGTTGTTGTTGATGTTGTTGTGGTTGTTGTTGTTGTTGATGTGGTTGTTGTTGTTGTTGTGGTTGTTGTTGTGGTTGTTGTTGTTGTTGTTGATGTGGTTGTGGTTGTTGTGGTTGTTGTTGTGGTCTAGGTGGCGTTCACGCTGCTGCTGCAGCTCGCCCCGGAACGGTTTCACAGGGTGGCCCACATCAGTGTCACAGCCACGGCAAGCGGGTAAACAACACAACAACAACACAACAACAACAACAACTACTACACCACAACCACTCACTCACCCGTCACTCACCCACCCACTCACCACCCACTCACTCACACACTCACTCACCCACCCACTCACCACCCACTCACTCACCCACCCACTCACTCACCCACCAACCTACTCACTAACCCACCCACTCAACCACCCACTCACTCATCCACCCACCCACTCACTCACCCACTCACTCACTCACCCACCCACTCACCCACTCACTCACTCACCTACCCACTCACTCACCCACCCACCCATTCACCCACTCACTCACTAACCCCACCACCACACAACCGCTCTCCCATTGGCTACCGTGGTCTCTCCCCTCGTGCTCCCCGCCTCCCCACGTGACTCCCCCTCACCACGTGATTCACCCCCCCCCGCCCTACCACGTGACTCCCCCCCCCCGCCCTACCACGTGACTCCCCCCTCCCCGCCCTACCACGTGACCAGATTGAACGAATCGCAGTCGACGCTGTCGGACAACAGCGCCGTGGTGACGCGGCCCGTGCTGAAGCCAGCCAGCGTCGTCGTCATCAGCAGGTGAGCGACGTCATCAGCAACGTCATCAGCAGGTGAGCGACGTCATCACACAACGTCATCAGCAACGTCATCAGCAACGTCATCATCATCATAATCAGCGTCATAAGCAGCGTCGTCGTCATCAGCAACGTCATCAGCAGGTGAGCAACGTCATCAGCAACGTCATCATCATCATCATCAGGGTCATCAGCAGCGTCGTCGTCATCAGCAACGTCATCAGCAGGTGAGCAACGTCATCAGCAACGTCATCATCATCATCATCAGGGTCATCAGCAGCGTCGTCGTCATCAGCAACGTCATCAGCAGGTGAGCAACGTCATCAGCAACGTCATCATCATCATCATCAGGGTCATCAGCAGCGTCGTCGTCATCAGCAGGTGAGCGACGTCATCAGCAACGTCATCAGCAACTTCATCAGCAACGTCATCATCAGGGTCATCAGCCAGAGTCGTCGTCATCAGCAGGTGAGCAACGTCATCAGCAACGTCATCAGCAACGTCATCAGCAACGTCATCATCATCATCAGCGTCATCAGCAACGTCATCAGCAGGTGAGCACCGTCATCAGTAACGTCATCATCAGCGTCATCATCAGCAGCGTCATCAGCAGCGTCGTCGTCATCAGCAATGTCATCAGCAGGTGAGCAGCGTCATCAGCAACGTCATCAGCAACGTCATCAGCATCATCATCAGCAGCAGGTGAGCAGCGTCATCAGCAACGTCATCATCATCAGCGTCATCATCATCAGCAGCAGCGTCATCAGCAGCATCATCAGCAGCAGCAGCGTCATCAGCAGTGTCGTCGTCATCAGCAGGTGAACAGCGTCATCAGCAACGTCATCATCAGCGTCATCATCATCATCAGCAGCAGCGTCATCAGTAGCGTCATCATCAGCGTCATCAGCAGCAGCGTCATCAGCAGCGTCATCAGCAGCGTCATCATCATCAACAGCAGCGTCATCAGCAGCGTCATCAGCATCATCATCGTCATCAGCAGCAGCGTCATCAGCAGCGTCATCAGCAGCGTCATCAGCATCATCATCATCAGCAGCGTCATCAGCAGCATCATCAGTAGCGTCATCATCATCGTCATCAGCAGCAGTGTCATCAGCAGCGTCATCAGCAGCAGCAGCGTCATCATCATCAGCAGCGTCATCAGTAGCGTCATCATCATCGTCATCAGCAGCATCATCAGCAGCGTCATCATCATCAGCAGCAGCAGCAGCAGCGTCATCAGCAGCGTCATCATCATCGTCATCAGCAGCGTCATCATCATCGTCATCATCATCGTCATCAGCAGCGTCATCAGCAGCGTCATCAGCATCATCATCATCAGCAGCGTCATCAGTAGCGTCATCATCATCGTCATCAGCAGCAGTGTCATCAGCAGCGTCATCAGCAGCGTCATCAGCATCATCATCATCAGCAGCGTCATCAGCAGCGTCATCAGTAGCGTCATCATCAGCGTCATCAGCAGCAGTGTCATCAGCAGCGTCATCAGCAGCGTCATCAGCATCATCATCATCAGCAGCGTCATCAGCAGCGTCATCAGTAGCGTCATCATCAGCGTCATCAGCAGCAGTGTCATCAGCAGCGTCATCAGCAGCAGCAGCGTCATCATCATCAGCAGCGTCATCAGTAGCGTCATCATCATCGTCATCAGCAGCATCATCAGCAGCGTCATCATCATCATCGTCATCAGCAGCGTCATCAGCAGCGTCATCATCATCGTCATCAGCAGCGTCATCAGCAGCGTCATCAGCAGCGTCATCATCATCGTCATCAGCAGCGTCATCAGCAGCGTTATCATCATCGTCATCAGCAGCGTTATCATCATCGTCATCATCATCGTCATCATCATCGTCATCAGCAGCGTCATCAGCAGCGTCATCATCATCACTACCGACACCACCCCTCCTCATCCACCCCCTTCCCCCCCCTCCCCCTGCCCCTCCCCCTACCCCCTGCCCCCCCTGCCCCTCCCCCCTCCCTCCCCATCCCCCCTGCCCCTCCCCCCTGCCCCCCCTGCCCCCCCTGCCCCTCCCCCCAGAGAGGCTGCTGTCTTGCTGCAGTTTTACATCGGATCCACGAGTCAGAAAGTGGCCCTTGGATTTATGGTGAGTGGTGGTGGTGGTGATGATGATGATGGTGGTGATAGAGGTGGTGATGGTGGTGGTGGTGATGGTGGTGGTGATGGTGGTGGTGATGGTGGTGGTGATGGTGGTGGTGGTGATGGTGGTGGTGAGTGGTGATGGTGGTGGTGGTGGTGATGGTGGTGATGGTGGTGGTGATGGTGGTGGTGGTGATGGTGGTGATGGTGGTGATGGTGGTGGTGATGGTGGTGGTGGTGATGGTGGTGGTGAGTGGTGATGGTGGTGGTGGTGGTGATGGTGGTGATGGTGGTGGTGATGGTGGTGGTGATGGTGGTGGTGGTGATGGTGGTGGTGAGTGGTGATGGTGGTGGTGGTGGTGATGGTGGTGGTGGTGATGGTGGTGGTGGTGATGGTGGTGGTGAGTGGTGATGGTGGTGGTGGTGGTGATGGTGGTGATGGTGGTGATGATGGTGGTGGTGGTGATGGTGGTGGTGGTGATGGTGGTGGTGATGGTGGTGGTGATGGTGAGTGTGGTGGTGGTGGTGGTGGTGATGGTGGTGGTGGTGGTGAGTGGTGATGGTGGTGGTGATGGTGGTGAGTGTGGTGGTGGTGGTGGTGGTGATGGTGGTGGTGGTGATGGTGGTGGTGATGATGGTGGTGGTGGTGGTGATGGTGGTGGTGGTGGTGATGGTAGTGGTGGTGGTGATGGTGGTGGTGATGGTGGTGGTGATGGTGGTGGTGAGAGTGGTGGTGGTGGTGATGGTGGTGGTGGTGGTGATGGTAGTGGTGGTGGTGGTGGTGATGGTGGTGATGGTGGTGGTGGTGATGGTAGTGGTGGTGGTGAGTGGTGGTGATGGTGGTGGTGGTGATGGTGGTGATGGTGGTGGTGGTGATGGTGGTGATGGTGGTGGTGATGGTGGTGGTGGTGATGGTGGTGGTGGTGGTGATGGTGGTGGTGATGGTGGTGGTGATGGTGAGTGTGGTGGTGGTGGTGGTGGTGATGGTGGTGGTGGTGAGTGGTGATGGTGGTGGTGATGGTGGTGAGTGTGGTGGTGGTGGTGGTGATGGTGGTGGTGGTGGTGGTGATGATGGTGGTGGTGATGGTGGTGGTGATGGTAGTGGTGGTGGTGATGGTGGTGGTGATGGTGGTGGTGGTGATGGTGGTGGTGAGAGTGGTGGTGGTGGTGATGGTGGTGGTGGTGGTGGTGATGGTAGTGGTGGTGGTGATGGTGGTGGTGGTGATGGTGGTGATGGTGGTGGTGGTGGTGATGGTAGTGGTGGTGGTGGTGGTGATGGTGGTGATGGTGGTGGTGGTGATGGTGGTGATGGTGGTGGTGATGGTGGTGGTGGTGGTGATGGTGGTGGTGGTGATGGTGGTGGTGGTGATGGTGATGGTGGTGGTGGTGATGGTGGTGGTGGTGGTGGTGATGGTGGTGGTGGTGGTGATGGTGGTGGTGGTGATGGTGGTGGTGGTGATGGTGATGGTGGTGATGGTGGTGATGGTGGTGGTGGTGATGGTGGTGATGGTGGTGGTGGTGATGGAGGTGGTGATGGTGGTGGTGGTGGTGGTGGTGATGGTGGTGGTGATGGTGGTGATGGTGGTGATGGTGATGGTGGTGGTGATGGTGGTGGTGGTGATGGTGGTGGTGGTGATGGTGGTGGTGGTGGTGAAGGTGGTGGTGATGGTGGTGGTGGTGATGGTGGTGGTGATGGTGGTGGTGGTGATGGTGGTGGTGGTGGTGGTGAGTGGTGATGGTGGTGGTGGTGATGGTGGTGATGGTGGTGGTGATGGTGGTGGTGGTGATGGTGGTGGTGGTGATGGTGGTGGTGATGGTGGTGGTGATGGTGAGTGTGGTGGTGGTGGTGGTGGTGATGGTGGTGGTGGTAGTGAGTGGTGATGGTGGTAGTGATGGTGGTGAGTGTGGTGGTGGTGGTGGTGATGGTGGTGGTGGTGATGGTGGTGGTGGTGATGGTGGTGGTGGTGGTGATGGTGGTGGTGGTGGTGATGGTAGTGGTGGTGGTGATGGTGGTGGTGATGGTGGTGGTGGTGATGGTGGTGGTGAGAGGGGTGGTGGTGGTGATGGTGGTGGTGGTGATGGTAGTGGTGGTGGTGGTGATGGTGGTGGTGGTGATGGTGGTGATGGTGGTGGTGGTGATGGTAGTGGTGGTGGTGGTGGTGATGGTGGTGATGGTGGTGGTGGTGATGGTGGTGATGGTGGTGGTGGTGATGGTGGTGATGGTGGTGGTGGTGATGGTGGTGGTGGTGATGGTGGTGGTGGTGGTGATGGTGATGGTGGTGGTGGTGATGGTGGTGGTGGTGGTGATGGTGGTGGTGGTGGTGGTGGTGATGGTGGTGGTGGTGATGGTGGTGGTGGTGGTGATGGTGATGGTGGTGGTGGTGATGGTGGTGATGGTGGTGGTGATGGTGGTGATGGTGGTGGTGGTGGTGGTGATGGTGATGGTGGTGGTGATGGTGGTGGTGGTGGTGATGGTGGTGGTGGTGATGGTGGTGGTGGTGGTGGTGATGGTGGTGGTGATGGTGGTGATGGTGGTGGTGGTGGTGATGGTGGTGATGGTGGTGGTGGTGGTGATGGTGGTGGTGGTGATGGTGGTGATGGTGATGGTGGTGGTGATGGTGGTGGTGGTGGTGATGGTGGTGGTGGTGGTGATGGTGGTGATGGTGGTGGTGGAGGTGGTGGTGGTGGTGGTGATGGTGGTGGTGGTGATGGTGGTGGTGGTGAGGGTGGTGGTGGTGGTGAGGGTGGTGGTGGTGGTGGTGGTGAGGGTGGTGGTGGTGGTGGTGATGGTGGTGGTGGTGGTGGTGGTGAGGGTGGTGGTGGTGAGGGTGGTGGTGAGGGTGGTGGTGAGGGTGGTGGTGGTGGTGGTGAGGGTGGTGGTGGTGGTGGTGAGGGTGGTGGTGGTGGTGATGATGGTGGTAGTGGTGGTGGTGATGATGGTGGTGGTGAGGGTGGTGGTGGTGGAGGTGGTGGTGGTGGTGGTGAGGGTGGTGGTGGTGGTGGTGATGGTGGTAGTGGTGAGGGTAGTGGTGGTGAGGGTGGTGGTGGTGGTGGTGAGGGTGGTGGTGGTGGTGAGGGTGGTGGAGGTGGTGGTGGTGGTGGTGGTGAGGGTGGTGGTGGTGGTGGTGGTGGTGATGGTGGTGGTGGTGGTGAGGGTGGTGGTGGTGAGGGTGGTGGTGGTGGTGAGGGTGGTGGTGGTGGTGGTGAGGGTGGTGGTGGTGATGGTGGTGATGGTGGTGGTGGAGGTGGTGGTGGTGGTGGTGGTGATGGTGGTGGTGGTGATGGTGGTGGTGGTGAGGGTGGTGGTGGTGGTGAGGGTGGTGGTGGTGGTGGTGGTGGTGAGGGTGGTGGTGGTGGTGGTGATGGTGGTGGTGGTGGTGGTGAGGGTGGTGGTGGTGGTGGTGGTGAGGGTGGTGGTGAGGGTGGTGGTGAGGGTGGTGGTGGTGAGGGTGGTGGTGGTGGTGGTGAGGGTGCGGGTGGTGGTGATGATGGTGGTGGTGAGGGTGGTGGTGGTGGAGGTGGTGGTGGTGGTGGTGATGGTGGTGGTGGTGAGGGTGGTGGTGGTGGTGATGGTGGTGGTGGTGGTGGTGAGGGTGGTGGTGGTGGTGGTGGTGATGATGGTGGTGGTGGTGAGGGTGGTGGTGGTGAGGGTGGTGGTGGTGGTGATGGTGGTGGTGGTGGTGAGGGTGGTGGTGGTGAGGGTGGTGGTGGTGGTGAGGGTGGTGGTGGTGGTGGTGAGGGTGGTGGTGGTGGTGGTGGTGGTGAGGGTGGTGGTGATGATGGTGGTGGTGATGATGGTGTTGGTGGTGGTGGTGATGATGGTGGTGGTGGTGATGGTGGTGGTGGTGATGGTGGTGATGGTGGTGGTGGTGATGGTGGTGATGGTGGTGGTGATGATGGTGGTGGTGAGGGTGGTGGTGGTGGTGAGGGTGGTGGTGGTGGTGGTGATGGTGGTGGTGGTGGTGAGGGTGGTGGTGGTGAGGGTGGTGGTGGTGAGGGTGGTGGTGGTGAAGGTGGTGGTGGTGGAGGTGGTGGTGGTGGTGAGGGTGGTGGTGGTGGTGGTGGTGATGGTGGTGGTGGTGGTGAGGGTGGTGGTGGTGAGGGTGGTGGTGGTGGTGGTGAGGGTGGTGGTGGTGGTGGTGAGGGTGGTGGTGGTGGTGATGATGGTGGTGGTGGTGGTGATGATGGTGTTGGTGGTGGTGGTGGTGATGATGGTGGTGGTGGTGGTGAGGGTGGTGGTGGTGGTGAGGGTGCTGGTGGTGGTGGTGAGGGTGGTGGTGGTGGTGAGTGTGGTGGTGGTGGTGGTGGTGGTGGTGATGGTGGTGATGGTGGTGGTGGTGATGGTGGTGATGGTGGTGGTGGTGGTGGAGGTGGTGGAGGTGATGGTGGTGATGGTGGTGGTGGAGGTGGTGGTGGTGGTGGTGGTGGTGATGATGGTGGTGATGGTGGTGATGGTGGTGGTGGAGGTGGTGGTGGTGGTGGTGGTGGTGATGGTGGTGGTGGTGGTGGAGGTGTTGGTGGTGGTGGTGGTGATGATGGTGGTGGTTGTGAGGGTGGTGGTGGTGAGGGTGCTGGTGGTGGTGGTGAGGGTGGTGGTGGTGGTGGTGAGGGTGGTGGTGGTGGTGGTGATGGTGGTGGTGATGGTGGTGGTGGTGGTGGTGTGGTGAGGGTGGTGGTGGTGGTGGTGGTGGTGGTGAGGGTGGTGGTGGTGGTGGTGAGGGTGGTGGTGGTGGTGGTGATGGTGGTGGTGATGGTGGTGGTGGTGGTGGTGTGGTGAGGGTGGTGGTGGTGGTGGTGGTGATGGTGGTGATGGTGGTGGTGGTGGTGGTGGTGGTGATGGTGGTGGTGGGGATGGTGGTGGTGGTGAGGGTGGTGGTGGTGGTGGTGAGGGTGGTGGTGGTGGTGGAGGTGTTGGTGGTGGTGGTGGTGAGGGTGGTGGTGGTGGTGGTGATGGTGGTGGTGGTGGTGAGGGTGAGGGTGTT
>NC_133749.1:3406864-3499364 GCF_048934315.1 Petromyzon marinus | reverse complement strand
ACTCATTCACTCATTCACTCACTCATTCATACACTCACTCATTCATTCATACATACACATACACTCACACACTCATACACTCACTCATACAATCACTCACTCATTCACTCACTCATTCATACACTCACTCATTCATTCATACATACACATACTCATACACTCACACACTCATACACTCACTCATACACTCACTCACTCATTCACTCATTCACTCACTCATTCATACACTCACTCATTCATTCATACATACACATACTCATACACTCACACACTCATACACTCACTCATACACTCACTCACTCATTCACTCACTCATTCATACACTCACTCATTCATTCATACATACACATACTCATACACTCACACACTCATACTCATACATACACACACTCACTCATTCATTCACTCATTCACTCACTCATACACTCACACACTCACTCACAAACACACACACACACTCATACACTCACTCGCTCACTCATTCATACACACACATACTAATACACTCATTCATTCACTAATTCACTCACTCATACACTCATACACTCACTCATTCACTCACTCATACACTCATTCACTCACACACTCACTCACTCATTCATACACACACTCACTCATACACTCACTCACTCATTCATACACACACTCATACACTCATTCATTCACTCATTCACTCACTCACTCATTCATACACACACTCACTCATTCACTCATACACTCACACACTCATACACTCACTCGCTCACTCATTCATACACACACTCACTCAACACTCATTCATTCACTCATGCATTCACTCATTCACTCACTCGCTCACTCACTCACACACTCACTCACAAACACACACACACACTCATACACTCATTCATTCACTCATTCACTCACTCATACACTCATACACTCACACACTCACACACTCACTCACAAACACACACACACACACTCATACACTCACTCGCTCACTCATTCACTCACTCACACACACACTCATACATACACACACTCACTCATTCACTCATTCATTCACTCCTACACTCATTCATTCACTCATTCACTCACTCATACACTCATACACTCACACACTCACTCACAAACACACACACATACTCATACACATACTCATACACTCATTCATTCACACACTCACTCACACTCACACACTCACTCACTCACACACTCACTCACTCACACACACACTCACACACTCACGCACTCACTCACACACTCACACACACTCACTCACACACACGCACTCACTCACTCACACACTCACACATTCACACACACTCATACACACTCACACACTCACACACTCACTCACACACACTCACTCACACACTCACTCACACACACACTCATACACTCACTCACACACACTCACTCACACACACACTCACACACACACTCACTCACACACTCACTCACTCACACACTCACTCACTCCCTCACACACTCACACACTCACACACACTCACACACTCACACACACTCACTCACACACTCACTCACACATACACACACCCACTCACTCACACACTCACACACTCACACACACACTCACACACTCACACACTCACTCACACACACTCACTCATACACTCACTCATACACTCACTCACACTCACACACTCACTCACACACACTCATACACTCACTCACACACTCACTCACTCATACACTCACTCACTCATACACTCACTCACTCACTCATACACTCACTCACACACTCACACACACAGAGCCTCCACCCCCCAAGCACTTGCCCCTACAGCCCGTGAGAGGCTACCCGGGGGACCTTTGCCTGTGTCTTTGTGCAGCGGTGTGCAGCGGGCGCGTGCCTCCGTTGCCCCCTTCTGGTGCCCGGCAAGCAGAGCAGGGAATTGTGGGTAGAGGGCACCGTGACCTTGACCTGGGGGAGTCAGGTGAGTCGAACCGCTCACTCACTCACTCAGTCACTCACTCAGTTACTCACCCGCTCGCTCAGTCACTCACTCAGTCACTCAGTCACTCACTCAGTCACTCAGTCACTCACTCACTCAGTCAGTCAGTCACTCACTCAGTCAGTCAGTCACTTAGTCACTCACTCACTCAGTCACTCAGTCACTCAGTCACTCACTCAGTCACTCACTCACTCACTGAGTCACTCACTCAGTCAGTCACTCAGTCAGTCACTCACTCAGTCACTCACCCGCTCGCTCAGTCACTCACTCAGTCACTCAGTCACTCACTCAGTCACTTAGTCACTTAGTCACTCACTCAGTCACTCAGTCACTCACTCAGTCAGTCACTCAGTCACTCACTCAGTCACTCACTCAGTCACTCACTCGCTCAGTCAGTCACTCACTCACTCAGTCACTCACTCAGTCACTCACTCAGTCACTCACTCAGTCAGTCAATCACCCGCTCACTCAGTCGCTCACTCAGTCACTCACTCTGTCACTCAGTCACTCACCCACTCGCTCAGTCACTTGCTCGCTCACTCAGTCACTCACTCGCTCACTCAGTCGCTTAGTCACTCACCCGCTCGTTCAGTCACTCACTCACTCACTCAGTCACTCACACGCTCACTCAGTCACTCACTCGCTTACTCAGTCGCTCAGTCACTCACTCAGTCACTCACTCAGTCACTCACTCAGTCAATGAGTCACTCACCTGCTCACTCATTCACTCACTCAGTCACTCACACGCTCACTCAGTCACTCACTCAGTCACTGAGTCACTCACCCACTCACTCAGTCACTCACTCAGTCACTCACATGCTCACTCAGTCACTCGCTCACTCAGTCACTCACCCGCTCACTCAGTCACTCATACGGTCACTCAGTCACTCACTCACACGCTCGCTCAGTCACTCACTCAGTCACTCACTCGCTCACTCAGTTACTCATTCACTCACTCAGTCACTCACTCAGTCACTCACTCGCTCACTCAGCCACTCACTCAGTCACTCAGCCACTCACTCAATCACTCACTCACCCACTCGCTACTAACAGCACTTGCCCCTACAGCCCTGCAAGAGGCTACACGGGGATCTTTGTCTGTGTGTGTGTAGGTGCTGCTACTCGCTACTAACACAGCACTTGCCCCTACAGCCCAGTTAGAGGCTACACGGGGGACCTTTGTCTGTGTGTGTATGTAGGTGCTGCTACTCGCTACTAACACAGCACTTGCCCCTACAGCCCTGCAAGAGGCTACACGGAGGACCTTTGTCTGTGTGTGTGTCTGTGTGTAGGTGCTGCTACTCGCTACTAACACAGCACTTGCCCCTACAGCCACTGTTAGAGGCTACACGGGGGACCTTTGCCTTTGCCTCTGTGCCGTCAACAGTTCAAGAGGATCGCTCCTTTCTTGGTGAACGCGGCCGTGCGGATGAACGGGACTCGGTACTGGAACGTGGACAAGACGCCTCGCCACAGGACCTCGGTGAGAGGGTCACGTGACCCGTCCACGGTTTGGGGGAGACAAAGGCGGCCGTGCGGGCGAGCGGGCAGGCGGGCACATCACCACCGACTCTGGCCCGTGCCGTTGCTGCTACTCGCTACTGACACAGCACTTGCCCCCTACAGCCACTGTTAGAGGCTACCTGGGGGAGCTTTGTCTGTGTCTGTGTGTAGGTGCTGCTAATCGCTACTGACAGCACTTGCCCCTACAGCCACTGTTAGAGGCTACACGGGGGACCTTTGTCTGTGTCTGTGTGTGTAGGTGCTGCTACTCGCTACTAACAGCACTTGCCCCTACGGCATGTTAGAGGCTACACGGGGGACCTTTGTCTGTGTGTAGGTGCTGCTACTCGCTACTAACAGCACTTGCCCCTACAGCCACTGTTAGAGGCTACCTGGGGGAGCTTTGTCTGTGTCTGTGTGTAGGTGCTGCTACTCGCTATTAACACAGCACTTGCCCCTACGGCATGTTAGAGGCTACACGGGGGACCTTTGTCTGTGTAAGTGCTGCTACTCGCTACTGACAGCACTTGCCCCTACAGCCACTGTTAGAGGCTACACGGGGGACCTTTGTCTGTGTGTGTGTGTAGGTGCTGCTACTCGCTACTGACAGCACTTGCCCCTACGGCATGATAGAGGCTACCTGGGGGAGCTTTGTCTGTGTGTGTGTGTAGGTGCTGCTACTCGCTACTAACAGCACTTGCCCCTACGGCATGTTAGAGGCTACACGGGGGACCTTTGTCTGTGTGTGTGTAGGTGCTGCTACTCTCTATTAACACAGCACTTGCCCCTACGGCATGTTAGAGGCTACACGGGGGACCTTTGTCTGTATCTGTGTAGGTGCTGCTACTCGCTACTGACAGCACTTGCCCCTACAGCCACTGTTAGAGGCTACACGGGGGACCTTTGTCTGTGTGTGTCTGTGTGTAGGTGCTGCTACTCGCTACTAACAGCACTTGCCCCTACAGCCACTGTTAGAGGCTACACGGGGGACCTTTGTCTGTGTGTGTAGGTGCTGCTACTCGCTACTAACAGCACTTGCCCCTACGGCCCTGTCAGAGGCTACACGGGGGAGCTTTGTCTGTGTCTGTGTGTAGGTGCTGCTACTCGCTATTAACACAGCACTTGCCCCTACAGCCACTGTTAGAGGCTACCTGGGGGAGCTTTGTCTGTGTCTGTGTGTAGGTGCTGCTACTCGCTATTAACACAGCACTTGCCCCTACGGCATGTTAGAGGCTACACGGGGGACCTTTGACTGTGTGTGTAGGTGCTGCTACTCGCTACTAACAGCACTTGCCCCTACGGCCCTGTCAGAGGCTACACGGGGGAGCTTTGTCTGTGTCTGTGTGTAGGTGCTGCTACTCGCTACTAACAGCACTTGCCCCAGCGGGTGAGTAGGTGCATGAGGGGGTGAGTGAGTGGGTGAGTGAGTGGGTGAGTGAGTGACTGGGAGAGTGGGGAGGTGAGTGAGTGAGTGGATGAGTGGGTGGGTGAGTGGGTGGGTGGGTGGGTAGGTATGTGAGTGGGTAGGTGGGTGGGTGGGTGAGTGAGTGAGTGGTTGGGTGAGTGGGTAGGTGGGTAGGTGAGTGGGTGAGTGGGTGAGTGGGTGAGTGAGTGAGTGGGTAGGTGAGTGATTGAGTGAGTGGGTAGGTGAGTGAGTGAGTGGGTAGGTGAGTGAGTAAGTTGATGGTGATGTAGGTGATGGTGGAGGTGGTGACGATGGAGGTGATGGAGGTGATGGTGGAGGTGGTGATGATGGAGGTGATGTTGGAGGTGGTGATGATGGAGGTGATGTTGGAGATGGTGATGATGGAGGTGATGTTGGAGGTGGTGATGATGGAGGTGATGGAGGTGATGATGGAGGTGATTGTGGAGGTGGTGATGATGGAGGTGATGTTGGAGGTGGTGACGATGGAGGTGATGGAGGTGATGGTGGAGGTGGTGATGATGGAGGTGATGGTGGAGGTGATGGTGACGATGGAGGTGATGGAGGTGGTGGTGGAGGTGGTGATGATGGAGGTGATGGTGGAGGTGGTGATGATGGAGGTGATGGAGGTGATGGTGGAGGTGGTGATGATGGAGGTGGTGGTGACGATGGAGGTGATGGAGGTGGTGATGGTGGAAGAGGTGATGATGAAGGTGATCTTGGAGATGGAGGTGATGATGGAGGTGATGGTGGAGGTGGTGATGATGGAGGTGATGTTGGAGATGGAGGTGATGGAGGTGATGGTGGAAGTGATGGTGACGATGGAGGTGATGATGGAGGTGATGGTGGAGGTGGTGATGATGGAGGTGATGTTGAAGATGGAGGTGATGGAGGTGATGGAGGTGATGGTGGAAGTGGTGCCGGACGGGCAACGCTGTGGTGAGCAGTGCCTTGGGGGCAGGGCCAATTGTCGATTGGCCATTCCCCTCATGGCGTCTGTGACCACCACAGCGGCTAAACGGGGGCTCTGGACGGGTGCGAGGGGCTGGTAACCCCTCCACCTTCAATAAATTACCACTAAACCACGTCTAAGATATCTAACTAATAAGCTTGTGCCGGAGGCCCCGGGGGGACAGGCGTCTATGACGTCTCCTGGCCAAACCCCAATTTGGCGGAGCCAGGAGATTGAATACCTACCCTCGGGGCTCCTCCAGAAACAACGAAAAGCCACTACGGGTGGCCACGTGGAATGTTCGAACGCTCACTGCGGAGGAGAGGCTGCCACTCCTCTGTCGGGAGCTGGACCGGTACCGCCTGGGTCTCTGCGGTTTTCAGGAGGTCCGGTGGACCGGTTCTGGCTCCTGCTACCATGAGGGGTGGACAGTCCTCTACTCGGGGCAGCAGACTGCCAAACAACAGGGAGTGGCTCTTCTTTTGAACAAAAGAATGAAGGGGGCGTGGGAGCGTGGCGGTGAGGTGTGGGAAGCTGTAAGCCCCAGGCTACTTTGGGCTCGCCTTCCCATCAACCGGAGGCGATGAGTCGTGGTCGTGGTTACTTATGCCCCCACCGAAGACGAAAATCCGTGGAGGGATGCAGGCAAGGCCGATGAGTCAGATGCCTTCTATGACCTCCTGTCACAGGTGCTGGCTAAAGTGGCACCTCGGGATAGAGTCATCATGTTGGGTGACTTCAATGTCCGAGTTGGTCATGATGCTGGCACCTGGTCTGGAGTGATTGGAAGGCATGGGCCAGATCAGCTCAATATCAACAGTAGGAGGCTGCTAGACTTTTGTGCAGCCCATGGGCTTGTAATTACCAACACGCTGTTCCGGCATCGGCGCATCCACACAACATCATGGATGCATGCTGGGTCCAAGCAAGAACATCTGCTGGACTACATAGTGACGGAACAGCGGGTGCGGGCCCATGTCCTTGACACCAGGGCCTACCGTGGAGCTGATCTGCCCTCTGACCATCGACTTGTCGTCTGTAAGATGCACCTGCCATTCTTCCACTCCGGCGGTGGGTGTACACCCAGGACCCCATTCCAACCTAAAGTGGCCTGGTCTCAGTTATCTGATGAAAGTTGCAAGCGAGAATTTCATCATCGCCTGCGGCTGGGGTTGGCATCGTCCCCCACTCCTCCTGATGTCGAGGGTAAATGGGCGAGGTTTTAGGACTGTGACTCATGCAGCTGCAATGGCTGCTTTAGGTACACGGTCCAGACCTCCCAAGATACCCTGGCTGACAGAAGAGGTGTTCAGGATAGTTGAGAAAAAGCGACCCTATCTCACATCAGCTACATAATCCCACGTCAGAGAATGAGGAGGCTTACCGCAGCCTTTGCTCGGAGGTTTGGAGAGCCGTGAGGCGCTGCAAGGATGGGTGGTGGTCGCGGGTTGCTGAGGAGATGGAGTCTGCCTCAGTGGCGCGTGGTCACAAATAACTCTTTAACTTCATTTAAAAAAAAGTTACTTATAGTGCCACACTGATCGCCATCACTAGGGGAAAGAACGGTGATCCAATCTCCTACCCCCAGGAACAGGTTTGCAGATTTGTTGAGCATTTCTGTGAGGTTTTGGGGGAGGGGAAATCACTCAGCCTGGAAAACATCATGCGACAAAGTGGGGATGACCCTGCTGAGGCTGCGGTGCCTCAAATATTGGAGGAGGAAGTCACCCCCTGTGAGTGGCTGGCTGAAGTGCCATCTGTTGAGGAAGAACTGAAGGCGATCCAGAGTCTGAGACTAGGAAAGGCACCGGCCAGAGATGATCTCCCAAGCCACATGCTGAGGGAGGGTGGCGTTTGTGTACAGACTGCCCTACATGACATCATAACAACAGTCTGGACCAATGGACGGGTTCCACAGGATTGGAAGGATGCCCTGGTGGTCCCCCTCTTTAGGAAGGGGGACCGCACAGACTGTAACAACTACAGGGGCATCTCACTCCTCAGTGTGCCGGGAAAGGTCCTGGCAAGGATTATTCAACATCGCCTTGCCAGGCACGCTGAGGAGAGGCTTGCGGAGCCCCAGTGCGGTTTCATGAAAGGGCGGTCCTGCACAAATGCCATATTTTCTGTCCGTCTGCTACAGCAGAGATGTAGGGAATTCCAACAAGACCTACATCTCTGCTTTATTGACCTGGTCAAGGCCTATGATGCCATCACTAGGCCTGGGCTCTGGGTTGTTCTTCGTGCTTTTGGAGTCCCTGACCCTCTGCTCACGATCATTAAGGACCTTCATGATGGTGAGCGGGCCCGGGTAAAACTACGTGGCCGGGAGTCAGAGCCATTCCCTGTTCACCTTGGGGTGCGACAGGGATGTCCTCTGGCTCCCGGATTATTTAACATCTATTTTGACCACGTAGTTCGTGAAGCCTTTGATGGTTGTACCAGAGGAATTTCCATCTGGTATAGATACAATGGGAGGCTGATCGATGCCCAGGTGCGGTCAAGGGATGGTTCCCTATGCCTTGGTAGTTTGTACCATACTCCACCCCGACAACTCCCAATTGGTGATGGGCATATTCTTGGTTCTTTTGGTAAAGTCACATAGAAGGGAAACAATAAAATACTTAAAAATATAAAACGATAAAACTCTCACGACGTTTCGACTGCAACACAAGCAATCATCATCAGGTGTGAAAACCACAACAAGAAAATTTGAAAAAAGTGGCAGTTTTTAAATTTTATTATTTTATTGTTTTATATTTTTATTATTTTATTGTTTCCCTTCTACGTGGTGGTGACTTTACCGAAAGAACCAAGAATAATAATTTTATTGTTTTATATTTTTATTATTTTATTGTTTTATATTTTTATTATTTTATTGTTTCCCTTCTACGTGGTGGAGACTTTACCGAAAGAACCAAGAATAATAATTTTATTGTTTTACAATAATTTTATTGTTTTATATTTTTATTATTTTATTGTTTCCTTTCTACGTGGTGGTGACTTTACCGAAAGAACCAAGAATAATAATTGTATTGTTTTACAATAATTTTATTGTTTTATATTTTTATTATTTTATTGTTTCCCTTCTACGTGGTGGAGACTTTACCGAAAGAACCAAGAATAATAATTTTATTGTTTTACAATAATTTTATTGTTTTATATTTTAATTATTTCATTGTTTCCCTTCTACGTGTTGGAGACTTTACCGAAAGAACCAAGAATAATAATTTTATTGTTTTACAATAATTGTATTGTTTTATATTTTTATTATTTTATTGTTTCCCCTTCTACGTGGTGGTGACTTTACCGAAAGAACCAAGAATAATAATTTTATTGTTTTACAATTATTGTATTTTATATTTTTATTATTTTATTGTTTCCCCTATCTACGTGGTGGTGACTTTACCGAAATAACCAAGCATAATAATTTTATTGTTTTACAATAATTTTATTGTTTTATATTTTAATTTTTTTATTGTTTCCCTTCTACGTGGTGGAGACTTTACCGAAAGAACCAAGAATAATAATTTTATTGTTTTACAATAATTGTATTGTTTTATATTTTTATTATTTTATTGTTTCCCCTTCTACGTGGTGGTGACTTTACCGAAAGAACCAAGAATAATAATTTTATTGTTTTACAATTATTGTATTTTATATTTTTATTATTTTATTGTTTCCCCTATCTACGTGGTGGTGACTTTACCGAAATAACCAAGCATAATAATTTTATTGTTTTACAATAATTTTATTGTTTTATATTTTAATTTTTTTATTGTTTCCCTTCTACGTGGTGGTGGCTTTACCGAAAGAACCAAGAATATGAATCCCTGCAGTCACGAAAGCTTTAAATCAAAATTTGGTGATGGGCAGTTGTAGAGAGAGTGGAGAGTTTGCCATACCTGGGCAGTGTGCTCATGACCGGCTCTGGTTTGACAGCAGAGGTCTCACTCCGAATCAGTCGAGCGGCAATATCTTTTCATCGGTTGCGTAACGCTGTGTGGAAGCTACCTGGTCTGTCGCTCCGCACTAAGCTTCAGGTCTTCTCGGCCACGGTCATTCCCTCCCTTCTCTACGCTTGCGAAACGTGGACCCCCCCGTAATGGAACATTTTCGCCATTTGGAAACATTTAGGCTGGCCCTGCCTACGATCCATCCTGGGTTTAACCAGGCTGCATTGAGTAAGTGAGCTCCTCCGGCAGGCAAGGCTGCCTTGGCTGGGTCATGTAGCCCGCATGCCCAGCCACCGCATGCCGAAACAGCTTTTGTTTGGCCGGATCGAGGGGGCTAAATGGGCACGGCACGGGCTAGAGAAGAGATGGAGTGATGTGGTACAGGAGGACGTGGAGCTGAGTGGACTTGCCGATGACTGGTACCAGCGGTGTCAAGATCGGCCTCTGTGGAGGAGGTGATGATAGAGGTGGTCGTCGTGATGGTGATGGTGGAGGTGGTAGTGGTGATGGTGGCGGTGGTGGTGATGGTAGAGGTGATCGTGGAGGTGATGGTGATGGAGGTGGTGATGATGGTGGTGATGGTGATGATGGTGATGATGGTGGTGATGGTGGTGATGGTGGTGGTGGTGATGATGGTGATGATGGTGGTGGTGATAGCGGAGGTGATGGTGATAGTGGTGGTGATGGTGGAGGTGATGGTGGTGGTGATGATGGTGGTGATGGTGATCATGGTGGTGGTGATGGTGGTGATGGTGGTGGTGATGGTGATGGTGGTGATGGTGGTGGTGGTTGTGGTGATGGCGGTGATGGTGGTGATGGTGGTGATGGCGGTGATGGTGGTGATGGTGGTGGTGATGGTGATGATGGTGATGGTAGTGGTGATGGTGGTGATGGTGGTGGTGATGGTGGTGATGGTGGTGATGGTGGTGGTGGTGGTGGTGGTGGTGATGGCGGTGATGGTGATGATGATGGTGGTGATGGTGGTGATGGTGATGGTGGTGATGGTGGTGATGGTGGAGGTGGTGATGGTGATGATGTTGATGATGGTGATGGTGAATGTGGTGATGGTGATGATGATGGTGGTGATGATGATGATGTTGATGATGATGATGATGTTGATGATGATGATGGTGATGATGGTGATGGTGATGATGATGATGGTGATGAGGATGGTGATGATGGTGATGGTGAATGTGGTGATGATGATGATGTTGGTGATGGTGAATGTGGTGATGATGATGATGTTGGTGATGGTGAATGTGGTGATGGTGATGATGATGATGTTGGTGATGGTGAATGTGGTGATGGTGATGATGATGATGGTGATGATGATGATGAGGATGGTGATGGTGGTGATGATGGTGATGATGATGGTGATGATGATGATGGTGATGATGATGAGGATGATGATGATGAGGATGTTGTCGTCACAGGTCACCATCGACGTGGAGGTGAACTTCACGGTGCCCATCATCGCCATCAGCTCCACTGGGGGATTCTTTCTCCTCCTCATCATCACCATGCTACTCATCAAGGTGACGCCCCCCCCTCCCATAACTCCTCCCCTTACTCCTCCCCCTCCCCTAACTCCTCCCCTAACTCCTCCCCTAACTCCTCCCCCTCCCCTAACTCCTCCCCCAACTCCTCCCCTAACTTCTCCCCCTCCCCTAACTCCTCCCCCAACTCCTCCCCTAACTTCTCCCCCCAACTCCTCCCCTAACTCCTCCCCCTCCACTAGCTCCTCCCCCAACTCCTCCCCTAACTCCTCCCCTCCCCTAACTCCTCCCCCTCCCCTAACTCCTCTCCCAACTCCTCCCCTAACTTCTCCCCCTCCCCTAACTCCTCCCCCAACTCCTCCCCTAACTTCTCCCCCCAACTCCTCCCCTAACTCCTCCCCCTCCACTAGCTCCTCCCCCAACTCCTCCCCTAACTCCTCCCCCTCCCCTAACTCCTCCCCCAACTCCTCCCCTTACTCCTCCACTAACTCCTCCCCCTCCCCTAACTCCTCCACCAACTCCTCCAACCCCCCCCCCCAACTCCTCCCCCAACTCCTCCCCCTCCCGTAACTCCTCCCCCAACTCCTCCCCTTACTCCCCCAACTCCTCCCCCAACTCCTCCCCCAACTCCTCCCCCAACTCCTCCCCCTCCCCAAACTCCTCCCCCAACTCCCCCCCCAACTCCTCCCCCCCCAACTCCTCCCCCAACTCCTCCCCTAACTCCTCCCCCTCCCGTAACTCCTCCCCCAACTCCTCCCCCAACTCCTCCCCTTACTCCTCCACAAACTCCTCCCCCAACTCCTCCCCCTCCCCTAACTCCTCCCCCAACTCCTCCCCCAACTCCTCCCCCAACTCCTCCCCCAACTCCTCCCCTAACTCTTCCCCTAACTCCTCCCCCAACTCCTCCCCTTACTCCTCCACTAACTACTCCCCCAATCCCTCCCCCCCCTTCCAACCACACCCCCAATCCCTCCCCCAACCCTTCCACCAACTCCACCCTCAACTCCTCCCCCTTTCCCCAACTCCTCCCCTAATTTATGCTAATGTATGCACCACCTCACCTCACCTCACCTCTCTCTCACAGTGTGGATTCTTCCGGCGCAAGGCGATAAGTGAGGAGTCTCGCTCCGTGTTGAGAGGCCAAGTCCAGGAGGAGGGCGAGGAGGTGGGGGGGGAAGTGGGGGGGGAGGAGGGGGAGGAGGAGGAGGTGGGGGGGGAGGAGGAGGGGGAGGGTGAAGAAGAGGGTGGTGATGAGGTGTCGAAAAATCAGAAAGTCCTTCAGAAGGACTTGTGAGGATGTTAGTAGGTTCACGATGGCCGTGTGGGTGGGTGGGGTTCACGGTGGCCGTGTGGGTGGGTGGGGTTCACTGTGGCCGTGTGGGTGGGTGGGGTTCACGATGGCCGTGTGGGTGGGTGGGGTTCACGGTGGCCGTGTGGGTGGGTGGGGTTCACGATGGCCGTGTGGGTGGGTGGGTGGGGTTCACAGTGGCCGTGTGGGTGGGTGGGGTTCACGGTGGCCGTGTGGGTGGGTGGGGTTCACGGTGGCCGTGTGGGTGGGTGGGGTTCACGATGGCCGTGTGGGTGGGGTTCACAGTGGCCGTGTGGGTGGGTGGGGTTCACGATGGCCGTGTGGGTGGGTGGGGTTCACGATGGACGTGTCACTGAGTGGGGTTCACGATGGACGTGTCACTGAGTGAGGTTCACGATGGACGTGTCACTGAGTGGGGTTCACGATGGACGTGTCACTGAGTGGGGTTCACGATGGACGTGTCACTGAGTGGGGTTCACGATGGACGTGTCACTGAGTGGGGTTCACGATGGCCGTGTCTCTGAGTGGGGTTCACGATGGACGTGTCACTGAGTGGGGTTCACGATGGACGTGTCACTGAGTGGGGTTCACGATGGACGTGTCACTGAGTGAGGTTCACGATGGACGTGTCACTGAGTGGGGTTCACGATGGACGTGTCACTGAGTGGGGTTCACGATGGACGTGTCACTGAGTGGGGTTCACGATGGACGTGTCACTGAGTGGGGTTCACGATGGACGTGTCTCTGAGTGGGGTTCACGATGTCCATGTCTCTGAGTGGGGTTCACGATGGCCGTGTCACTGAGTGGGGTTCACGATGGACGTGTCTCTGAGTGGGGTTCACGATGGACGTGTCTCTGGGTGGGGTTCACGATGGACGTGTCACTGAGTGGGGTTCACGATGGACGTGTCACTGAGTGGGGTTCACGATGGACGTGTCACTGAGTGAGGTTCACGATGGACGTGTCTCTGAGTGGGGTTCACGATGGACGTGTCTCTGAGTGGGGTTCACGATGGACGTGTCACTTAGTGGGGTTCACGATGGACGTGTCTCTGAGTGGGGTTCACGATGGACGTGTCTCTGAGTGGGGTTCACGATGGACGTGTCACTGAGTGGGGTTCACGATGGACGTGTCACTGAGTGGGGTTCACGATGGACGTGTCACTGAGTGGGGTTCACGATGGACGTGTCACTGAGTGGGGTTCACGGTGGACGTGTCTCTGAGTGGGGTTCACGATGTCCGTGTCTCTGAGTGAGGTTCACGATGGACGTGTCTCTGAGTGGGGTTCACGATGGACGTGTCTCTGAGTGGGGTTCACGATGGACGTGTCACTTAGTGGGGTTCACGATGGACGTGTCTCTGAGTGGGGTTCACGATGGACGTGTCTCTGAGTGGGGTTCACGATGGACGTGTCTCTGAGTGGGGTTCACGATGGACGTGTCTCTGGGTGGGGTTCACGATGGACGTGTCTCTGAGTGGGGTTCACGATGGACGTGTCACTGAGTGGGGTTCACGATGGACGTGTCACTGAGTGGGGTTCACGATGGACGTGTCACTGAGTGGGGTTCACGATGGACGTGTCACTGAGTGGGGTTCACGATGGCCGTGTCACTGAGTGGGGTTCACGATGGACGTGTCACTGAGTGGGGTTCACGGTGGCCGTGTGGGTGAGTGGGGTTCACGATGGACGTGTCACTGAGTGGGGTTCACGGTGGACGTGTCACTGAGTAGGGTTCACGATGGACGTGTCACTGAGTGGGGTTCACGATGGACGTGTCACTGAGTAGGGTTCACGATGGACGTGTCACTGAGTGGGGTTCACGATGGACGTGTCACTGAGTGGGGTTCACGATGGACGTGTCACTGAGTGGGGTTCACGGTGGACGTGTCACTGAGTGGGGTTCACGGTGGACGTGTCACTGAGTGGGGTTCACGATGGACGTGTCTCTGGGTGGGGTTCACGATGGACGTGTCTCTGAGTGGGGTTCACGATGGACGTGTCTCTGGGTGGGGTTCACGATGGACGTGTCACTGAGTGGGGTTCACGATGGACGTGTCTCTGGGTAGGGTTCACGATGGACGTGTCACTGAGTGGGGTTCACGATGGACGTGTCACTGAGTGGGGCTCACGATGGACGTGTCACTGAGAGTGGTTCACGATGGACGTGTCACTGAGTGGGGTTCACGATGGACGTGTCACTGAGTGGGGTTCACGATGGCCGTGTCACTGAGTGGGGTTCACGATGGACGTGTGGGTGGGTGGGGTTCACGATGGACGTGTCACTGAGTGGGGTTCACGATGGACGTGTCACTGAGTGGGGCTCACGATGGACGTGTCACTGAGAGTGGTTCACGATGGACGTGTCACTGAGTGGGGTTCACGATGGACGTGTCACTGAGTGGGGTTCACGATGTCCGTGTCTCTGAGTGGGGTTCACGATGGACGTGTCTCTGAGTGGGGTTCACGATGGCCGTGTCACTGAGTGGGGTTCACGATGGACGTGTCACTGAGTGGGGTTCACGATGGACGTGTCACTGAGTGGGGTTCACGATGGACGTGTCACTGAGTGGGGTTCACGATGGACGTGTCTCTGAGTGGGGTTCACGATGGACGTGTCACTGAGTGGGGTTCACGATGGACGTGTCACTGAGTGGGGTTCACGATGGACGTGTCACTGAGTGGGGTTCACGATGGACGTGTCTCTGAGTGGGGTTCACGATGGACGTGTCTCTGAGTGGGGTTCACGATGGACGTGTCACTGAGTGGGGTTCACGATGGACGTGTCTCTGAGTGGGGTTCACGATGGCCGTGTCACTGAGTGGGGTTCACGATGGACGTGTCACTGAGTGGGGTTCACGATGGACGTGTCACTGAGTGGGGTTCACGATGTCCGTGTCACTGAGTGGGGTTCACGATGGACGTGTCACTGAGTGGGGTTCACGATGGACGTGTCTCTGAGTGGAGTTCACGATGGACGTGTCTCTGAGTGGGGTTCACGATGGACGTGTCACTGAGTGGGGTTCACGATGGACGTGTCACTGAGTGGGGTTCACGATGGACGTGTCACTGAGTGGGGTTCACGATGGACGTGTCACTGAGTGGGGTTCACGATGGACGTGTCACTGAGTGGGGTTCACGATGTCCGTGTCTCTGAGTGGGGTTCACGATGGACGTGTCACTGAGTGGGGTTCACGATGTCCGTGTCACTGAGTGGGGTTCACGATGGACGTGTCACTGAGTGGGGTTCACGATGGACGTGTCTCTGAGTGGGGTTCACGATGGACGTGTCACTGAGTGGGGTTCACGATGGACGTGTCACTGAGTGGGGTTCACGATGTCCGTGTCTCTGGGTGGGGTTCACGATGGACGTGTCACTAAATGGGTTCACGATGGACGTGTCACTGAGTGGGGTTCACGATGTCCGTGTCACTGAGTGGGGTTCACGATGTCCGTGTCACTGAGTGGGGTTCACGATGGACGTGTCACTGAGTGGGGTTCACGATGGACGTGTCTCTGAGTGGGGTTCACGATGGACGTGTCTCTGAGTGGGGTTCACGATGGCCGTGTCTCTGAGTGGGGTTCACGATGGACGTGTCTCTGAGTGGGGTTCACGATGGACGTGTCTCTGGGTGGGGTTCACGATGGACGTGTCTCTGAGTGGGGTTCACGATGGACGTGTCACTGAGTGGGGTTCACGATGGACGTGTCACTGAGTGGGGTTCACAATGGACGTGTCACTGAGTGGGGTTCACGATGGACGTGTCACTGAGTGGGGTTCACGATGGACGTGTCACTGAGTGGGGTTCACGATGGACGTGTCACTGAGTGGGGTTCACGATGGACGTGTCTCTGAGTGGGGTTCACGATGGACGTGTCTCTGAGTGGGGTTCACGATGGACGTGTCTCTGAGTGGGGTTCACGATGGCCGTGTCTCTGAGTGGGGTTCACGATGGACGTGTCTCTGAGTGGGGTTCACGATGGACGTGTCACTGAGTGGGGTTCACGATGGCCGTGTCACTGAGTGGGGTTCACAATGGCCGTGTCACTGAGTGGGGTTCACGATGGAAGTGTCACTGAGTGGGGTTCACGATGGACGTGTCACTGAGTGGGGTTCACGATGGACGTGTCACTGAGTGGGGTTCACGATGGACGTGTCACTGAGTGGGGTTCACGATGGCCGTGTCACTGAGTGGGGTTCACGATGGACGTGTCACTGAGTGGGGTTCACGATGGCCATGTCACTGAGTGGGGTTCACGATGTCCGTGTCACTGAGTGGGGTTCACGATGGACGTGTCACTGAGTGGGGTTCACGATGGACGTGTCACTGAGTGGGGTTCACGATGGACGTGTCACTGAGTGGGGTTCACGATGGACGTGTCACTGAGTGGGGTTCACGATGGACGTGTCACTGAGTGGGGTTCACGATGGACGTGTCACTGGGTGGGGTTCACGATGGACGTGTCACTGAGTGGGGTTCACGATGGACGTGTCACTGAGTGGGGTTCACGATGGACGTGTCACTGAGTGGGGTTCACGATGGACGTGTCTCTGAGTGGGGTTCACGATGGCCGTGTCACTGAGTGGGGTTCACGATGGACGTGTCACTGAGTGGGGTTCACGATGGACGTGTCACTGAGTAGGGTTCACGATGGACGTGTCTCTGAGTGGGGTTCACGATGGACGTGTCTCTGAGTGGGGTTCACGATGGACGTGTCACTGAGTGGGGTTCACGATGGACGTGTCACTGAGTGGGGTTCACGATGGACGTGTCACTGAGTGGGGTTCACGATGTCCGTGTCACTGAGTGGGGTTCACGATGTCCGTGTCACTGAGTGGGGTTCACGATGGACGTGTCTCTGAGTGGAGTTCACGATGGACGTGTCACTGAGTGGGGCTCACGATGTCCGTGTCACTGAGTGGGGTTCACGATGGACGTGTCTCTGGTGAACGCCACTCGGTGACACGGCCATCGTGAACCTCACCCAGAGACACGGCCATCGTGAACCCCACCCAGCTCTGTGTGAATCGTAATGTGTTTGATGGATGTGGTATTTACCCCGTTGTTCCCGTCATTTTTGTGATAAACGCATCAGCTTTTTCCCTGTGTCCGTGTGTAACGCGAGGTCACGGTGAGTGAGTCGGTGAGTGAGTAAATGGAGAAGTTGAGTGGGTTATTGGGTTGGTGGGTGAGTAGGTAGAAATGTGAGTGGCTGGGTGTTGCAGGGATGACTAGGAGAGTGGGTGAGTGGATGACTGGTTGAGTGGGTGGGTCGGTGAGTGAGTGAATCAGTGGGTGGGTGAGTGAGTGAGTGAGTGGGTGGCTAGGATAGTGGATGACTGGTTGAGTTTTTGGGTGAGTGGGTCACAGGGTGAGTGAGTGGGTGGGTGGCGAGGATAGTGGGTGAGTGTATGACTGGTTGAGTCGGTGGGTGAGTGAATGAGTGGGTGAGTAAGTGAATGGGTGGCGGGGATAGTGGGTGAGTGAGTGAATCAGTAGGTGGGTGAGTGAGTGAGTGGGTGGCTAGGATAGTGGATGACTGGTTGAGTTTTTGGGTGAGTGAGTGGGTCACAGGGTGAGTGAGTGAGTGAGTGGGTGGCGAAGATAGTGGGTGAGTGTATGACTGGTTGAGTGGGTGGGTGAGTGAATGAGTGGGTGAGTAAGTGAGTGGGTGGCTGGGATAGTGGGTGAGTGAGTGAATCAGTAGGTGGGTGAGTGAGTGAGTGAGTAGGTGGCTAGGATAGTGGATGGCTGGTTGAGTTTTTGGGTGAGTGAGTCAGAGGGTGAGTAAGTGAGTGGGTGGCGAGTATAGTGGGTGAGTGGATGACTTGCTGAGAGGGTGGGTTGGTGAGTGAGTGAATCAGTGGGTGGGTGAGTGAGTGAGTGGGTGGCGGGGATAGTGGGTGAGTGAGTGAATCAGTAGGTGGGTGGGTGAGTGAGTGGGTGGCTAGGATAGTGGATGACTGGTTGAGTTTTTGGGTGAGTGGGTGGGTCACAGGGTGAGTGCGTGAGTGAGTGGGTGGCGGGGATAGTGGGTGAGTGGATGACTGGTTGAGTGGGTGGGTGAGTGAATGAGTGGGTGGCTAGGATAGTGGATGACTGGTTGAGTTTTAGGGTGAGTGAGTGGGTCAGAGGGTGAGTGAGTAAGTGGGTGGCGAAGATAGTGGGTGAGTATTTGACTGGTTGAGTGGGTGGGTGAGTGAATGAGTGGGTGAGTAAGTGAGTGGGTGGCGGGGATAGTGGGTGAGTGAGTGAATCAGTATTAGGGTGAGTGAGTGAGTGGGTGGCTAGGATAGTGGATGGCTGGTTGAGTTTTTGGGTGAGTGAGTCAGAGGGTGAGTAAGTGAGTGGGTGGCGATTATAGTGGGTGAGTGGATGACTTGCTGAGAGGGTGGGTTGGTGAGTGAGTGAATCGGTGGGTGGGTGAGTGAATGAGTGGGTGGCGAGGATAGTGCATGACTGGTTGAGTTTTTGGGTGAGTGAGTCAGAGGGTGAGTAAGTGAGTGGGTGGCGATTATAGTGGGTGAGTGGATGACTTGCTGAGAGGGTGGGTTGGTGAGTGAGTGAATCGGTGGGTGGGTGAGTGAATGAGTGGGTGGCGAGGATAGTGCATGACTGGTTGAGTTTTTGGGTGAGTGAGTGGGTCACAGGGTGAGTGAGTGAGTGGGTGGCGAGGATAGTGGGTGAGTGGATGACTGGTTGAGTGGGTGGGTGAGTGAATGAGTGGGTGACTGAGTGTCTGAGTGAGTGACTGAGCGAACGGGTGAGTGACTGAGTGAGAGACTGAGCGAGCGTGTGAGTCACTGAGTGACTGAGTGAGTGACTGAGTGAGTGACTGAGCGAACGGGTGAGTGACTGAGTGAGTGACTGAGCGAGCGTGTGAGTCACTGAGTGACTGAGTGAGTGACTGAGTGAGTGACTGAGCGAGCGAGTGAGTGAGCAGCTGAGTGACTGAGCGGATGAGTGACTGAGTGAGCGAGTGAGTGACTGAGTGAGCGAGTGATTGACTGAGTGAGCGAGTGAGTGACTGAGTGAGCGGGTGAGTGACTGAGTGAGCGAGTGAGTGACTGAGTGAGCGAGTGAGTGACTGAGTGAGCGAGTGAGTGACTGAGTGAGCGAGTGAGTGACTGAGTGAGCGAGTGAGTGACTGAGCGAGCGGGTGAGTGACTGAGCGAGCGTGTGAGTGACTGAGTGAGCGGGTGAGTGACTGTGAGAGTGAGTGACTGAGTGAGTGACTGAGTGAGCGAGTGAGTGACTGAGCGAGCGGGTGAGTGACTGTGAGAGTGAGTGAGTGACGGAGTGAGCGGGTGAGTGACTGTGAGAGTGAGTGAGTGACTGAGTGAGTGAGTGAGCGTGTGAGCGAGTTAGTGAGCGTGTGAGCGAGTTAGTGAGCGTGTGAGTGACTGAGCGATTGGGTGAGTGATTGAATGACTGAGTGACTGAGTGAGCATCTGAGTGAGTGAGTGATCGTGTGAATGAGTGAGCGTGTGAGTGAGTCAGTGAGCAAGTGAGTGAGCAGGTGAGTGACTGAGTGACTGAGTGTGTGAGTAAGTGACTGAGTGAGCGGGTGAGTGACAGAGACCCACACAAGTCCATGCATACCAAGCAAAAATTCATATAGGCCCACAGAGACCCATACACACCCACAGAGACCCATAGAGACCCATATAAACCCATGTAGGCCTACAGAGACCCATAGAGACCCACAGAAACCCACAGAGACACAGAGAGACCCACAGAGACCCATTTAACCCAATAGAGGCCCACAAAGACCCATGCAGACCCAGAGAGACCCATAGAGACACATAGAGACCCATAGAGGCCCATATAGGCCCACAGAGACACATACAGACCCATGTAGCCCCACAGAGACCCATAGAGACCCACAGAAACCCACAGAGACCCCCAGAGACCCATATAAACTCATATAGGCCCACAGAGACCCATAGAGACCCACAGAGACCCATAGAGGCCCATATAAACCCATATAGACCCACAGAGACACAAAGAGACACACAGAAACCCACAGAGACCCACAGAGACCCACAGAGACCCATATAAACCAATAGAGGCCCACAGAGACCCATGCAGACCCACAGAGACCCATAGAGAACCATATGAACCCATAAAGGCCCACAGAGACCCATAGAGACCCACAGAGACCCACAGAGACCCATATAAACCCATATAGGCCCACAGAGACCCATAGAAACCCACAGAGGCCCGTAATCTAAACTAAAACCAAGCTAAAGTTTATTGTCACCACGGTGTAAGGGGGCCCCCATCACTGAGCTGCCATCTTTTGCCAGAAGCGAGCTGGCCAATCACACACACCGACGTCAGATCAGCCACGTGGCTGATCTGACGTCACCATCGTCATCGCCGCGTGGACATTCATAGCGGCAGGCAAATAAATTGAAACGCATAGAGACCCATAGAGACCCATAGAGACCCATAGAGACCCATAGAGACCCATCGAAATCCATAGAGACCCGTACGAACCCAGAGACCCATAGAGACCCATAGAGACCCATGGAGACCCATAGAGACCAATCCACATCCATAGAGACCCCTACGAACCCAGAGACCCACAGCGACCCATAGAGACCCATAGAGACCCATCGAAATCCATAGAGACCCGTACGAACACAGAGACCCATAGAGACCCATCGAAATCCATAGAGACCCGTACGAACCCAGAGACCCATAGAGAACCATAGAGACCCATAGAGACCAATCGAAATCCATAGAGACCCGTACGAACCCAGAGACCCATAGAGACCCATAGAGATCCACCGAAATCCATAGAGACCCCTATGCACCCAGAGACCCAGAGAGACCCATAGAGATCCATAGAAATTCATAGAGACCCCTATGAACCCATAGAGACCCACAGAGATCCATAGAGACCCACAGAGACCCATAGAGACCCACAGAGACCCATAGAGACCCACAGAGATCCACAGAGACCCATAGAAACCCACAGAGACCCATAGAAACCCACAGAGACCCACAGAGACCCATAGAGACCCACAGAGACCCATATAAACCCATGTAGGCCCACAGAGACCCATAGAGACCCACAGAGACCCATAGAGGCCCATATAAACCCATATAGGCCCACAGAGACCCATACAGACCCACAGAGACCCATAGAGACCCACAGAAACGCACAGAGACCCATAGAGATCCACAGAGACCCATATAAACCCATGTAGGCCTACAGAGACCCACAGAGACCCACAGATACCCATATAAACCAATAGAGGCCCACAGAGACCCATATAGGCCCACAGAGACCCATAGAGGCCCATAAAAACCCATATAGGCCCACAGAGACCCACAGAGACTCATAGAGACCCACAGATACCCATAGAGACACACAGAGACCCATATAGGCCCACAGAGACCGATAGAGCCCCACATAGACCCACAGAGACCCATAGAGACCCATATAAACCCATGTAGCCCCACAGAGACCCATAGAGACCCACAGAATCCCACAGAGACCCACAGAGACCCACAGAGACCCACATTGACCCAGGGAGACCCATAGAGCCCCACAGAGACCCATAGAGACCCATATAAACCCATATAGGCCCACAGAGACTCATACAGACCCATAGAGCCCCACAGAGACCCATAGAGACCCACAGAGACCCATAGAGGCCCGTAATCTAAACTAAAACCAAGCTAAAGTTTATTGTCACCACGGTGTAAGGGGGCCCCCATCACTGAGCTGCCATCTTTTGCCAGGAGCGAGCTGGCCAATCACACACACCGACGTCAGATCAGCCACGTGGCTGATCTGACGTCACCATCGTCATCACCGCGTGGACATTGATAGCGGCAGGCGAATAATCTGAAACGCATAGAGACCCATAGAGACCCATAGAGACCCATCGAAATCCATAGAGACCTGTATGAACCCAGAGACCCATAGAGACCCATAGAGATCCATAGAGATCCATAGAGACCCATAGAGACCCATAGAGACCCCTATGAACCCAGAGACCCATAGAGACCCATAGAGACCCATAGATACCCATAGAGACCCGTATGAACCCAGAGACCCATAGAGACCCATAGAGACCCATAGAGACCCCTATGAACCCAGAGACCCATAGAGACCCATAGATATCCATAGATATCCATAGAGACCCATAGAGACCCATAGAGACCCCTATGAACCTAGAGACCCATAGAGACCCATAGAGACCCATAGAGACCCCTATGAACCCAGAGACCCATAGAGACCCATCGAAATCCATAGAGACCTTACGAACCCAGAGACCCATAGAGACCCATAGAGACACATAGAAATCCATGGAGACCCCTATGAACCCAGAGACCCATAGAGACCCATAGAGACCCATCGAAATCCATAGAGACCTTACGAACCCAGAGACCCATAGAGACCCATAGAGACACATAGAAATCCATGGAGACCCCTATGAACCCAGAGACCCATAGAGACCCATAGAGACCCATCGAAATCCATAGAGACCCTTACGAACACAGAGACCCATAGAGACCCATAGAGACCCCTATGAATCCAGAGACCCATAGAGACCCATAGAGACCCATCGAAATCCATAGAGACCCTTATGAACCCAGAGACCCATAGAGACCCATAGAGATCCATAGAGATCCATAGACACCCTTATGAACCCAGAGACCCATAGAGACCCATAGAGACCCATAGATACCCATAGAGACCCATAGAAATCAGAGACCCACAGAGACCGATAGAGAACCGTAATCTAAACTAAACTGTGTGTATTGTTTTGATTTAAAGCTTTCGTGACTGCAAGGATTCATATTCTTGGTTCTTTCGGTAAAGTCACCACCACGTAGAAGGGAAACAATAAAATAATAAAAATATAAAACAATAAAATTATTGTAAAACAATAAAATTATTATTCTTGGTTCTTTCGGTAAAGTCACCACCACCACGTTAGAAGGGAAACAATAAAATAATAAAAATATAAAACAATAAAATTATTATTCTTGGTTCTTTCGGTAAAGTCACCACCACGTAGAAGGGAAACAATAAAATAATAAAAATATAAAACATTAAAATTATTGTAAAACAATAAAATTATTATTCTTGGTTCTTTCGGTAAAGTAGAAGGGAAACAATAAAATAATAAAACTATGAAGCAATAACATTCTCACGACGTTTCGACTGCAACACCAAGCAATCATTGTGAAAACCCACAGCTAGAAAATTTGAAAAAGTGGCGTTTTTTATTTTATTATTTTATTGTTTCCCTTCTACGTGGTGGTGACTTTTCCAAAAGAACCAAGAATAATAATTTTCTTGTTTTATATTTTTATTATTTTATTGTTTCCCTTCTACGTGGTGGTGACTTTACCGAAAGAACCACCAATAATAATTTTATTGTTTTACAATTATTTTATTGTTTTATATTTTTATTATTTTATTGTTTCCCCTTCTACATAGTGGTGACTTTACCGAAAGAGCATACACATCATTGGATCTCCTTTGCCAGTACCAAAATATAATAATAGGGTTTTTTTCCCTTGCCCTTGGTGTGGACCAATCAGTTTCAAGGACAATGCATCACGTGATCAGAGTGTGTGTGTGCTTTTTGTTTTGCATTTTGACTGCAGGTATTGTGCTTAATGCAGTTAACACGAATCCTTGTAAATAGGTTTCAGTTTTTGTTGCCAGGAAAAAAGGGGAAAAACCCTCTTATCATATTTTGGTACTGGCAAAAGAGTTCTAATGATGATGTAGATGCTCACCCCGAGCCCTCATTACTTTGATAGCGGCATTGTCTTTGAGCTGTGTGTAAACGCCTTTTGGCGTCGTCTGGTCGAGCACCAGTTTGGTCGAGGCTCAATAGAAAGCCGTCCCTTGGTGTGGACCAATCAGTTGCAAGGACAATGCATCACGTGATCAGAGTGTGTGTGTGCTTTTTGTTTTGCATTTTGACTGCAGGTATTGTGCTTAATGCAGTTAACACGAATCCTTGTAAAAAGGTTTCAGTTTTTGTTGCCAGGAAAAAAGGGGAAAAACCCTCTTATCATATTTTGGTACTGGCAAAAGAGTTCTAATGATGATGTAGATGCTCACCCCGAGCCCTCATTACTTTGATAGCGACATTGTCTTTGAGCTGTGTGTAACGCCTTTTGGCGTCATCTGGTCGAGCACCAATTTGGTCGAGGCTCAATAGAAAGCCGTCCCTTGGTGTGGACCAATCAGTTGCAAGGACAATGCATCACGTGATCATAGTGTGTGTGTGTGCTTTTTGTTTTGCATTTTGACTGCAGGTATTGTGCTTAATGCAGTTAACACGAATCCTTGTAAATAGGTTTCAGTTTTTGTTGCCAGGAAAAAAGGGGAAAAACCCTCTTATCATATTTTGGTACTGGCAAAAGAGTTCTAATGATGATGTAGATGCTCACCCCGAGCCCTCATTACTTTGATAGCGGCATTGTCTTTGAGCTGTGTGTAAACGCCTTTTGGCGTCGTCTGGTCGAGCACCAGTTTGGTCGAGGCTCAATAGAAAGCCGTCCCTTGGTGTGGACCAATCAGTTGCAAGGACAATGCATCACGTGATCAGAGTGTGTGTGTGCTTTTTGTTTTGCATTTTGACTGCAGGTATTGTGCCTAATGCAGTTAACACGAATCCTTGTAAATAGGTTTCAGTTTTTGTTGCCAGGAAAAAAGGGGAAAAACCCTCTTATCATATTTTGGTACTGGCAAAAGAGTTCTAATGATGATGTAGATGCTCACCCCGAGCCCTCATTACTTTGATAGCGACATTGTCTTTGAGCTGTGTGTAAACGCCTTTTGGCGTCGTCTGGTCGAGCACCAATTTGGTCGAGGCTCAATACAAAGCCGTCCCTTGGTGTGGACCAATCAGTTGCAAGGACAATGCATCACGTGATCAGAGTGTGTGTGTGCTTTTTGTTTTGCATTTTGACTGCAGGTATTGTGCTTAATGCAGTTAACACGAATCCTTGTAAATAGGTTTCAGTTTTTGTTGCCAGGAAAAAAGGGGAAAAACCCTCTTATCATATTTTGGTACTGGCAAAAGAGTTCTAATGATGATGTAGATGCTCACCCCGAGCCCTCATTACTTTGATAGCGGCATTGTCTTTGAGCTGTGTGTAAACGCCTTTTGGCGTCGTCTGGTCGAGCACCAATTTGGTCGAGGCTCAATAGAAAGCCGTCCCTTGGTGTGGACCAATCAGTTGCAAGGACAATGCATCACGTGATCAGAGTGTGTGTGTGCTTTTTGTTTTGCATTTTGACTGCAGGTATTGTGCTTAATGCAGTTAACACGAATCCTTGTAAATAGGTTTCAGTTTTTGTTGCCAGGAAAAAAGGGGAAAAACCCTCTTATCATATTTTGGTACTGGCAAAAGAGTTCTAATGATGATGTAGATGCTCACCCCGAGCCCTCATTACTTTGATAGCGACATTGTCTTTGAGCTGTGTGTAAACGCCTTTTGGCGTCGTCTGGTCGAGCACCAATTTGGTCGAGGCTCAATAGAAAGCCGTCCCTTGGTGTGGACCAATCAGTTGCAAGGACAATGCATCACGTGATCAGAGTGTGTGTGTGCTTTTTGTTTTGCATTTTGACTACAGGTATTGTGCTTAATGCAGTTAACACGAATCCTTGTAAATAGGTTTCAGTTTTTTATGCCAGACAAAAGGGGAAAAACCCTCTTATCATATTTTGGTACTGGCAAAAGAGTTCTAATGATATAGATGCTCACCCCGAGCCCTCATTATTATTATTACTATTATCATTATTTGTTGGTAGCGGCAAAGGAGACCTGATGATGTAATGCGGTACATTTAATAAAAGCGTGTGTTTTTTTTTTTAAAAAAAGGGTTTTCTCTTTTTTAAAATATTACTTTTCGAATTTTGATTGAAAGCTTTCGTGACTGCGGTAATTCATATTCTTAGACTTTTCCAGTAAAGTCACCACGTTGAAGGGAAACAAGAAAATAATAAAAAATATATATATAAAACAATAAACAAAAATTTCTCACGACGTTTCGACCGTTTGCGTTCTGGTCGAAACGTCGTGATAATTTTTTTATTGTTTTATATATTTTTTTATTATTATTTTCTTGTTTCCCTTCAACGTGATTTTACCGAAAAAGCTAAGAACATGAATTACTTTTGGTAAAGTCACCACGTTGAAGGGAAACAACAAAATAATAAAATATATATAAAACAATAAAAAATTCTCACGACGTTTCGACCATAACACCAACCTGGAGACGACCGTTTGTGTTATGGTCGAAACGTCGTGAGAATTTTTTTATTGTTTTATATATTATTTTATTATTTTGTTGTTTCCCTTCAACGTGACTTTACCGAAAAAACTAAGGATATAATATATATTTTATGTAAAACAATACATATTGTTTTATTGTTTCCCTTCAACGTGACTTTACAATAAAATTATTGTAAAACAATAAAATTGTTATTCTTGGTTCTTTCGGTAAAGTCACCACCACGTAGAAGGGAAACAATAAAATAATAAAAATATAAAACAATAAAATTATTGTAAAACAATAAAATTATTATTCTTGGTTCTTTCGGTAAAGTCACCACCACGTAGAAGGGAAACAATAAAATAATAAAAATATAAAACAATAAAATTATTGTAAAACAATAAAATTATTATTCTTGGTTCTTTCGGTAAAATCACCACCACGTAGAAGGGAAACAATAAAATAATAAAAATATAAAACAATACAATTATTGTAAAACAATAAAATTATTATTCTTGGTTCTTTCGGTAAAATCACCACCACGTAGATAGGGGAAACAATAAAATAATAAAAATATAAAACAATACAATTATTGTAAAACAATAAAATTATTATTCTTGGTTCTTTCGGTAAAGTCACCACCACGTAGAAGGGAAACAATAAAATAATAAAAATATAAAACAATAAAATTATTGTAAAACAATAAAATTATTATTCTTGGTTCTTTCGGTAGAGTCACCACCACGTAGATAGGGGAAACAATAAAATAAAAAAATACATTGTAAAACAATAAAAAAAATTCTCACGACGTTTCGACCACAACACAAACCTGAAGACGACCATTTGAGTTATGGTCGAAACGTCGTGAGAATTTTTTTTATTGTTTTATATATTTTTTATTATTTTATTGTTTCCCTTCAACGTGGTGGTGACTTTACCGAAAGAAACTAAGAATATGAATTACTGCAGTCACGAAAGCTTTAAATCAAAATGAATTACTTTTTTTTTAAGTTGATCATTTTGCACGGCCTCGCGAATGATGCGATGAATATCCAAAGGGCCCCTTGACAGAAACGGGGTTCCACCAAATTCCCCGTGCCACGTAGCAGCTGTTTGTTCACTTCAGACAAGTTTGACCGGGCCACCGCAGCCCGATCACGTGGCCGATGTCGTCATCATCGTGGGAATTCATAGCAGCGGCTGAACGACTCCGAAACGCGTCAGCGACGTTGACTCTAAATGCGGGAAGGGAAAATAACCGAAGGACCCGGTGGGATGAAATCCACTCAGCGCAGACTCCGACATACACAGCGGCCAGGCATCGGCAGGGTGCGGGATCGAACCCGCGACCTCCTGCGTGCCGGGCGAGGTGGTCAACATCTGATCAGGGTCCGTGATCGAACCCACGACCTCCTGCAGACCAGGCGAGGTAGTCAACATCTCATCAAGGTCTGGGATCTAACCCACGACCTCCTGCGTACCAGGCGAGGTAGTCAACATCTCATCAGGGTCTGGGATCTAACCCACGACCTCCTGCGTACCAGGCGAGGTGGTCAACATCTCAACTCCAACATATAACGGCAGGCATTGTCAGGGTCTGGGATCGAACCCACGACCTCCTGCGTACCAGGCGAGGTAGTCAACATCTCAACTCCAACATACAGCGGCAGGCATTGTCAGGGTCTGGGATCGAACCCACGACCTCCTGCGTACCAGGCGAGGTAGTCAACATCTCAACTCCAACATACAGCGGCAGGCATTGTCAGGGTCTGGGATCGAACCCACGACCTCCTGCGTACCAGGCGAGGTAGTCAACATCTCCCAGCTACATTCTCACGAATCTCAACCACCAAACCACCAACCACCTCTCACGTACGGGAGGTATAATCGTTGTTGGTCGGTGTAAAATTAAGACCACAATTAATGCATCACACAATATCACATGCCCTCTGTAGGTAACCCCACTCGAATATTATCATAATTTATGTGACCACGCCCCATAAAACAGACCACGCCCACTCCCAACTAGCCACACCTATTGGGTTGACCAGCCACCCCGAGCCCAATGTTTATCATAATTTATGCGGCCACGCCCTCCCCATAAAAGACCTCCCCCCCCCCGCCGACCTTCAGAGTAGCTACGCCTACCGTGTTGACAAGACGCCCGTTATTATCATAATTTATGCAGCCACGCCCACCCCACCACGCAAGTCTGGTAGGTGACCACCCACCCTCCCCCCCATTATTATCATAATTTATGTGGCCACGCCCATATCCACACGAACCACGCCTGCCGGGTTACTCAATCCCGACCTTCGTCCGCCACGCCCCCCCCACCCATATTATCATAATGTCCACGGCTACGCCCAGCCAAATAAAATCAACTCCGCCCACCCCCACACTTTGCCCCGCCTGATTGGTTGACCAGCCTCCAACTAAAATTATCATAATATATGAGGACACGCCCCTCACCCCCATAGAAAAAAGCCTCCCCCACGCATGCGCAGTTGAGGTTCTCACTTCCTCGTCCACTGAGGAGGCGAGAGAGAGTTAAGCGAGTGGCGGGGAGAGTTCGGGGAGAGTTAAGCGAGTGGCGGGGAGAGTTAAGCGAGTGGCGGGGAGAGTTCGGGGAGAGTTAAGCGAGTGGCGGGGAGAGTTCGGGGAGAGTTAAGTGAGTGGCGGGGAGAGTTCGGGGAGAGTTAAGCGAGTGGCGGGGAGAGTTAAGCGAGTGGCGGGGAGAGTTCGGGGAGAGTTTATGGAACGAGGGCGTGGGAGAGTTAAGCGAGAGGGGAGGGTTGCACGAGAGTGGGGAGAGTGAGGAGAGAGTGTGAGGGGAGAGTGTTTAGAGTGTGAGGGGAGAGTGTTTAGAGTGTGAGGGGAGAGTGTTTAGAGTGTGAGGGGAGAGTGTTTAGAGTGTGAGGGGAGAGTGTTTAGAGTGTGAGGGGAGAGTGTTTAGAGTGTGAGGGGAGAGTGTTTAGAGTGTGAGGGGAGAGTGTTTAGAGTGTGAGGGGAGAGTGTTTAGAGTGTGAGGGGAGAGTGTTTAGAGTGTGAGGGGAGAGTGTTTAGAGTGTGAGGGGAGAGTGTTTAGAGTGTGAGGGGAGAGTGTTTAGAGTGTGAGGGGAGAGTGTTTAGAGTGTGAGGGGAGAGTGTGAGGGGAGAGTGTTGAGAGTGTGAGGGGATAGAGAGTGTGTTTAGAGAGTGTTTAGAGTGTGAGGGGAGTGTGTTGAGAGAGAGTGAGGAGAGTGTGAGGGGAGAGTGAGGAGAGTGTGAGGGGAGAGTGAGGAGAGTGTGAGGGGAGAGTGTTGAGAGTGTGAGGGGAGAGTGAGGAGAGTGTGAGGGGAGAGTGAGGAGAGTGTGAGGGGAGAGTGAGGAGAGTGTGAGGGGAGAGAGGGGAGAGTGTGAGGGGAGAGAGTGTTGAGAGTGTGAGGAGAGTGTTTGTGGAGAGAGAGAGTGTTGAGAGTGTGAGGAGAGAGAGTGTTTAGAGAGTGTGAGGGGAGAGTGTGTTGAGAGTGAGGAGAGTGTTTGTGGAGAGTGAGAGGAGAGTGTGAGGGGATAGAGAGTGAGGGGAGAGTGTGAGGAGAGAGAGTGTTGAGAGTGAGAGGTGAGAGAGAGTGTGGAGAGTGTGTGAGTTGAGAGAGAGTGTTGAGAGAGTGTGAGAGGTGAGAGTGTTGTGGAGAGTGTTTGTGGAGAGTGTGAGAGAGTGTTTAGAGTGTGAGGAGAGTGTGAGGGGAGAGAGTGTGAGGAGAGAGAGAGTGAGGAGAGAGAAAGTGTGAGGAGAGAGTGTTGAGAGTGAGAGGTGAGAGAGAGTGTGGAGAGTGTGTGAGTTGAGAGAGAGTGTTGAGAGAGTGTGAGAGGTGAGAGAGTGTTGTGGAGAGTGTTTGTGGAGAGTGTGTTGAGAGTGTTTGTGTAGAGTGTTGAGCGGAGTTTGTAGGTGGCGAGCGGGGGGAGCGAGGAGGGGGGGTGAGACCCTACTGTACAGGCGAGACCCTACTGTACAGGCGACGCCCTACTGTACAGGCGAGGCCCTACTGTACACGCGAGGCCCTACTGTACAGGCGAGACCCTACTGTACAGGCGAGGCCCTACTGTACAGGCGAGGTGAGGAGTGTAGTGTGAGTGGTGAGTGTAGTGTGAGTAGTGAGTTAGTGGTGAGTGTAGGGTGAGTGGTGAGTGTATGGTGAGTGCAGGGTAAGTGGTGAGGGAGTGGTGAGTTCAGGGTAAGTGGTGAGGGAGTGGTGAGTGCAGGGTGAGGGAGTGGTGAGGGGTGAGGGAGTGGTGAGTGTAGGGTGAGGGAGTGGTGAGGGGCGAGGGAGTGGTGAGTGTAGGGTGAGGGAGTGGTGAGTGTAGGGTGAGGGAGTAGTGAGTGTAGGGTGAGGGAGTGGTGAGGGGTGAGTGTAGGGTGAGGGAGTGCTGAGTGTAGGGTAAGTGGTGAGTGTAGGGTGAGGGAGTGGTGAGTGAGGGGTGAGGGAGTGGTGAGGGGTGAGGGAGTGGTGAGTGTATGGTGAGTTCAGGGTAAGTGGTGAGGGAGTGGTGAGGGGTGAGGGAGTGGTGAGGGGTGAGTGTAGGGTGAGGGAGTGCTGAGTGTAGGGTAAGTGGTGAGTGTAGGGTGAGGGAGTGGTGAGTGAGGGGTGAGGGAGTGGTGAGGTAGTGGTGAGTGTAGGGTGAGGGAGTGGTGAGGGAGTGGTGAGGGGTGAGGGAGTGGTGAGTGTAGGGTAAGTGGTGAGTGTAGGGTGAGGGAGTGGTGAGTGAGGGGTGAGGGAGTGGTGAGGGAGTGGTGAGTGTAGGGTGAGGGAGTGGTGAGGGAGTGGTGAGGGGTGAGGGAGTGGTGAGTGTAGGGTAAGTGGTGAGTGTAGGGTGAGGGAGTGGTGAGTGAGGGGTGAGGGAGTGGTGAGGGAGTGGTGAGTGTAGGGTGAGGGAGTGGTGAGGGGTGAGGGAGTGGTGAGTGTAGGGTAAGTGGTGAGTGTAGGGTGAGGGAGTGGTGAGTGAGGGGTGAGGGAGTGGTGAGGGAGTGGTGAGTGTAGGGTGAGGGAGTGGTGAGGGAGTGGTGAGGGGTGAGGAGTCGTCATGAGGGACCGACTGCAAGAACTGAGGCAGGAGAAGCAGAGCTTCCTAGCGGTGAGACCACCACCACCATCACAACCACTACTACCATCACTGCTACTACCACCATCACCATCACTACTACTACTACCATCACTACTACTACCACCATCACCATCACAACCACTACTACCATCACTACTACTACAACTACTACTACCATCACAACCACCATCACCATCACTACTACTACTACCACCATCACCACCATCACTACTACTACCACCACCACCATCACAACCACTACTACCATCACTGCTACTACCACCATCACCACCATCACTACTACTACCACCATCACCACCATCACTACTACTACCACCATCACCATCACTACTACTACCACCATCACCACCATCACTACTACTACCACCATCACTACTACTACCACCACCATCACTACTACTACACCATCACCACCATCACTACTACTACAACTACTACTACCATCACAACTACTACTACCATCACAACAACTACTACCACCATCACTACTACTACATACTACAACTACTACAACTACCACCATCACAACTACTACCACCATCACCACCATCACTACCATCACTACTACTACCATCAGCACCACTACCACAACTACTACTACTACAACTACCACCATCACAACTACTACTACTACCACCACCATCACCACAACTACTATTACTACCATCACAACTACTACTACAACAACTACTACCACCACTACTGCTACCACTACTACTACCACTACAACTACTACTACCACTACCATCACCACCATCACAACTACTACTACTACCGCTACTACTACTACCACCACCATCACAACTACTACCACCACCACTATCACCACTACTACTACCACTACCACCATCACTACTACTACCACTACCACCATCACAACTACTACTACTACCACCACTACCATCACCACCATCACAACTACAACAACTACTACCACTACTACTACCACCATCACTACTACTACTACTACAACTACTACTACCATCACAACTACTACTACCATCACAACAACTACTACCACCATCACTACTACTACCACCACCACCATCACAACTACTACCACCATCACTACTACTACATACTACAACTACTACAACTACCACCATCACAACTACTACCACCATCACCACCATCACTACCATCACTACTACTACCATCAGCACCACTACTACTACAACTACCACCATCACAACTACTACTACAACTACTACTACCATCACAACTACTACTACCACCACCATCACCACAACTACTACTATTACTACCATCACAACTACTACTACAACAACTACTACCACCACTACTGCTACCACTACTACTACCACTACAACTACTACTACCACTACCATCACCACCATCACAACTACTACTACTACCGCTACTACTACTACCACCACCATCACAACTACTACCACCAGCACTATCACCACTACTACTACCACCATCACTACTACTACCACTTCTACTACCACTACCACCATCACAACTACTACTACTACTACCACCAGTACCATCACCACCATCACAACTACCACAACTACTACCACTACTACTACCACCATAACTACTACTACTACCACTACCACAACTACCACAACTACTACCACTACAACTACTACAACTACCACTACAACTACTACTACCACTACTACCACAACTACTACTACTACCACTACTACCACCACCACTACCACCACCACTACTACTACTACCACATCTACTACCACAACTACTACTACAACTACTACCATCACCACCATCACAACTACCATCACAACTACAACTACTACCACCACCATCACAACTACTACTACTACCACCACCACTACTACCACAACTACCACTACAACTACTACCACTACAACTACTACTACCACCATCACCACTACCACCATAACTACTACCACCACCACTACTACTACCACAACCACTACTACCACCACCATCACCACTACTACCACCACAACTACCACAACTACAACTACCACAACTACTACTACCACTACCACAACAACTGCTACCACCACCACAACAACTACTACCACCACCATCACCACAACAACTACTACCACCACCATCACCACCACTACTACTACCATCACAACTACTACTACCACCACAACTACTACCACCACCATCACAACTACTACTACCACTACAACTACTACCACCATCACTACTACCTCTACCATCACAACTACCACAACTACTACCACCACCATCACAACTACTACTACAACTACTACTACAACTACTACCACTACCACCATCACTACCATCACAACTACTACCACTACATACTACAACTACCACAACTACCACAACTACTACCACCACCATCACCACCACTACCACAACTACTACTACCACTACTACCATCACAACTACCACCACCACAACTACCACCACAACTACTACTACAACTACTACCACCATCACCACCACTACCACAACTACTACCACCACCATCACCACCACTACCACCACCACTACTACTACAACTACTACCACCACTACTACTACTACCACTACCACCACCACAACTACTACCACTACCACCACAGCTACTACCACCACTACTACCACCATCACCACAACTACCACTACTACTACCACCATCACTACTACAACTACTACTACCACAACTACTACCACCACAACTACCACCACAACTACCACTACTACCACAACCACCACTACCACCACAACTACCACCACTACTACTACCACAACTACTACTACTACCACCACTACTACCACTACTACTACCACAACTACTACCACTACTACTACCACAACTACTACTACTACCACAACTACCACAACTACTACTACCATCACTATCACCACCATAACCACTACCACTACCACCACTACCACTACTACCACAACTACTACTACCACAACCACAACTACTACTACCACAACTACTACTACCACCACCACAACTACTACTACCACAACTACTACTACGACCACCACAACTACTACTACCACAACTACTACTACTACCACCACTATCACCACAACTACCACAACTACTACTACCACCACCACTACTACCACCACCACTACTACCACAACTACTACCACCACTACTACTACCACCACTACTACTACCACCACCACTACCACCACTACCACAACTACCACTACCACCACCACTACTACCACCACTACCACTACTACTACAACTACTACCACTACCACCACCACTACCACAACTACTACTACCACTACTACTACAACTACCACCACTACCACTAATACCACTACTACTACCACAACTACTACCACCACCATCACCACCACTACCACAACTACTACTACCACCATCACCACCACTACCACCACAACTACTACTACCACCACTACTACTACCACTACTACTACCACTACCACCACCACAACTACTACCACTACCACCACAACTACTACCACCACTACTACCACCACTACTACCACCATCACCACAACTACCACTACTACTACCACCATCACTACTACAACTACTACTACCACAACTACTACCACAACTACCACCACCACAACTACTACCACTACCAGCACTACTACTACCACCACTACTACTACCACTACCACCACCACAACTACTACCACTACCACCACAACTACTACCACAACTACTACCACCACAACTACCACCACTACCACTACTACCACAACCACCACTACCACCACAACTACCACCACTACTACTACCACAACTACTACCACTACTACTACCACAACTACTACCACCATCACCACTACCACCATCACCACAACTACCACAACTACTACTACCACAACTACTACTACCACCACTATCACCACAACTACCACAACTACTACTACCACCACCACTACCACAACTGCTACTACCACCACCACTACTATCACAACTACTACCACCACTACCACCACTACTACTACCACCACAACTACTACCACTACCACAACTACTACTACCACAACTGCTACTACCACCACCACTACTACCACCACCACTACTACCACAACTACTACCACCACTACCACCACTACTACTACCACCAGAACTACTACCACTATCACAACTACTACTACCACCACCAATACCACCAATACCACAACTACTACTACCACCACCACTACCACAACTACTACTACCACCACCACTACTACCACCACTACCACCACCACTACTACCACAACTACTACCACCACCACTACTACTACTACCACCACTACTACCACCACTACTACCACCACTACTACTACTACCGCCACTACCACAACTACCACCACTACTACCACCACTACGACCACCACCACTACTACCACCACCACTACTACCACCACAACTACTACCACTACTACTACCACCACCACCACTACTACCACCACCACAACTACCACCACCACTTACACAACTACCACCACTACTACCACTACCACCACAACTACCACCACCACAACTACCACAACTACTACCACTACTACCACCACAACTACTACCACCACTACTACCACAACTACCACCAGCACAACTACCACCACCACAACTACCACCACCACCACTACTACCACCACTACCACAACTACCACCACCACAACTACCACCACCACCACTACCACCACCACCACTACCACCACCACAACTACTACCACCACTACCACAACTACCACCACCACAACTACCATCACCACCACTACCACCACCACTACCACCACAACTATTCTTGGTTCTTTCGGTAAAGTCACCACCACGTAGATAAGGGAAACAATAAAATAATAAAAATATAAAACAATAAATTTATTATTCTTGGTTATTTCGGTAAAGTCACCACCACGTAGAAGGGGAAACAATAAAATAATAAAAACAAAAATATTTTATTATAAAGAGCTAAGAATATGAATCAGTGCAGTCACTTGAGCTTTAAATCAACAACCGATTAATTTTCTGTTGCTTTAAATTTCACTTGACCCCCCTACTGCGGTGGTGACTTTGACCCAGGAGAGAGAATTAAAAAAAAACTCCACCAAATTTGTTCGAAAGGTCTTGAGCGTTCCGTTTTCAATTTCTTGTTCGGTTAAAATGCAACGCCAAAAGGCGTTCGTACGTCCTCTGTGGTTTTTTATACACACACACATATATACACTTACACTTATACTTGATAACGTCTCATCGCTGCCATTAGAATATTATACACATATCGGCGGAGTCTCGTTCTTGTGAAATCCCGTGATCACGCCTTTTAAATCGATCAATCACGCAGTTGAACATTATCAGCTGACGCTTTTTTTTTTAAATCGCAAATCGCAATCGATCCGTTAGGTTTAAAAAAAAATTAATCGCCGGCTCACGGGGGGAGGGGGAGACAAAGGCGGTCGGGAATATCGTGTGTGTGTGTGTGTAGCCACGGTGGGGGCCCTTAGCAGGCGCTGCTGGTGATGATGATGATGCTGATGATGCTGACACAGCACTTGCCCCTACAGCCACTGTTAGAGGCTACCTGGGGAACCTTTGTGTGTGTGTAGGTGCTGCTACTCGCTACTGACAGCACTTGCCCCTACAGCCACTGTTAGAGGCTACACGGGGGACCTTTGTCTGTGTGTAGGTGGTGCTACTCGCTACTGAGAACACTTGCCCCTACAGTCTGTTAGAAGCTACACCGGGGACCTTTGTCTGTGTGTGTAGGTGCTGCTACTCGCTACTACGAACAGCACTTGCCCCTTCGGTCTGTCTGAGGCTACCTGGGGGATCTTTGTCTGTCTGTGTGTAGGTGCTGCTACTTGCTACTAACAGCACTTGCCCCTACAGTCTGTCTGAGGCTACCAGGGGAACCTTTGTCTGTGTGTGTAGGTGCTGCTACTCGCTACTAACACAGCACTTGCCCCTACAGCCCTGTTAGAGGCTACACTGGGGACCTTTGTCTGTGTCTGTGTGTATAGGTGATGCTGCTGACAGCACTTGCCCCTACAGCCACTGTTAGAGGCTACACGGGGGACCTTTGTCTGTGTCTGTGTGTAGGTGCTGCTACTTGCTACTAACAGCACTTGCCCCTACAGCCACTGTTAGAGGCTACACGGGGGACCTTTGTCTGTGTCTGTGTGTAGGTGCTGCTACTCGCTACTGACAGCACTTGCCCCTACAGCCCTGTTAGAGGCTACACGGGGACCTTTGTCTGTGTCTGTGTGTAGGTGCTGCTACTACTGACACAGCACTTGCCCCTACAGCCACTGTTTGAGGCTACACGGGGGACCTTTGTCTGTGTGTGTGTGTAGGTGATGCTGCTGACAGCACTTGCCCCTACAGCCACTGTTAGAGGCTACACGGGGGACCTTTGTCTGTGTGTAGGTGATGCTACTAACAGCACTTGCCACTGCTAGAGGCTACACGGGGGACCTTTGTCTGTGTCTGTGTGTAGGTGATGCTGCTGACAGCACTTGCCCCTACAGCCACTGTTAGAGGCTACACGGGGGACCTTTGTCTGTGTGTGTGTGTGTAGGTGATGCTGCTGACAGCACTTGCCCCTACAGCCACTGTTAGAGGCTACACGGGGGACCTTTGTCTGTGTGTGTGTGTGTAGGTGATGCTGCTGACAGCACTTGCCCCTACAGCCACTGTTAGAGGCTACACGGGGGACCTTTGTCTGTGTCTGTGTGTAGGTGATGCTGCTGACAGCACTTGCCCCTACAGCCACTGTTAGAGGCTACACGGGGGACCTTTGTCTGTGTCTGTGTAGGTGCTGCTACTCGCTACTGACAGCACTTGCCCCTACAGCCCTGTTAGAGGCTACACGGGGGACCTTTGTCTGTGTGTAGGTGCTGCTGCTACTGACAGCACTTGCCCCTACAGTCTGTTAGAGGCTACACGGGGGACCTTTGTCTGTGTGTGTAGGTGCTGCTACTCGCTACTACGAACAGCACTTGCCCCTTCGGTCTCTCTGAGGCTACCTGGGGGATCTTTGTCTTTGCAGCCGGAGAGCAGCGATGGGGAGCGAGCGGGGGCGGAGATCCCCATGGACAACCTCGACTCATTCTTATCGAAGGTGACTCATTCACTCATTCACTGACTCATTCACTCATTCACTGACTCATTCACTCATTCACCGATTCACTGGCTCATTCACTCACTCATTCACTCACTCATTCACTCTCACTCACTGATTCAATTATTCACTCACTCATTCAATCGTTAAATCATTCACTCATTCACTCACTCATTCACCGATTCACTCACTCATTCACTCACTCATTCACTCACTCATTCATTCTCACTGATTCAATTATTCACTCACTTATTCAATCGTTAAATCATTCAGTCACTCACTCATTCACTCACACATTCACTGACTCACACGCTCCCTCATTAGCTCATTCACTTGTTCGCTCACTCTGTCGCTCACTCACACACTCACTCACACACTCACTCACACACTCACTCGCTCACTCACTCACTCTCTCGCTCACTCACACACTCACTCACACTCACTCACACACTCACTCACACACTCACTCACACACTCACTCACACTCACTCACACTCACACACTCTCTCGCTCACTCACACACTCTGTCGCTCACTCGCACACTCACTCACACACTCACACACTCACTCACTCACCCACTCACCCACTCACTCACTCACCCACTCACCCACTCACTCACTCACCCACTCACCCACTCGCTCACTCACTCACTCACACACTCTCTCACTCACTCACACACTCTGTCGCTCACTCACACACTCACTCACTCACACACTCTCTCACTCACTCACACACTCTGTCGCTCACTCACACACTCACTCGCTCACACACTCTCTCGCTCACTCACACACTCACTCACTCACACACTCTGTCGCTCACTCACACACTCTGTCGCTCACTCACACACTCTCTCGCTCACTCACACACTCTGTCGCTCACTCGCACACTCACTCACACACTCTCTCGCTCACTCACACACTCACACACTCTCTCGCTCACTCACACACTCACTCACACACTCTCTCGCTCACTCACACATTCACACACTCTCTCGCTCACTCACTCACTCACACACTCACTCACTCACACACTCTCTCGCTCACTCACTCACACACTCACTCACACACTCTCTCGCTCACTCACACACTCACACACACTCTCTCGCTCACTCACACACTCACACACTCTCTTGCTCACTCACACACTCACACACACTCTCTCGCTCACTCACACACTCACACACTCTCTCGCTCACTCACACACTCACTCACACACTCTCTCGCTCACTCACACACTCACTCACACACTCTCTCGCTCACTCACACACTCACTCACACACTCTCTCGCTCACTCACACATTCACACACTCTCTCGCTCACTCACACACTCACTCACTCACACACTCACTCACTCACACACTCTCTCGCTCACTCACACACTCACTCACACACTCACTCACACACTCTCTCGCTCACTCACACACTCACACACACTCTCTCGCTCACTCACACACTCACACACTCACACACTCGCACACTCGTCTCGCTCACTCACACACTCACTCACACACTCACTCACACACTCACACACTCACTCACACACTCTCTCGCTCACTCACACACTCTGTCGCTCACTCACACACTCACTCACACACTCACACACTCTGTCGCTCACTCACACACTCACACACTCACACACCCTCTCGCTCACTCACACACTCACACTCACTCGCACACTCTCTCGCTCACTCACACACTATCTCACTCACTCACACACTCTGTCGCTCACTCATTTGCTTATTCAGACGCTCGCTCGCTCATTCACACACTCACTCCCTCATCCACTTGCTCACTCACACACTTGCTCATCCACTTGCTCACTCACACACTCGCTCTCTCGCTCGCTCACTCGCTCATTCTCTCGCTCGCTCACTCGCTCATTCACTCGCTCTCTCTCTCGCTCACTCCCTCACTCATTCGCTCACCCACTCGCTCGCTCATTCACACACTCTCTTGCTCATTCACTCACTCGCTCATTCACACACTGACTCGCTCACTAACCCACTCACTCGCTCATCTACTCACTCATCCACTCGCTCACTCCCACACTTGCTCACTCACACACTCGCTCTCTCGCTCACTCCCTCAATCATTCGCTCACCCGGTCGCTCACCCGCTCACCCACTCGCCCGCTCGCTCGCCCACCCGATCGCTCACCCACTCGCTCACCCAATTGCTCACCCGCTCGCCCACTCACCCGCTCGCTGGCACATTGCTCACTCGCTCACCCACTCGCCCGCTCACCTAATCGCTCACCCATTCGCTCACCCACTCACTCACCCACTTGCTCGCCCACTCGCCCACTCACCCACTCGCTCGCTCGCTCAATGTCTGTCTCACTAACAGCTGTCTCTTGTCTCATCTATCACTGCCTCTCTGTCTCCGCTGTCTCTCTAACCGCTTGTCCCCGCGTCCCCGTGTCTCCTTTGTCCCCGTGTCTCCCTCCTGTGCCCGTGTCTCCCTCCTGTCCCCGTGTCTCCCTCCTGTCCCCGTGTCTCCGCCTTCACTTTGTCCGTGAACTCCGGACGTCTTCAGGAGACGCGGGGACACACGGCGTCACGCGCACGGTGACGCACACACACACACACACGCTACGGATGGCCACGTGGAATATTCGAACGCTCACTGCGGAGGAGAGGCTGCCACTCCTCTGTCGGGAGCCGGACCGGTACCGCCTGGGTCTCTGCGGCATTCAGGAGGTCCGGTGGACCGGCTCTGGCTCCTGCCACCGTGAGGGGTGGGGACAGTCCCTCTACTCGGGGCAGGAGACTGCCAAACAACAGGGAGTGGCTCTTCTTCTGAACAAAAGAATGAAGGGGGCGTGGGAGCGTGGCGGTGAGGCGTGGGAAGCTGTAAGCCCCAGGCTACTTTGGGCTCGCCTTCCCATCAACCGGAGGCGAGGAGTGGTGGTCGTGGTTACTTATGCCCCCACTGAAGACGAACATCTGTGGAGGGATGCAGGCAAGGCCGATGAGTCAGATGCCTTCTATGACCTCCTATCACAGGTGCTGGCTAAAGTGGCCCCTCGGGATAGAGTCATCTTGTTCGGTGACTTCAATGCCCGAGTTGGTCATGATGCTGGCACCTGGCCTGGAGTGATTGGAGGGCATGGGCCAGATCAGCTCAATATCAACAGTAAGAGGCTGCTAGATTTTTGTGCAGCCCATGGGCTTGAAATTACCAACACGCTGTTCCAGCATCGGCGCATCCACACAACATCATGGATGCATGCCAGGTCCAAGCAAGAACATCTGCTGGACTACATAGTGACGGACCAGCGGATGCGGGCCCATGTCCTTGACACCAGGACCTACCGTGGAGCTGATCTGCCTACTGACCATCGACTTGTCATCTGTAAGATGCGCCTGCCATTCTTCCACTCCGGTGGTGGGTGTACACCAAGGACCCCATTCAAACCTAAGGTGGCCTGGTCTCAGCTAGCTGATGGAAGTTGCAAGTGAGAATTTCATCATCGCTTGCGGCTGGGGTTGGCATCGTCCCCCACTTCTCCAGATGTCAAGGGTAAATGGGCGAGGTTTAGGACTGACTCAGGCAACTTCAATGGCTGCTTTGGGTATGCGGTCCAGACCTCCCCAGAGACCCTGGCTGACAGAGGAGGTGTTCAAGCTGGCTGAGAAAAAGCGACAGGCCCACTCTCATCGGCTACAGCATCCCACGTCGGAGAATGAGGAGGCTTACCGCAGCTTTCGCTCGGAGGTTCGGAGAGCCGTGAGGCGCTGCAAGGATGGGTGGTGGTAGCGGGTTGCTGAGGAAATGGAGTCTACCTCAGTGGCCCGCGATCACAAATCGCTCTTTAACTCCATCAAAAAAGTAACCTGCAGCACCACACCTATTACCATTATTAGGGGAAAGAATGGTGATCCAATCTCCGACCCCCAGGAACAGGTTTGCAGATTTGCTGAGCATTTCTGTGAGGTCCTGGGGGAGGGGAAATCCCTCAGCCAGGAAAACATCGTGTGACAAAGTGGGGTTGACCCTGCTGAGGCTGCGGTGCCTCAAATATTGGAAGAAGTCACCCCCTGTGAGTGGCTGGCTGAGGTGCCATCTGTTGAGGAAGTACTAAAGGCGATCCAGAGTCTGGACCCGGAAAGGCACCGGCCAGAGATGATCTCCCAAGCGAATAGCTGAGGGAGGGTGGCGTTTGTGCACAGACTGCCCTACATGACATCTTAACAACAGTCTGGACCGCTGGACGGGTTCCGCAGGATTGGAAGGATGCCCTTCTTAAAGAGACCGCACAGACTGTAACAACTACTGGGGCATCTCACTCCTCAGTGTGCCGGGAAAGGTCCTGGCAAGGATTATTCAACATCGCCTTACCAGGCATGCTGAGGAGAGGCTTACGGAGCCCCAATGCGGTTTCAGGAAAGGGCGGTCCTGCACAGATGCCATATTTTCTGTCCGTCTGCTACAGCAGAGGTGTAGGGAATTCCAACAAGACCTACATCTCTGCTTTATTGACCTGGTCAAGGCCTATGATACCATCAGTAGGCCTGGGCTCTGGGTCGTTCTTCGTGCTTTTGGAGTACCTGACCCTCTGCTCACGATCATTTAGGACCTTCATGATGGTGAGCGGGCCCGGGTAAAACTACGTGGCCGGGAGTCAGAGCCATTCCCTGTACACCTTGGGGTGCGACAGGGATGTCCTCTGGCTCCCACATTATTTAACATCTATTTTGACCACGTAGTTCGTGAAGCCTTCAATAGCTGTACCCGGGGAATCTCCATCTGGTACAGATATAATGGGAGGCTGATCGATGCCCGGGTGCGGTCAAGGGATGGCTCCCTATTGCTCAACCACGTTATGTATGCTGATGATTTGGTAATAGCTGCTCAGTCAGAGGAGGAGTTGGAGACGCTGCTGCTGAGACTGGAGCGTGCCACTAAGAGGTGGGGCCTTACCATCAGCCCCACCAAAACTAAGCACCTGCCTGGGTATTTTGTACCATCGGACACTCCACCCCCACAACTTTCAATCGGTGATGGGGCAGTTGTGGAGAGAGTGGAGAGTTTCCCATACCTGGGCAGTGTGCTTATGACTGGCTCCAGTTTAACAGCAGAGGTCTCACTCCGAATCAGTCGAGCGGCAATATCTTTTCATCGGTTGCGTAACGCTGTGTGGAAGCTACCTGGTCTGTCGCTCCGCACTAAGCTTCAGGTCTTCTCGGCCACGGGCATTCCCTCCCTTCTCTACGCTTGCGAAACGTGGACCCCCCTAATGGAACATCTTCACCGGTTAGAAACATTTAGGCTGGCCTGCCTACGATCCATCCTGGGTTTAACCAGACTGGATTGTGTGAGGAGCTCACAAATCCTTGAAAGATCTGGGCAGGGTCCCATTGGTGAGCTCCTCCGGCGGGCAAGGCTGCGATGGCTGGGTCATGTAGCCCGCATGCCCAGCCACTGCATGCCGAAACAGCTTTTGTTTGGCCGGATTGAGGGGGCTAAGCGGGCGCGGCACGGGCTAGAAAAGAGATGGAGTGATGTGGTACAGGAGGACGTGGAGCTGGGTGGACTTGCCGATGACCGGTACCAGCGGTGTCAAGATCGGCCTCTGTGGAGGAGGCTCGTGAAGGATGCTACTGGGCAGTTGGAGGCAGTCGCCCTCCAACAACAACAGAGGGCGGAGGAGCGACGCTCAGAACAACGAGCGGAGCGCCGGGTGGCTAAAGCACAGCAGGTTGGCACAGTAGGGGGCACAGGTGGTGCATCAGCCAGTCATCTCAGTCAGTCGACCCGTGGCACCTGCTGGGTCTGCCCCGTGACCTCCTGCCAGCGGGCGTTCGACACTTCACGTGGCCTCAGGGTGCACATAGCCTGGCACAAGCGTCATGGTGACGTCACCGCCACTTAGTGGCGAATGGCGGTTGTTGTTGTGTGTGTGTGTCTGTGTGTGTGTGTGTGTCTGTGTCTGTGTGTGTCTATGTGTGTGTGTGTCTATGTGTGTGTGTGTCTATGTGTGTGTTTGTGTCTATGTGTGTCTGTGTCTATGTGTGTGTGTGTCTGTGTGTCTGTGTGTGTCTATGTGTGTGTGTCTGTGTGTGTGTCTATGTGTGTGTGTGTGTCTATGTGTGTGTGTGAGAGCCGTGAGGCACTGCAAGGATGGGTGGTGGTCGCGGGTTGCTGAGGAGATGGAGTCTGCCTCAGTGGCCCGTGATCACAAATCTCTATTTAACTCCATCAAAAAAGTAACCTGCAGCGCCACACCTATTACCATCATTAGGGGAAAAAACGGTGATCCAATTTCCGACCCCCAGGAACAGGTTCGCAGATTTGCTGAGCATTTCTGTGAGGTCCTCGGGGAGGGAAAATCCCTCAGCCAGGAAAACACCGTGGCACAAAGTGAGGATGACCCTGCTGAGGCTGCGGTGCCTCAAATATTGGATGAAGTCAGCCCCTGTGAGTGGCTGGCTGAGGTGCCATCTGCTGAGGAAGTATTGAAGGCGATCCGGAGTCTGAGACCAGGAAAGGCAGCGGGCAGAGATGATCTCCCAAGCGAAATGCTGAGGGAGGGTGGCGTTTGTGCACAGACTGCCCTATATGACATCATAACAACAGTCTGGACCACTGGACGGGTTCCGCAGGATTGGAAGGATGCCCTGGTGGTCCCCCTTTTTAAGAAGGGGGACCGCACAGACTGTAACAACTACAGGGGCATCTCACTCCTCAGTGTGCCGGGAAAGGTCCTGGCAAGGATTATTCAGCATCGCCTTACCAGGCACGCTGAGGAGAGGCTTGCGGAGCCCCAATGCGGTTTCAGGAAAGGGCGGTCCTGCACAGATGCCATATTTTCTGTCCGTCTGCTACAGCAGAGGTGTAGGGAATTCCAACAAGACCTACATCTCTGCTTTATTGACCTGGTCAAGGCCTATGATACCATCAGTAGGCCTGGGCTCTGGGTCGTTCTTCGTGCTTTTGCAGTACCTGACCCTCTGCTCACGATCATTAAGGACCTTCATGATGGTGAGTGGGCCCGGGTAAAACTACGTGGCCGGGAGTCAGAGCCATTCCCTGTACACCTTGGGGTGCGACAGGGATGTCCTCTGGCTCCCACATTATTTAACATCTATTTTGACCACGTAGTTCGTGAAGCCTTCAATAGCTGTACCGGGGGAATCTCCATATGGTACAGATATAATGGGAGGCTAATCGATGCCCGGGTGCGGTCAAGGGATGGCTCCCTATTGCTCAACCACGTTATGTATGCTGATGACTTGGTAATAGCTGCTCAGTCAGAGGAGGAGTTGGAGACGCTGCTGCTGAGACTGGAGCGTGCCACTAAGAGGTGGGGCCTTACCATCAGCCCCACCAAAACTAAGCACCTGCCTGGGTATTTTGTACCATCGGACACTCCACCCCCACAACTCCCAATCGGTGATGGGGCAGTTGTGGAGAGAGTGGAGAGTTTCCCATACCTGGGCAGTGTGCTTATGACTGGCTCCAGTTTAACAGCAGAGGTCTCACTCCGAATCAGTCGAGTGGCAATATCTTTTCATCGGTTGCGTAACGCTGTGTGGAAGCTACCTGGTCTGTCGCTCCGCACTAAGCTTCAGGTCTTCTCGGCCACGGTCATTCCCTCCCTTCTCTACGCTTGCGAAACGTGGACCCCCCTAATGTGGAACATCTTCGCCGGTTAGAAACATTTAGGCTGGCCTGCCTACGATCCATCCTGGGTTTAACCAGACTGGATTGTGTGAGGAGCTCACAAATCCTTGAAAGATCTGGGCAGGGTCCCATCGGTGAGCTCCTCCGGCAGGCAAGGCTGCGATGGCTGGGTCATGTAGCCCGCATGCCCAGCCACCGCATGCCGAAACAGCTTTTGTTTGGCCGGATTGAGGGGGCTAAGCGGGCGCGGCACGGGCTAGAGAAGAGATGGAGTGATGTGGTACAGGAGGACGTGGAGCTGAGTGGACTTGCCGATGACTGGTACCAGCGGTGTCAAGATCGGCCTCTGTGGAGGAGGCTCGTGAAGGATGCTACTGGGCAGTTGGAGGCAGTCGCCCTCCAACAACAACGGAGGGCGGAGGAGCGACGCTCACAACAGCGAGCGGAGCGCCGGGTGGCTAAAGCACAGCAGGTTGGCACAGTAGGGGGCACAGGTGGTGCATCAGCCAGTCATCTCAGTCAGTCGACCCGTGGCACCTGGGTCTGCCCCGTGACCTCCTGCCAGCGGGCGTTCGACACTTCACGTGGCCTCAGGGTGCACATAGCCTGGCACAAGCGTCGTGGTGACGTCACCGCCACTTAGTGGCGAATGGCGGTTGTTGTGTGTGTGTCTATGTGTGTGTGTCTGTGTGTCTGTCGCTGTAGCGGTCAGCGCTACGCTGCGCTACAAACCCTGCGGAGCCTCGAGTTCGATTCCTGCTCACAGCCACCACCACCACCACAGTGACGGCGATGATTCTGAACCGTTCCTGGGCCTCCCCTAGGTCGATTCAGCCTCAAATTAGTTTCCCGGTGTAGCGGTGGTGTAGTGCAGTAAACATCGCCAGCGCTGGGGGAGACAAAGGCGGTCGGGCGTGGTGGTGTTGGCCACCAACCCCCTCTGTGTGTGTAGCCACAGTGCCGGGTAGCCTTCATAGACGCTGCTGCTGCTAACAGCACTTGCCCCTACAGCCCTGTTAGAGGCTACACGGGGGACCTTTGTCTTTGTGTGTACAACAGCACTTGCACTACAGCCCTGTTAGAGGCTACCTGGGGGAGCTTTGTGTGTGTACAACAGCACTTGCCCCTACAGCCCTGTTAGAGGCTACCTGGGGGATCTTTGTCAGTCTGTGTGTGTAGGTGCTGCTACTCGCTACTGACAGCACTTGCCCTGATAGCCTGCTGGAGGCTACCTTGGGGAGCTTTGTCTGTGTGTGTGTGTGTACAACAGCACTTGCCCTACAGCCCTGTTAGAGGCTACACGGGGGAGCTTTGTCTGTCTGTGTGTGTAGGTGCTGCTACTCGCTACTGACAGCACTTGCCCCGATAGCTTGCTGGAGGCTACCTTGGGGAGCTTTGTCTGTGTGTGTGTGTGTGTGTACAACAGCACTTGCCCTACACCCCTGTTAGAGGCTACACGGGGGAGCTTTATCTGTGTGTATGTGTAGGTGCTGCTACTCGCTACTGACAGCACTTGCCCCGATAGCTTGCTGGAGGCTACACGGGGGATCTTTGTCTCTGTGTGTGTACAGCAGCACTTGCCCCAGCGGTCTGTAAGAGGCTACGCGGGGGACCTTTGCCTTTGCTAGGTGAACGAGACGAACGTGGAGCTGGACTCGCTGGGCGTGGCGGTGCAGGAGGTGAAGAGGCTCCACCTGGCCATCCTCAGTGACGTGGAACCTCGCGAGTGTGAGCAAGCTACACTACACTATACACTACACTATACACTACACTATACACTACACTATACACTACACACACTACCACACACACTACTACACTATACACTACACACACTACTACACTACATACTACACTACACTCCAGGCTCCACCTGGCCATCCTCAGTGACGTGGAACCTCGCGAGTGTGAGGAAACTACACTACACTATACACTACACTATACACTACACTACACTATACACTACACTATACACTACACTACAGGCTCCACCTGGCCATCCTCAGTGACGTGGAACCTCGCGAGTGTGAGCAAACTACACTACACTATACACTACACTATACACTACACTATACACTACACTACACTATACACTACACTCCAGGCTCCACCTGGCCATCCTCAGTGACGTGGAACCTCGCGAGTGTGAGCAAGCTACACTACACTATACACTACACTATACACTACACTATACACTACACTATACACTACACTACAGGCTCCACCTGGCCATCCTCAGTGACGTGGAACCTCGCGAGTGTGAGCAAGCTACACTACACTATACACTACACTATACACACTACAGGCTCCACCTGGCCATCCTCAGTGACGTGGAACCTCGCGAGTGTGAGGAAACTACACTACACTATACACTACACTAGTATACACTACACTATACACTACACTATACACTACACTAGTATACACTACACTATACACTACACTATACACTACACACACACTACCACACACACTACTACACTACACCACAGGCTCCACCTGGCCATCCTCAGCGACGTGGAACCTCGCGAGTGTGAGCAAGCTACACTACATTATACACTACACTATACACTACACTATACACTACACACACACTACCACACACACTACCACACACACTACCACACACACTACTACACTACACCACAGGCTCCACCTGGCCATCCTCAGTGACGTGGAACCTCGCGAGTGTGAGGAAACTACACTACACTATACACTACACTATACACTACACTGTACACTACACTATACACTACACTATACACACTACAGGCTGCACCTGGCCATCCTCAGTGACGTGGAACCTCGCGAGTGTGAGGAAGCTACACTATACACTACACTATACACTACACTATACACTACACTATACACTACACTATACACTACACTATACACACTACAGGCTCCACCTGGCCATCCTCAGTGACGTGGAACCTCGCGAGTGTGAGCAAGCTACACTACACTATACACTACACTATACACTACACTATACACTACACTGCACTACTATACACTACACTATACACTACACTATACACTACACTATACACTACACTATACACTACACTATACACACTACAGGCTCCACCTGGCCATCCTCAGTGACGTGGAACCTCGCGAGTGTGAGCAAGCTACACTACACTATACACTACACTATACACACTACAGGCTCCACCTGGCCATCCTCAGTGACGTGGAACCTCGCGAGTGTGAGGAAACTACACTACACTATACACTACACTATACACTACACTATACACTACACTGTACACTACACTGTACACTACACTGTACACTACACTATACACTACACTATACACTACACTAGTATACACTATACACTACACTATACACTACACTATACACTACACTATACACTACACTATACACTACACTATACACTACACTATACACACTACAGGCTCCACCTGGCCATCCTCAGTGACGTGGAACCTCGCGAGTGTGAGCAAGCTACACTACATTATACACTACACTATACACTACACTATACACTACACTATACACTACACACACACTACCACACACACTACTACACTACACCACAGGCTCCACCTGGCCATCCTCAGTGACGTGGAACCTCGCGAGTGTGAGGAAGCTACACTACATTATACACTACACTATACACTACACTATACACTACACTATACACTACACACACACTACCACACACACTACCACACACACTACTACACTACACTACAGGCTCCACCTGGCCATCCTCAGTGACGTGGAACCTCGCGAGTGTGAGGAAACCACACTACACTATACACTACACTATACACTACACTATACACTACACTATACACTACACTATACACTACACTATACACTACTACACTACAGGCTCCACCTGGCCATCCTCAGCGACGTGGAACCTCGCGAGTGTGAGGAAGCTACACTATACACTACACTGTACACTACACTATACACTACACTATACACTACACTACACACTATACACTACACTACACACTATACACTACACTACATACTACACTATACACTACACTATACACTACACTATACACTACACTATACACTACACTATACACTATACTATACACTACACTATACACTACACTATATACTACACACTACACTACACTATATACTACACACTACACACACTAGTATTCACTACACTATACACTACACTATACACTACATACTACACTACACCACAGGCTCCACCTGGCCATCCTCAGTGACGTGGAACCTCGCGAGTGTGAGGAAGCTACACTACATTATACACTACACTAGTATACACTATACACTACACTATACACTACACTATACACTACACTATACACTCTACACCACACTACACACTACACCACACTATACACTACACTATACACTACACTCTACACCACACTACATACTACACTATACACTACACTACATACTACACTACACTACAGGCTCCACCTGGCCATCCTCAGTGACGTGGAACCTCGCGAGTGTGAGGAAACTACACTATACACTACACTATACACTACACTATACACTACACTATACACCACACTACACACACACTACACACTACACCACACTATACACTACACTATAGACTACACTATACACTACACTATACACTACACTACACACACACTACACACTACACTATACACTACACTACACACTACACTACACACTACACTATACACTACACACACACTACTATACTACACTACAGGCTGCACCTGGCCATCCTCAGTGACGTGGAACCTCGCGAGTGTGAGGAAACTACACTACATTATACACTACACTAGTATACACTATACACTACACTATACACTACACTATACACTACACTATACACTACACTATACACTACACTATACACTACACTATACACTATACACTCTACACCACACTACACACTACACCACACTATACACTACACTATACACTACACCACACTATACACTACACTATACACTACACTCTACACCACACTATACACTACACTATACACTACACTACATACTACACTACACTACAGGCTCCACCTGGCCATCCTCAGCGACGTGGAACCTCGCGAGTGTGAGGAAACTACACTACACTATACACTACACTATACACTACACTACCTACACTACACACTACACTATACACTACACACACTACACTACACTACACACGTACACTACTACACTACATACTACACTACATACTACACTACATACTACACTACACACTATACACTACACTACACACTATACACTACATACTACACTACACTACACACCACACTAAACACACACTAATACACTACATACTACACTACACTACAGGCTGCACCTGGCCATCCTCAGCGACGTGGAACCTTGCGAGTGTGAGGAAGCTTCACTACACTATACACTATACACTACACTATACACTACACTATACACTACACTACACTATACACTACACTATACACTACACTATACACTACACTATACACTACACTACACTATACACTACACTATACACTACACTATACACTACACTATACACTACACTATACACTACACTATACACTATACACTACACTATACACTACACTATACACTACACACACACTACCACACACACTACTACACTACAGGCTCCACCTGGCCATCCTCAGTGATGTGGAACCTCGCGAGTGTGAGGAAGCTTCACTACACTACACTATACACTACACTATACACTACACTATACACTACACTATACACTACCTACAATACACTATACACTACACTATACCCTACACTATACACTACACTACACACTATACTATACACTATACACTACACTATACACTATACTATACACTACACTAGTATACACTACACTAGTATACACTACACTAGTATACACTACACTATACACTACACTCTACACTACACTATAAACTACACTCTACACTACACACTAAACTACACACTACACTACACACCACACTAAACACACGCTACTACACTACACTACACACTACACTACACACCACACTACCACACACACTACTACACTACACACTACACTATACACTACACTATACACTACACTACACATGCTATACACTACACTATACACTACACTATACACTACACTACACCACAATATGCACTACACCACACTACCTACACTACACACTACACCACACTACACACACTATACACTACACTATACACTACACACTACACTACACACCACACTAAACACACACTACTACACTACATACTACACTACATACTACACTAGACTACAGGCTCCACCTGGCCATCCTCAGCGACGTGGAACCTCGCGAGTGTGAGGAAGCTTCACTACACTATACACTACACTATACACTACACTATACACTACACCACCCACTACACTACACTATACACTACACTATACACTACACCTCACTACCTACACTACACCACACTACACCACACTACACTATACACTACACTACACTATACACTACACACTACACTACACACTACACTACACTATACACTACACTATACACTACACTACACACTACACTATACACTACACTATACACCACACTACACTACACACACTATACACACACTCCACACACTAGTATACATACTACACACACTACACTAGTATACACTACACTACTACACACTACTCTACTATACACTGCACTACACACTATACACACTACACTAGTATACACTACACTATACACACACTATACACCACACACTACACTACACCACACACCACACTACACACACACTACACATACACTACACTATACACTACACTACTATACAATACTACACACTACACTACTATACACTACAATACAATACTACACACTACACTACTATACACTACACTACTATACACTACACTACTATACAATACTACACACTACACTACTATACACTACACTATTACACACTACACTACTATACACTACACTACTATACAATACTACACACTACACTACTATACACTACACTACTATACACTACACTATACACTACACCACTATACACTACACTATACACTACACCACTATACACTACACCACTATGAACTACACTACTATACACTACACCACTATACACTGCACTATACACTACACCACTATAAACTACACTACACCACTATACACTACACTACTATACACTATACACTACACCACTTTACACTACACCACTTTACACCACCACTATACACTACACTATACACTACACCACTATACACTACACCACTATAAACTACACTACACCACTATACACTACACTACTATACACTACACTATACACTACACCACTATACACTACACTTTACACTACACCACTTTACACTACACCACTATAAACTACACTATACACTACACCACTTTACACCACCACTATACACTACACTATACACTACACAACTATACACTACACAACTATACACTACACTAGTATACACTACACTAGTATACACTACACCACTTTACACTACACCACTATACACTACACCACTTTACACTACACTATAAACTACACTATACACTACACTACTATACACTACACCACTATACACTACACCACTATACACTAGACCACTATACACTACACCACTATACACTACACCACTATACACTACACCACTTTACACTATACACTACACTATACACTACACCACTATAAACTACACTATACACTACACCACTATACACTACGCTACTATACACTACACTACTATACAATACTACACACTACACTACTATACACTACACTATACACTACACCACTATACACTACATTCATATTCAATGTATGCAGTGTCAATGACAGTGATCACGTTGTTGATGATGTTATTAATGTTGTTGTGGTTGTTGTTGTTGACGTGAATGTTGTTGATGTTTTTGACATGACTGTGTTTGTTGTTGATGTTGTTGACACGAATGTTGTTGTTGATCTTGTAGATGATGTTGTTAACATGAATGTTGTTGTTGTTGATGATGTTGAGGATGTTTACATGAATGTTGATGTTGTTGTTGATGATGTTGTTAACATGAATGTTGTTGTTGATGTTGTTGACACGAACGTTGTTGTTGATCTTGTAGATGATGTTGTTACATGAATGTTGTTGATGATGTTGTTGATGATGTTGTTACATGAATGTTGTTGTTGATGTTGTTGACACGAATGTTGTTGTTGATCTTGTAGATGATGTTGTTACATGAATGTTGTTGATGATGTTGTTGATGATGTTGTTACATGAATGTTGTTGTTGATGATGTTGTTGATGATGTTGTTAACATGAATGTTGTTGTTGATGATGTTGTTGATGTTGTTAACATGAATGTTGATGTTGTTGTTGATGTTGTTGACATGAATGTTGATGTTGTTGTTGATGTTGTTGTTGTTGATGTTGTTGACATGAATGTTGTTGTTGATCTTGTAGATGATGTTGTTAACATGAATGTTGTTGTTGATGATGTTGATGATGTTGTTACATGAATTTTGATGTTGTTGTTGATGATGTTGTTGATGTTGTTACATGAATTTTGATGTTGTTGATGATGTTGTTGACACGAACGTTGTTGTTGATCTTGTAGATGATGTTGTTAACATGAATGTTGTTGTTGTTGTTGTTACATGAATGTTGATGTTGATGTTGTTGACACGAATGTTGTTGATCTTGTAGATGATGTTGTTAACATGAATGTTGTTGTTGTTGATCTTGTAGATGATGTTGTTAACATGAATGTTGATGTTGTTGATGTTGTTGACACGAATGTTGTTGTTGTTGTAGATGATGTTGTTACATGAATGTTGATCTTGTAGATGATGTTGTTAACATGAATGTTGATGTTGTTGATGATGTTGTTACATGAATGTTGATGTTGATACATGAATGTTGTTGTTGATGTTGTTACATGAATGTTGTTGATGTTGTTACATTAATGTTGTTGTTGATGTTGTTGACACGAATGTTGTTGTTGATCTTGTAGATGATGTTGTTAACATGAATGTTGATGTTGTTGTTGATGATGTTACATGAATGTTGATGTTGTTGATGATGTTGTTGATGTTGTTACATGAATGTTGTTGTTGATCTTGTAGATGATGTTGTTAACATGAATGTTTATGTTGTTGATGATGTTGTTACATGAATGTTGATGTTGTTACATGAATGTTGTTGATGTTGTTACATGAATGTTGTTGTTGATGTTGTTGACACGAACGTTGTTGTTCTTGTAGATGATGTTGTTAACATGAATGTTGTTGATGATGTTGTTACATGAATGTTGATGTTGGTGATGTTGTTACATGAATGTTGATGTTGTTGATGATGTTGTTACATGAATGTTGATGTTGTTGATGATGTTGTTACATGAATGTTGATGTTGTTGATGATGTTGTTGTTGATGTTGTTACATGAATGTTGATGATGTTGATGTTGTTGTTGTTGATGTTGTTACATGAATGTTGATGATGTTGTTACATGAATGTTGATGTTGTTGTTGATGATGTTGTTGTTGATGTTGTTACATGAATGTTGATGATGTTGATGTTGTTGTTGATGTTGTTACATGAATGTTGATGTTGTTACATGAATGTTGATGTTGTTGTTGATGTTGTTGTTGATGTTGTTGACACGAATGTTGTTGATCTTGTAGATGATGTTGTTAACATGAATGTTGATGTTGTTGATGATGTTGTTACATGAATGTTGATGTTGTTGTTGTTGATGTTGTTGTTGATGTTGTTGACACGAATGTTGTTGATCTTGTAGATGTTGTTACATGAATGTTGATGTTGTTGTTGACGATGTTGTTACATGAATGTTGATGTTACATGAATGTTGATGTTGTTGTTGATGTTGTTGATGTTGTTGACATTAATGTTGTTGTTCTTGTAGATGATGTTGTTACATGAATGTTGATGTTGTTACATGAATGTTGTTGACATGAATGTTGTTGATATTGTTGTTGTTGTTGATGTTGTTACATGAATGTTGATGTTGTTGTTGATGTTGTTACATGAATGTTGTTGATGTTGTTGTTGATGTTGTTACATGAATGTTGTCGATGTTGTTGATGTTGTTGTTGATGTTGTTACATGAATGTTGATGTTGTTGTTGATGTTGTTGTTGATGTTGTTACATGAATGTTGTCGATGTTGTTGATGTTCTAGATTTGAAGCTTCCGTGACTGCAAGGATCCATACTCTTTGGTTCTATTCGGTAAAGTCACGTAGGTAAATAATACAAAATTGTGATTATTGTTGTTTTATTATTTACCTACGTGACTTTACCGAATAGAACCAAAGAGTATGGTTGTTGATGTTGTTGACATGAATGTTGATGTTGTCGATGTTGTTACATGAATGTTGATGTTGTTACATGAATGTTGATGTTGTTGATGTTGTTACATGAATGTTGATGTTGTTGTTGATGTTGTTGTTGATGTTGTTACATGAATGTTGATGTTGTTGATGTTGTTACATGAATGTTGATGATGTTGATGTTGTCGATGTTGTTACATGAATGTTGATGTTGTTGATGTTGTTACATGAATGTTGATGTTGTTGATGTTGTTACATGAATGTTGATGTTGATGATGTTGTTACATGAATGTTGATGTTGTTGTTGATGTTGTTGATGTTGTTACATGAATGTTGATGTTGTTACATGAATGTAAATGTTGTTGTTGATGTTGTTGATGTTGTTGTTGATGTTGTTGACATGAATGTTGTTGTTGTTGATGTTGTTGACATGAATGTTGTTGATATTGTTGATGTTGTTGATGTTGTTGTTGATGTTGTTGACATGAATGTTGTTGATATTGTTGATGTTGTTACATGAATGTTGATGTTGTTGTTGATGTTGTTGATGTTGTTGTTGATGTTGTTGACATGCATGTTGTTGATATTGTTGATGTTGTTACATGAATGTTGATGTTGTTGTTGATGTTGTTGTTGATGTTGTTGACATGAATGTTGATGTTGTTGTTGATGATGTTGTTACATGAATGTTGTTGATGATGTTGTTACATGAATGTTGTTGATGATGTTGTTACATGAATGTTGTTGTTGATGTTGTTGTTGATGTTGTTGTTGATGTTGTTGACATGAATGTTGTTGATATTGTTGATGTTGTTACATGAATGTTGATGTTGTTGATGTTGTTGTTGATGTTGTTGACATGAATGTTGTTGATATTGTTGATGTTGTTACATGAATGATGATGTTGTTGTTGATGTTGTTGTTGATGTTGTTGACATGAATGTTGTTGATGATGTTGTTGTTGATGTTGTTGTTGATGTTGTTGACATGAATGTTGTTGATATTGTTACATGAATGTTGATGTTGTTGTTGATGTTGTTGACATGAATGTTGTTGTTGTTGATGTTGTTGTTGATGTTGTTGTTGATGTTGTTGACATGAATGTTGTTGTTGATGTTGTTGTTGATGTTGTTGTTGATGTTGTTGACATGAATGTTGTTGATATTGTTGATGTTGTTACATGAATGTTGATGTTGTTGATGTTGTTGTTGATGTTGTTGACATGAATGTTGTTGATATTGTTGATGTTGTTACATGAATGATGATGTTGTTGTTGATGTTGTTGACATGAATGTTGTTGTTGATGTTGTTGTTGTTGTTGATGTTGTTGTTGATGTTGTTGACATGAATGATGTTGTTGATGTTGTTGTTGATGTTGTTGTTGATGTTGTTGACATGAATGTTGTTGATCTTGTTGTTGTTGTTGTTGATGTCCAGCCGACCGCAAGCAACTGGACGACGTGATGTTCTCCATCACCAGCACGGCGCGCAGAGTCCGGACACAGCTCAAGGGTGAGTGGCAGACACAGAGACACAGAGACACAGAGACAGAGAGACACACATAGAGACAGAGAGACACACATAGAGACAGAGACACAGACAGAGACACAGAGACACAGACAGAGACACAGAGACACAGAGACAGAGAGACAGAGAGACACACAGAGACACACATAGAGACAGAGACACAGACAGAGACACAGAGACAGAGAGACACAGAGAGACACAGAGAGACACACAGAGACACACAGAGACACACAGAGACACAGAGAGACACACAGAGACACAGAGAGACACACAGAGACACAGAGATACACAGAGAGACACAGAGAGACACAGAGAGACACAGAGAGACACACAGAGAGACACACATAGAGACAGAGAGACACACACAGAGACACACATAGAGACAGAGAGACACACATAGAGACAGACACAGACAGAGACACAGACAGAGACACAGACAGAGACACAGAGACACAGAGACAGAGAGACAGAGAGACACACAGAGAGACACACAGAGACACAGAGACACAGAGACACAGAGACAGAGAGACACACATAGAGACAGAGAGACACACATAGAGACAGACAGAGAGACACAGAGAGACACAGAGAGACACAGAGAGACACACAGAGACACACAGAGACACACAGAGACACAGACACAGAGACAGAGAGACACACATAGAGACAGAGAGACACACATAGAGACAGAGAGACACACATAGAGACAGAGACACACATAGAGACAGAGACACACATAGAGACAGACACAGAGACATAGAGACAGAGACACAGAGACACCCACACAGAGACACAACAACAACAACAACAACCGCCATTCGCCACTAAGTGGCGGTGACGTCACCACGACGCTTGTGCCAGGCTATGTGCACCCTGAGGCCACGTGAAGTGTCGAATGCCCGCTGGCAGGAGGTCACGGGGCAGACCCAGCAGGTGCCACGGGTCGACTGACTGAGATGACTGGCTGAGATGACTGGCTGATGCACAGAGAGACACACACAGAGACACACACACAGAGACACAGAGAGACAGAGACACACATAGAGACAGACACAGACAGAGAGACACAGAGACAGAGAGACACAGACAGAGACAGAGAGACACACATAGAGACACTGAGACAGAGAGACACAGGGACAGAGAGACAGAGACACAGAGACACACAGAGAGACACACATAGAGACAGAGAGACACACACAGAGACACACATAGAGACAGAGAGACACACATAGAGACAGAGAGACACAGAGACAGAGAGACACACAGAGACACAGAGACAGACACACAGAGACAGAGAGACAGAGACACACATAGAGACAGAGACACAGACAGAGAGAGACAGAGACAGAGAGACACAGACAGAGAGACAGAGAGACACAGACAGAGAGACACGGACAGAGAGACACAGACACAGAGTAATAGACACAGAGACAGAGACACAGACACACAGAGACAGAGAGACAGAGAGACACACAGAGACACACAGAGACACAGACAGAGACACAGACAGAGAGACAGAGAGACACAGACAGAGACACAGACAGAGACACAGACAGAGACAGAGAGACAGAGACAGAGAGACACAGAGAGAGAGAGACACAGAGAGAGAGAGGCACAGACAAAGAGACACAGACAGATAGACACAGACAGATAGACACAGACAGAGACACAGACAGAGAGACACAGACAGAGAGACACAGACAGACACGGACAGAGAGACACAGACAGAGAGACACAGACAGAGAGACACAGACAGAGAGACACAGAAAGAGACACAGAAAGAGACACAGACAGAGACACAGACAGAGAGACACAGACAGAGAGACACAGACAGAGAGACACAGACAGAGAGACACAGACAGAGAGACACAGACAGAGAGACACAGACAGAGAGACACAGACAGAGAGACACAGACAGAGAGACACAGACAGAGAGACACAGACAGAGAGACACAGACAGAGAGAGACACACAGACAGAGAGAGACACACAGACAGAGAGAGACACACAGACAGAGAGAGACACAGAGACAGAGAGAGACACAGAGACAGAGAGAGACACAGAGACAGAGAGACAGAGAGACACAGAGACAGAGAGACACAGAGACAGAGAGACACAGAGACAGAGAGACACAGAGACAGAGAGACACAGAGACAGAGAGACACAGACAGAGACACACGGACAGAGAGACACGGACAGAGAGAGGCACACAGAGAGGCACAGAGAGAGGCACAGACAGAGAGACACAGACAGAGAGACACAGACAGAGAGAGAGACACGGAGAGAGACACGGAGAGAGACACGGAGAAAGACACGGAGAAAGACACGGAGAGACAGTCTGTGGGTCTCTGTGTGAGTCTGTGGGTCTCTGTGAGTGAGTCTGTGGGTCTCTGTGTGAGTGAGTCTGGGTCTCTGTGTGAGTGAGTCTGTGGGTCTCTGTGTGAGTGAGTCTGGGTCTCTGTGTGAGTGAGTCTGTGGGTCTCTGTGAGTGAGTCTGTGGGTCTCTGTGTGAGTGAGTCTGCGGGTCTCTGTGTGAGTGAGTCTGTGGGTCTCTGTCTGAGTGAGTCTGTGGGTCTCTGTGTGAGTGAGTCTGTGGGTCTCTGTGTGAGTGAGTCTGTGGGTCTCTGTGTGAGTGAGTCTGTGGGTCTCTGTGTGAGTGAGTCTGTGGGTCTCTGTGTGAGTGGTGAGTCTGTGGGTCTCTGTGTGAGTGAGTCTGTGGGTCTCTGTGTGAGTGGTGAGTCTGTGGGTCTCTGTGTGAGTGGTGAGTCTGTGGGTCTCTGTGTGAGTGAGTCTGTGGGTCTCTGTGTGATGAGTCTGTGGGTCTCTGTGTGAGTGAGTCTGTGGGTCTCTGTGCGAGTGAGTCTGTGGGTCTCTGTGCGAGTGAGTCTGTGGGTCTCTGTGAGTGAGTCTGTGGGTCTCTGTGTGAGTGAGTCTGTGGGTCTCTGTGTGAGTGAGTCTGTGGGTCCCTGTGTGAGTGAGTCTGTAGGTCTCTGTGTGAGTGAGTCTGTGGGTCTCTGTGTGAGTGAGTCTGTGGGTCTCTGTGTGAGTGGTGAGTCTGTGGGTCTCTGTGTGAGTGGTGAGTCTGTGGGTCTCTGTGTGAGTGGTGAGTCTGTGGGTCTCTGTGTGAGTGGTGAGTCTGTGGGTCTCTGTGTGTGAGTCTGTGGGTCTCTGTGTGAGTCTGTGGGTCTCTGTGTGAGTGAGTCTGTGGGTCTCTGCGTGAGTGAGTCTGTGGGTCTCTGTGTGAGTGAGTCTGTGGGTCTCTGCGTGAGTGAGTCTGTGGGTCTCTGTGTGAGGCTGTGGGTCTCTGTGTGAGTGAGTCTGTGGGTCTCTGTGTGAGTGAGTCTGTGGGTCTCTGTGTGAGTCTGTGGGTCTCTGTGTGAGTGAGTCTGTGGGTCTCTGTGTGAGTGAGTCTGTGGGTCTCTGCGTGAGTGAGTCTGTGGGTCTCTGTGTGAGTGAGTCTGCGGGTCTCTGTGTGAGTGAGTCTGTGGGTCTCTGCGTGAGTGAGTCTGTGGGTCTCTGCGTGAGTGAGTCTGTGGGTCTCTGCGTGAGTGAGTCTGTGGGTCTCTGTGTGAGTGAGTCTGTGGGTCTCTGTGTGAGTGGTGAGTCTGTGGGTCTCTGTGTGAGTGGTGAGTCTGTGGGTCTCTGTGTGAGTGAGTCTGTGGGTCTCTGTGTGAGTGGTGAGTCTGTGGGTCTTTGTGTGAGTGGTGAGTCTGTGGGTCTCTGTGTGAGTGAGTCTGTGGGTCTCTGTGTGAGTCTGTGGGTCTCTGTGTGAGTGAGTCTGTGGGTCTCTGTGTGAGTGGTGAGTCTGTGGGTCTTTGTGTGAGTGAGTCTGTGGGTCTCTGTGTGAGTGAGTCTGTGGGTCTCTGTGTGAGTGGTGAGTCTGTGGGGCTCTGCGTGAGTGAGTCTGTGGGTCTCTGTGTGAGTGGTGAGTCTGTGGGTCTCTGCGTGAGTGAGTCTGTGGGTCTCTGTGTGAGTGAGTCTGTGGGTCTCTGTGTGAGTGAGTCTGTGGGTCTCTGTGTGAGTGGTGAGTCTGTGGGGCTCTGCGTGAGTGAGTCTGTGGGTCTCTGTGTGAGTGGTGAGTCTGTGGGTCTTTGTGTGAGTGAGTCTGTGGGTCTCTGTGTGAGTGAGTCTGTGGGTCTCTGTGTGAGTGGTGAGTCTGTGGGTCTCTGCGTGAGTGAGTCTGTGGGTCTCTGTGTGAGTGAGTCTGTGGGTCTCTGTGTGAGTGAGTCTGTGGGTCTCTGTGTGAGTCTGTGGGTCTCTGTGTGAGTGAGTCTGTGGGTCTCTGCGTGAGTTAGTCTGTGGGTCTCTGTGTGAGTGAGTCTGTGGGTCTCTGTGTGAGTGAGTCTGTGGGTCTCTGTGTGAGTGAGTCTGTGGGTCTCTGAGTGAGTGAGTCTGTGGGTCTCTGTGTGAGTGAGTCTGTGGGACTCTGTGTGAGTGAGTCTGTGGGTCTCTGTGTGAGTAAGTCTGTGGGTCTCTGTGTGAGTGAGTCTGTGGGTCTCTGTGTGAGTGAGTCTGTGGGTCTCTGTGTGAGTGGTGAGTCTGTGGGTCTCTGTATGAGTGAGTCTGCGGGTCTCTGTGTGAGTGAGTCTGTGGGTCTCTGTGTGAGTGAGTCTGTGGGTCTCTGTGTGAGTGAGTCTGTGGGTCTCTGTGTGAGTGAGTCTGTGGGTCTCTGTGTGAGTGGTGAGTCTGTGGGTCTCTGTGTGAGTGAGTCTGTGGGTCTCTGTGTGAGTGGTGAGTCTGTGGGTCTTTGTGTGAGTGGTGAGTCTGTGGGTCTCTGTGTGAGTGAGTCTGTGGGTCTCTGTGTGAGTCTGTGGGTCTCTGTGTGAGTGAGTCTGTGGGTCTCTGTGTGAGTGGTGAGTCTGTGGGTCTTTGTGTGAGTGAGTCTGTGGGTCTCTGTGTGAGTGAGTCTGTGGGTCTCTGTGTGAGTGGTGAGTCTGTGGGTCTCTGTGTGGTGAGTGTGGGTCTCTGTGTGAGTGAGTCTGTGGGTCTCTGTATGAGTGAGTCTGCGGGTCTCTGTGTGAGTGAGTCTGTGGGTCTCTGTGTGAGTGAGTCTGTGGGTCTCTGTGTGAGTGAGTCTGTGGGTCTCTGTGTGAGTGAGTCTGTGGGTCTCTGTGTGAGTGAGTCTGTGGGTCTCTGTGTGAGTGGTGAGTCTGTGGGTCTCTGTGGGTCTCTGTGTGAGTGAGTCTGTGGGTCTCTGTGTGAGTGAGTCTGTGGGTCTCTGTGTGAGTGAGTCTGTGGGTCTCTGTGTGAGTGAGTCTGTGGGTCTCTGTGTGAGTGGTGAGTCTGTGGGTCTCTGTGTGAGTGGTGAGTCTGTGGGTCTCTGCGTGAGTGAGTCTGTGGGTCTCTGTGTGAGTGAGTCTGTGGGTCTCTGTGTGAGTGGTGAGTCTGTGGGTCTCTGTGTGAGTGGTGAGTCTGTGGGTCTCTGTGTGAGTGGTGAGTCTGTGGGTCTCTGCGTGAGTGAGTCTGTGGGTCTCTGTGTGAGTGAGTCTGTGGGTCTCTGTGTGAGTGAGTCTGTGGGTCTCTGTGTGAGTGGTGAGTCTGTGGGTCTCTGTGTGAGTGGTGAGTCTGTGGGTCTCTGCGTGAGTGAGTCTGTGGGTCTCTGCGTGAGTGAGTCTGTGGGTCTCTGCGTGAGTGAGTCTGTGGGTCTCTGCGTGTGAGTGAGTCTGTGGGTCTCTGTGTGAGTGAGTCTGTGGGTCTCTGTGTGAGTGAGTCTGTGGGTCTCTGTGTGAGGCTGTGGGTCTCTGTGTGAGTGAGTCTGTGGGTCTCTGTGTGAGTGAGTCTGTGGGTCTCTGTGTGAGTCTGTGGGTCTCTGTGTGAGTGAGTCTGTGGGTCTCTGTATGAGTGAGTCTGTGGGTCTCTGTGTGAGTGAGTCTGTGGGTCTCTGTGTGAGTTAGTCTGTGGGTCTCTGTGTGAGTGAGTCTGTGGGTCTCTGTGTGAGTGAGTCTGTGGGTCTCTGTGTGAGTGAGTCTGTGGGTCTCTGTGTGAGTGAGTCTGTGGGTCTCTGTGTGAGTGAGTCTGTGGGTCTCTGTGTGAGTTAGTCTGTGGGTCTCTGTGTGAGTGAGTCTGTGGGTCTCTGTGTGAGTGAGTGTGTAGGTCTCTGTGTGAGTGAGTCTGTGGGTCTCTGTGTGAGTCTGTGGGTCTCTGTGTGAGTGAGTCTGTGGGTCTCTGTGTGAGTGGTGAGTCTGTGGGCCTCTGTGTGAGTGAGTCTGCGGGTCTCTGTGTGAGTGAGTCTGTGGGTCTCTGTGTGAGTGAGTCTGCGGGTCTCTGTGTGAGTGAGTCTGTGGGTCTCTGTGTGAGTGGGTCTCTGTGTGAGTGAGTCTGTGGGTCTCTGTGTGAGTGAGTCTGTGGGTCTCTGCGTGAGTGAGTCTGTGGGTCTCTGCGTGAGTGAGTCTGTGGGTCTCTGTGTGAGTGAGTCTGTGGGTCTCTGTGTGAGTGAGTCTGTGGCTCTCTGTGTGAGTGAGTCTGTGGGTCTCTGTGTGGTGAGTCTGTGGGTCTCTGTGTGAGTGAGTCTGTGGGTCTCTGTGTGAGTGAGTCTGTGGGTCTCTGTGTGAGTGAGTCTGTGGGTCTCTGTGTGAGTGAGTCTGTGGGTCTCTGTGTGAGTGAGTCTGTGGGTCTCTGTGTGAGTGAGTCTGTGGGTCTCTTTGTGAGTGAGTCTGTGGGTCTCTGTGTGAGTGAGTCTGTGGGTCTCTGTGTGAGTGAGTCTGTGGGTCTCTGTGTGAGTGAGTCTGTGGTTCTCTGCGTGAGTGAGTCTGTGGGTCTCTGTGTGAGTGAGTCTGTGGGTCTCTGTGTGAGTGAGTCTGTGGGTCTCTGTGTGAGTCTGTGGGTCTCTGTGTGAGTGAGTCTGTGGGTCTCTGTGTGAGTGAGTCTGTGGGTCTCTGTGTGAGTGAGTCTGTGGTTCTCTGCGTGAGTGAGTCTGTGGGTCTCTGTGTGAGTGAGTCTGTGGGTCTCTGTGTGAGTGAGTCTGTGGGTCTCTGTGTGAGTCTGTGGGTCTCTGTGTGAGTGAGTCTGTGGGTCTCTGTGTGAGTGAGTCTGTGTGTCTCTGTGGGTCTTTCTGTTTTGTATCTCAGATCTCGACACGATGCTGGAGATCCCTGACGATTCCAGCACCAGATTGCGGATGCGGAAAACCACTGTGAGTGACACACACAGTGACAACAAAGACAAAGATCCCCCGTATAGCCTTAACAGACTGTAGGGGCAAGTGCTGTTAGCGAGCACCTATGAAGGCCGGAACGATACACGAGGGAGTGGGTGGCTAGCACCACGCCCGACCGCCTTTGTCTCCCCAGTGGCGATGTTTTTATCCACCGCACCAGGTACTCATTTGAGGCTGAGTCGACCTAGGGGAGGCCCGGGACCGGTTCAGATAATCGTCACTGGTGTTGGCCGTGAGCGGGAATCGAACCCGGGTCGCCAGGTTCATAGCGCAGCGTAGCGCTAACCACTACACTATCACTCCCCACTACACACTCACAACAACAACCACAACAACCGCCATTCACCACTAAGTGGCGGTGACGTCACCACGACGCTTGTGCCAGGCTATGTGCACCCTGAGGCCACGTGAAGTGTCGAACGCCCGCTGGCAGGAGGTCACGGGGCAGACCCAGCAGGTGCCACGGGTCGACTGACTGAGATGACTGGCTGATGCACCACCTGTGCCCCCTACTGTGCCAACCTGCTGTGCTTTAGCCACCCGGCGCTCCGCTCGTTGTTGTGAGCGTCGCTCCTCCGCCCTCCGTTGTTGTTGGAGGGCGACTGCCTCCAACTGCCCAGTAGCGTCCTTCACGAGCCTCCTCCACAGAGGCCGATCTTGACACCGCTGGTACCGGTCATCGGCAAGTCCACTCAGCTCCACGTCCTCCTGTACCACATCACTCCATCTCTTCTCTAGCCCGTGCCGCGCCCGTTTAGCCCCCTCGATCCGGCCGAACAAAAGTTGTTTCAGCATGCGGTGGCTGGGCATGCGGGCTACATGACCCAGCCAACGCAGCCTTGCCTACCGGAGGAGCTCACCGATGGGACCTTGCCCAGATCTTTCAAGGATTTGTGAGCTCCTCACACAATCCAGTCTGGTTAAACCCAGGATGGATCGTAGGCAGGCCAGCCTAAATGTTTCTAACCGGCGAAGATGTTCCATTAGGGGGGTCCACGTTTCGCAAGCGTAGAGAAGGGAGGGAATGACCGTGGCCGAGAAGACCTGAAGCTTAGTGCGGAGTGACAGACCAGGTAGCTTCCACACAGCGTTACGCAACCGATTAAAAGATATTGCCGCTCGACTGATTCGGAGTGAGACCTCTGCTGTTAAACCGGAGCCAGTCATAAGCACACTGCCCAGGTATGGGAAACTCTCCACTCTCTCCACAACTGCCCCATCACCGATTGGGAGTTGTGGGGGTGGAGTGTCCGATGGTACAAAATACCCAGGCAGGTGCTTAGTTTTGGTGGGGCTGATGGTAAGGCCCCACCTCTTAGTGGCACGCTCCAGTCTCGGCAGTAGCGTCTCCAACTCCTCCTCTGACTGAGCAGCTATTACCAAATCATCAGCATACATAACGTGGTTGAGCAATAGGGAGCCATCCCTTGACCGCACCCGGGCATCGATCAGCCTCCCATTGTATCCGTACCAGATGGACATTCCCCCGGTACAGCTATTGAAGGCTTCACGAACTACGTGGCCAGGCACAAGCGTCGTGGTGACGTCACCGCCACTTAGTGGCGAATGGCGGTGGTTGTTGTTGTTGTTGTGTGTAGGTGTGCGTGTGTAGGTGTGTCTGTGTGTGTGTGTAGGTGTGTCTGTGTGTGTGTGTAGGTGCTGCTCGCTACTAACAGCACTTGCCCCTACAGTCTGTGAAGGCTACACGGGGGATATTTGTCTTTGTGTCTGTGCACGTGTGTGTCTGTGTGTGAGTGTCTGTGTGTGTGTCTGTGTGTGTGTGTCTGTGTGTGTGTAGGTGCTGCTCGCTACTAACAGCACTTGCCCCTACAGTCTGTGAAGGCTACACGGGGGATCTTTGTCTGTGTGTCTGTGTGTCTCTGTGTGTGTGGCTGTGTGTGAGTGTCTGTGTGTGTGTCTGTGTGTGTAGGTGCTGCTTGCTACTAACAGCACTTGCCCCTACAGTCTGTGAAGGCTATGTGGGGGATCTTTGTCTGTGTCTCTGTGTGTGTCTGTGTGTGTCTGTGTGTGTGTCTGTGAGTGTGTGTGTAGGTGCTGCTCCCTACTAACAGCACTTGCCACTACAGTCTGTGAAGGCTACACGGGGGATCTTTGTCTGTGTGTTGCAGCACACGATGGCATCCCAGCGCTTTGTGGACGTGATGAAGGAGTACAACAGTCTGCAGACTGAGCACAGAGATCTGTGTAAGAAGAGGATCCTCAGGCAGATGGAAATCTGTGAGTGGTGGGGAGACAGTGACCATCACCACCACCAACTTCCACTACTACTATCACCATCACCATCACTACTATCACTACCATCACTACCACCAACTTCTACTACCATCACCATCACTACCATCACTACTACTACCACTATCACCACTATTACTACCATCACCACCATCAACTTCTACTACTACTATCACCATCACCATCACTACCATCACCATCACTACCATCACTACTACTACCATCACTACCACCAACTTCTACTACTACTATCACCATCACTACCATCACTACTACTATCACTATCACCACTACTACCATCACCACCACTACTATCACCACCACTACTACTACTACTATCACCACTACTACTACCATCACTACCATCACTACTACTACTACCATCACTACCATCACCACCACCAACTTCTACTACTACTATCACCATCACTACCATCACTACTACTATCACTATCACCACTACTACCATCACCACCACTACTATCACCACCACTACTACTACTACCATCACCATCACTACCATCACTACTACTACTACTATCACCACTACTACCAACTTCTACTACCATCACTACCATCACTACTACTACCATCACTACTACTGCTACTATCACTATCATCATCACTACTACTACTACTATCACTACCACTATCACCACTACTACTACTACTACCATCACTACCAACTTCTACTACTACTACCATCACCACTACTACTACTATCACCACCACTACCATCACTACTACTACTATCACCACCACTACCATCACTACCATCACTACCATCACTACTACCACTACTACTATCACCACTATCACCACTACTACTACTACCACCACTACTACCATCACTACCACTACTACTACTACCACCACTACTACTACCACTACTACCAACTTCTACTACCACTACTACTACCATCACTACTACCACCACTACTACTACCATCACTACCATCTTCTACTACCAACACTACCACCACTACTACTACCATCACTACTACTACTACCATCACTACTACCACTACTACCAACTTCTACTACCAACACTACCACCACTACTACTACCACCACTACCACCACTACTACTACCACTACTACTACTACCATCACCACCACCACTACTACTACCACTAGCATCACTACCACCACTACTACTACCACCACCACTACTACTACCACCACCACTACTACTACCACCACCACTACTACCACCACCACTACTACTACCACCACCACTATCACTACTACTACCACTATCACCACTACTACTACCACCACCACTACTACCACCACTACTACTACTACTACCACCACTACTACTACCACTACTACTACTACCATCACCACTACTACTACCACCACCACCACTACTACTACCATCACTATCACCAACTTCTACCACCACCACTATCACCACTACTATCACCACTATTACCACTACTACTACTACCACCACTACTACCACCACCACTATCACCACTACTACTACTACCATCACTATCACCACTACTACTACCACCACTATCACCACTACTACCACCACCACTATCACCACTACTACTACCACTACTACTACCACCACTATCACCACTACTACTACCACTACTAGTACCACCACCAACACTACCACCAACACTACCACCACCACTACTACTACCACTACTACTACTATTACTACTAGTACCACTATGACTACTACTACCACTACTACCACTATTACTACTACTACCACTACTACTACCACCACCACTACTACCACTACTACTACAATTACCACTACTACCACTACGACTAATACTACTACTACCACGACTACTATCACAACTACTACCACTACTACCACTACTACCACTACTACCACTATTACTACTACGACTAACACTACTACCACTACTACTCCCACTTACCACTACCACCACTACTACAATTACTACCACTACTGCTACCACCACCACCACAACTATCACTGCTACTATTACTACTAATACTACTACTACCACTACTACTACCACTACTACTACCACCACTACTACTACCACCACTACCACTACTACCACTACCACCACTACTACTACCAATACTACCACCACTACCACCACCACCACAACTACTACTACCACTACTACCACCACTACTACCACCACTACCACCACCACTACCTCCACTACCACCATCATCACCACCACTGTTGATGATGTTGATATGACGTTGATGATGACGTTGATGATGTTGATGTTGACGATGTTGATGTTGACGATGTTGATGATGATGATGTTGACGATGTTGACGATGTTGATGTTGACGATGTTGATGATGTTGCATTCAGCTGGACAGAACGTGACTGCAGAGCAGCTGGATAGCCTCATAGAGAGTGGAAGCTCTTCTGTGTTTACTCAGGGGGTGAGCAACTCGCCTACTCACTCACCTACTCACTCACCTACTCACCCACTCACTCACCTACTCATCTACTCACCCACCTACTCACTCACCTACCTACTCACTCACCTACCTACTCACCCACTCACTCACCCACTCACTCACCCACTCACTCACCTACTCACTCACCCACCTACTCACCCACTCACTCACCTACTCACCCACTCACTCACCTACTCACTCACCCACCTACTCACCCACTCACTCACCTACTCACCCACTCACTCACCTACTCACCCGTTCACTCACCCACTCACTCACCTACTCACCCCCCTACTCACCCACTCACTCACCTACTCACTCACCCACCTACTCACCCGTTCACTCACCCGCTCACTCACCTACTCACCCACCTACTCACCCACTCACCTACTCACTCACCCACCTACTCACCCACTCACTCACCTACTCACCCACCTACTCACCCACTCACCTACTCACTCACCCACCTACTCACTCACCTACTCACTCACCTACTCACTCACCTACGCACTCACTTACCTACTCATCCACTCACCCACTCACCCACTCACTAACTCACTCATTCACTCACCCACTCAATCATACACTCACTAACTCACTCATTCATTCACTCACTAACTCACTCATTCATTCACTCACCCACTCAGTCATACACTCACTAACTCACTCACCCACTCAGTGATACACTCACTAACTCACTCACTCACCCACTCAGTCATACACTCACTAACTCACTCACCCACTCAGTCATACACTCACTAACTCACTCATTCACTCACCCACTCAGTCATACACTCACTAACTCCCTCACCCACTCACGCACTCAGCCACTCACTCACCCACCCACGCACTCATCCACTCACTCATCCACTCACTCTCTCGCCCCGTGTCTCTCTCGCCCCGTGTCTCTCTCTCTCGCCCCGTGTCTCTCTCGCCCCGTGTCTCTCTCGCCCCGTGTCTCTCTCTCTTGCCCCGTGTCTCTCTCTCCCCGTGTCTCTCTCTCCCCGTGTCTCTCTCACCCCGTGTCTCTCTCTCTCTCCCCGTGTCTCTCTCTCACCCCGTGTCTCTCTCTCGCCCTGTGTCTCTCTCTCTCGCCCCGTGTCTCTCTCGCCCCGTGTCTCTCTCTCTCTCCCCGTGTCTCTCTCTCTCTCGCCCCGTGTCTCTCTCTTTCTCCCCGTGTCTCTCTCTCACCCCGTGTCTCTCTCTCTCTCCCCGTGTCTCTCTCTCACCCCGTGTCTCTCTCTCTCACCCCGTGTCTCTCTCTCTCACCCCGTGTCTCTCTCTCTCCCCGTGTCTCTCTCTCACCCCGTGTCTCTCTCACCCCGTGTCTCTCTCTCTCTCTCGCCCCGTGTCTCTCTCGCCGTGTCTCTCTCTCTCTCGCCCCGTGTCTCTCTCTCTCTCACACCGTGTCTCTCTCTCCCCGTGTCTCTCTCTCTCGCCCCGTGTCTCTCTCTCTCGCCCCGTGTCTCTCCCCCCGTGTCTCTCTCTCTCTCCCCGTGTCTCTCTCTCTCTCCCCGTGTCTCTCTCTCGCCCCGTGTCTCTCTCACCCCGTGTCTCTCTCTCTCTCTCACCCCGTGTCTCTCTCTCTCTCACCCCGTGTCTCTCTCTCTCTCCCCGTGTCTCTCTCGCCCCGTGTCTCTCTCTCTCTCTCTCACCCCGTGTCTCTCTCTCTCTCTCGCCCCGTGTCTCTCTCTCTCACCCCGTGTCTCTCTCACCCCGTGTCTCTCTCTCGCCCCGTGTCTCTCTCTCGCCCCGTGTCTCTCTCTCTCCCCGTGTCTCTCTCTCTCCCCGTGTCTCTCTCACCCCGTGTCTCTCTCACCCCGTGTCTCTCTCTCGCCCCGTGTCTCTCTCTCTCTCGCCCCGTGTCTCTCTCTCTCTCACCCCGTGTCTCTCTCACCCCGTGTCTCTCTCTCTCTCTCGCCCCGTGTCTCTCTCTCTCTCCCCGTGTCTCTCTCTCGCCCCGTGTCTCTCTCTCCCCGTGTCTCTCTCTCTCACCCCGTGTCTCTCTCTCTCTCCCCGTGTCTCTCTCACCCCGTGTCTCTCTCACCCCGTGTCTCTCTCACCCCGTGTCTCTCTCTCTCGCCCCGTGTCTCTCTCTCTCTCGCCCCGTGTCTCTCTCTCTCTCACCCCGTGTCTCTCTCACCCCGTGTCTCTCTCTCTCTCTCACCCCGTGTCTCTCTCTCTCTCGCCCCGTGTCTCTCTCTCTCTCCCCGTGTCTCTCTCTCGCCCCGTGTCTCTCTCTCTCACCCCGTGTCTCTCTCTCTCACCCCGTGTCTCTCTCCCTCCCCGTGTCTCTCTCTCTCACCCCGTGTCTCTCTCTCTCTCCTCGTGTCTCTCTCTCTCTCCCCGTGTCTCTCTCTCGCCCCGTGTCTCTCTCTCTCCCCGTGTCTCTCTCTCTCGCCCCGTGTCTCTCTCTCTCGCCCCGTGTCTCTCTCACCCCGTGTCTCTCTCTCTCTCTCACCCCGTGTCTCTCTCTCTCACCCCGTGTCTCTCTCTCTCTCGCCCCGTGTCTCTCTCTCTCTCGCCCCGTGTCTCTCTCTCTCTCCCCGTGTCTCTCTCACCCCGTGTCTCTCTCTCTCTCGCCCCGTGTCTCTCTCTCTCTCACCCCGTGTCTCTCTCACCCCGTGTCTCTCTCTCGCCCTGTGTCTCTCTCTCTCTCGCCCCGTGTCTCTCTCTCTCTCACCCCGTGTCTCTCTCACCCCGTGTCTCTCTCTCTCTCTCACCCCGTGTCTCTCTCTCTCTCGCCCCGTGTCTCTCTCTCTCTCACCCCGTGTCTCTCTCACCCCGTGTCTCTCTCTCTCTCTCACCCCGTGTCTCTCTCTCTCTCCCCGTGTCTCTCTCTCTCTCTCCCCGTGTCTCTCTCTCTCTCCCCGTGTCTCTCTCTCTCTCCCCGTGTCTCTCTCTCCCCGTGTCTCTCTCTCTCTCTCTCCCCGTGTCTCTCTCTCTCTCCCCGTGTCTCTCTCTCCCCGTGTCTCTCTCTCTCTCTCCCCGTGTCTCTCTTTCTCTCTCCCCGTGTCTCTCTCTCTCACCCCGTGTCTCTCTCTCTCTCACCCCGTGTCTCTCTCACCCCGTGTCTCTCTCTCTCTCGCCCCGTGTCTCTCTCTCGCCCCGTGTCTCTCTCTCGCCCCGTGTCTCTCTCGCCCCGTGTCTCTCTCTCTCCCCGTGTCTCTCTCTCTCCCCGTGTCTCTCTCTCATCCCGTGTCTCTCTCTCTCGCCCCGTGTCTCTCTCTCCCTCGCCCCGTGTCTCTCTCACCCCGTGTCTCTCTCTCTCTCCCCGTGTCTCTCTCTCTCTCGCCCCGTGTCTCTCTCTCTCGCCCCGTGTCTCTCTCACCCCGTGTCTCTCTCTCTCTCTCTCTCCCCGTGTCTCTCTCTCTCTCGCCCCGTGTCTCTCTCTCTCTCTCCCCGTGTCTCTCTCTCTCTCCCCGTGTCTCTCTCACCCCGTGTCTCTCTCTCTCTCCCCGTGTCTCTCTCTCTCGCCCCGTGTCTCTCTCTCTCTCGCCCGTGTCTCTCTCTCTCGCCCCGTGTCTCTCCCTCTCTCCCCGTGTCTCTCTCTCTCTCCCCGTGTCTCTCTCTCTCTCGCCCCGTGTCACTCTCTCTCTCTCCCCGTGTCTCTCTCTCTCTCCCCGTGTCTCTCTCACCCCGTGTCTCTCTCTCTCTCCCCGTGTCTCTCTCTCTCGCCCCGTGTCTCTCTCTCTCTCGCCCGTGTCTCTCTCTCTCTCCCCGTGTCTCTCTCTCTCACCCCGTGTCTCTCTCTCGCCCCGTGTCTCTCTCACCCCGTGTCTCTCTCTCTCTCTCCCCGTGTCTCTCTCTCACCCCGTGTCTCTCTCTCGCCCCGTGTCTCTCTCACCCCGTGTCTCTCTCTCTCTCTCCCCGTGTCTCTCTCTCGCCCCGTGTCTCTCTCGCCCCGTGTCTCTCTCGCCCCGTGTCTCTCTCGCCCTGTGTGTCTCTCTCTCTCTCTCTCCCCGTGTCTCTCTCTCTCCCCGTGTCTCTCTCTCACCCCGTGTCTCTCTCTCTCTCTCTCTCCCCGTGTCTCTCTCTCTCTCGCCCCGTGTCTCTCTCTCTCTCGCCCCGTGTCTCTCTCTCTCTCTCCCCGTGTCTCTCTCTCTCTCCCCGTGTCTCTCTCACCCCGTGTCTCTCTCTCTCTCCCCGTGTCTCTCTCTCTCGCCCCGTGTCTCTCTCTCTCTCGCCCGTGTCTCTCTCTCTCGCCCCGTGTCTCTCCCTCTCTCCCCGTGTCTCTCTCTCTCTCCCCGTGTCTCTCTCTCTCTCGCCCCGTGTCACTCTCTCTCTCTCCCCGTGTCTCTCTCTCTCTCCCCGTGTCTCTCTCACCCCGTGTCTCTCTCTCTCTCCCCGTGTCTCTCTCTCTCGCCCCGTGTCTCTCTCTCTCTCGCCCGTGTCTCTCTCTCTCTCCCCGTGTCTCTCTCTCTCACCCCGTGTCTCTCTCTCGCCCCGTGTCTCTCTCACCCCGTGTCTCTCTCTCTCTCTCCCCGTGTCTCTCTCTCACCCCGTGTCTCTCTCTCGCCCCGTGTCTCTCTCACCCCGTGTCTCTCTCTCTCTCTCCCCGTGTCTCTCTCTCGCCCCGTGTCTCTCTCGCCCCGTGTCTCTCTCGCCCCGTGTCTCTCTCGCCCTGTGTGTCTCTCTCTCTCTCTCTCCCCGTGTCTCTCTCTCGCCCCGTGTCTCTCTCTCTCTCGCCCCGTGTCTCTCTCTCTCTCCCCGTGTCTCTCTCTCTCCCCGTGTCTCTCTCTCTCCCCGTGTGTCTCTCTCTCGCCCCGTGTCTCTCTCCACCGCCAGTACATCCTGGAGTCCCAGCTCACGAGGCAGCAGCTGGGTGAGATCCAGTCACGTCACGAGGAGCTCCTCAAGCTGGAGAAGAGCATTCAGGAGGTGCATGACATGTTCATCAACATCGCCATAATGGTGGCATCGCAGGTGAGTGAGTGGTGAGTGTGTGGTGAGTCTGGTGTGTGGTGAGTGAGTGGTCAGTGTGTGGTGAGTGAGTGGTGAGTGTGTGGTGAGTCTGTGGTGAGTGGTGAGTCTGTGTGAGTGAGTCTGTGGGTCTCTGTGTGAGTGAGTCTGTGGGTCTCTGCGTGAGTGAGTCTGTGGGTCTCTGCGTGAGTGAGTCTGTGGTGAGTGTGTGGTGAGTGAGTGGTGAGTGAGTGATGAGTGGTGAGTGTGTGGTGAGTCTCTGTGAGTGTGTGGTGAGTCTGTGGTGAGTGGTGAGTCTCTGTGAGTGAGTGGTGAGTGAGTGGTGAGTGAGTGGTGAGTGTGTGGTGAGTCTGTGGTGAGTGAGTGGTGAGTGAGTGGTGAGTGTGTGGTGAGTCTGTGGTGAGTGTGTGGTGAGTGAGTGGTGAGTCTCTGTGAGTGAGTGGTGAGTGTGTGGTGAGTCTGTGGTGAGTGGTGAGTCTCTGAGTGAGTGGTGAGTGAGTGGTGAGTGTGTGGTGAGTGTGTGGTGAGTCTGTGGTGAGTGTGTGGTGAGTGAGTGGTGAGTGAGTGGTGAGTGTGTGGTGAGTGGTGAGTGTGTGGTGAGTGAGTGGTGAGTGTGTGGTGAGTGTGTGGTGAGTGAGTGGTGAGTGTGTGGTGAGTGGTGAGTGTATGGTGAGTGGTGAGTGAGTGGTGAGTCTGTGGTGAGTCTGGTGAGTGGTGAGTGTGTGGTGAGTGTGTGGTGAGTGGTGAGTGAGTGGTGAGTCTGTGGTGAGTCTGTGGTGAGTGAGTGGTGAGTGAGTGGTGAGTGTGTGGTGAGTGGTGAGTGTGTGGTGAGTGGTGAGTGTGTGATGAGTCTGTGGTGAGTGGTGAGTGAGTGGTGAGTGGTGAGTGAGTGGTGAGTGTGTGGTGAGTCTGTGGTGAGTCTCTGTGAGTGAGTCTGTGGGTCTCTGTGTGAGTGAGTCTGTGGGTCTCTGTGTGAGTGAGTCTGTGGGTCTCTGCGTGAGTGAGTCTGTGGGTTTCAGTGTGAGTGAGTCTGTGTGTGTCTTTGTGAGTGAGTCTGTGTGTGTCTTTGTGAGTGAGTCTGTGGGTCTCTGTGTGAGTGAGTCTGTGGGTCTCTGTGTGAGTGAGTCTGTGGGTCTCTGTGTGAGTGAGTCTGTGGGTCTCTGTGTGAGTGAGTCTGTGGGTCTCTGCGTGAGTGAGTCTGTGGGTCTCTGCGTGAGTGAGTCTGTGGGTCTCTGTGTGAGTGAGTCTGTGTGTGTCTTTGTGAGTGAGTCTGTGGGTCTCTGTGTGAGTGAGTCTGTGGGTCTCTGTGTGAGTGAGTCTGTGGGTCTCTGTGTGAGTGAGTCTGTGGGTCTCTGTGTGAGTGAGTCTGTGTGTGTCTTTGTGAGTGAGTCTGTGGGTCTCTGCGTGAGTGAGTCTGTGGGTCTCTGTGTGAGTGAGTCTGTGGGTCACTCTGTGAGTGTGCTTGTAGGTCTCTGCGTGAGTGAGTCTGTGGGTTTCTGTGTGTGGGTGTCTGTGTGAGTGAGTCTGTGTGTCTCTGTGTATGTGTCTCTGTGTGTCTCTGTGTGTGTGTCTCTGTGTGTCTCTCTGTCTCCGCGTGTGTGTGTGTCTCTGTGTGTGTGTGTGTGTGTGTCTGTGTCTCTGTGTGTGTCTATGTGTGTCTCTGTGTGTGTGTCTCTGTGTGTCTCTGTGTCTCTGTGTGTGTCTGTGTGTCTCTGTGTGTGTGTCTCTGTGTGTGTGTGTCTCTGTGTGTGTGTCTGTGTGTCTCTGTGTGAGTGAGTCTGTGTGTCTCTGTGTGTGTGTCTCTGTGTGTGTGTCTCTGTGTGTGTGTCTCTGTGTGTGTGTCTCTGTGTGTCTCTGTGTGTCTCTGTGTCTCTGTGTGTGTGTGTCTCTGTGTGAGTGAGTCTGTGTGTGAGTGAGTCTGTGTGTGTGTGTGTCTCTGTGTGTCTCTGTGTGTCTCTGTGTGTGTGTCTCTGTGTGTGTCTGTGTGTGTGTCTCTGTGTGAGTGAGTCTGTGTGTGTGTGTCTCTGTGTGTCTCTGTGTGTGTGTCTCTGTGTGTTTCTGTGTCTCTGTGTGTGTGTGTGTCTCTGTGTGAGTGAGTCTGTGTGAGTGTGTCTCTGTGTGTGTGTGTCTGTGTGTGTGTGTGTGTGTCTCTGTGTGAGTGAGTCTGTGTGTGTGTGTCTCTGTGTGAGTGAGTCTGTGTCTCTGTGTGTGTGTGTGTATCTCTGTGTGTGTGTGTCTCTGTCTGTGTGTCTGTGTGTGTGTGTGTCTCTGTGTGTGTGTGTGTGTCTCTGTGTGTGTGTGTGTGTCTGTGTGTGTGTGTTTCTGTGTGTGTTTGTCTCTGTGTGTGTGTGTCTCTGTGTGTGTGTGAGTGTGTGTGTGTGTCTCTGTGTGTGTGTCTCTGTGTGAGTGTGTGTGTGTCTCTGTGTGTGGGTCTCTGTGTGTGTGTCTCTGTGTGTGTCTCTGTGTGTCTCTGTCTCTGTGTCTCTATGTGTCTCTGTGTGTGTGTCTCTGTGTGTGTGTGTGTGTCTCTGTGTGTGTCTCTGTGTCTCTATATGTGTGTGTGTGTCTCTCTGTGTCTGTGTGTCTGTCTGTGTCTCTGTGTCTCTGTGTGTCTGTGTCTCTGTGTGTGTGTGTCTCTGTGTGTGTGTCTCTGTGTGTCTGTGTCTCTATGTGTCTCTGTGTGTGTCTCTGTGTCTCTATATGTGTGTGTGTGTCTCTGTGTCTCTGTGTGTGTGTCTCTCTGTGTCTGTCTGTGTCTCTGTGTCTCTGTGTCTCTGTGTCTCTGTGTGTGTCTCTGTGTCTCTATATGTGTGTCTGTGTCTCTATGTGTCTCTGTGTGTGTCTCTGTGTGAGTCTCTGTGTGTCTATGTGTGTGTCTCTGTGTGTGTCTCTGTGTCTCTGTGTGTGTGAGTGTGTCTCTGTGTGTGTCTCTGTGTCTCTGTGTGTCTCTGTGTGTGTGTGTCTCTGTGTGTGTCTCTGTGTCTCTATATGTGTGTGTGTGTGTCTCTGTGTCTCTGTGTGTGTCTGTGTGTCTCTGTGTGCGCAGGGCGACATGGTGAACAACATTGAGGAGCACGTGAAGAGCGCGTCGGAGCACACGGAGAAGGGGCGCACGGTGCTGGAGCAGGCGGTGACGCACAAACGGAGCGCACGCAAGGTACACACACACACAGCTACACACACACAGCTACACACACACACATACACACACACACACACCTACAGCTACACACACATACACCTACAGCTAAACACACATACACCTACAGCTACACACACATACACCTACAGCTACACACACACCTACACCTACAGCTACACACACATACACCTATACACACACATATACACCTACAGCTACACACACAGCTACACACACACATACACCTACAGCTACACACACACATACACCTACACCTACACACATACACCTACAGCTACACACACATACACCTACAGCTACACACACATACACCTACAGCTACACACACAGCTACACACACACACATACACGGAGAAGGGGCGCACGGTGCTGGAGCAGGCGGTGACGCACAAACGGAGCGCACGCAAGGTACACACACACATACACCTATACACCTACAGCTACAGCTAGACACACACACACAGACACACCTACACACACACACATACACCTACAGCTACACACAGCTACACACACAGCTACACACACACACACCTACAGCTACACACACATACACCTACAGCTACACACACACACACCTACAGCTACACACACATACACCTACACACACACACACACACACCTACAGCTACACACACATACACCTACACACACATACACACACACCTACAGCTACACACACACACCTACACACACACATACACCTACAGCTACACACACACATACACCTACACCTACACACATACACCTACAGCTACACACACATACACCTACAGCTACAGCTACACACACATACACCTACAGCTACACACACATACACCTACAGCTACACACACATACACCTATACACACACACACACACACCTACACACACATACACCTACAGCTACACACACAGCTACACACACACACACACCTATACACCTACAGCTACACACACCTACACCTACAGCTACACACACACCTACACCTACAGCTACACACACATACACCTACAGCTACAGCTACACACACATACACCTACAGCTACACACACATACACCTACAGCTACACACACATACAGCTACAGATACACACACATACACCTACAGCTACAGCTACACACACACACACCTACACACACACACATACACCTACAGCTAAACACACATACACCTACAGCTACACACACCTATACACCTACAGCTACACACACATACAGCTACAGATACACACACATACACCTACAGGTACACACACATACACCTACAGCTAAACACACATACACCTACAGCTACACATACACCTACAGCTACACACACACACACACCTACACCTACATACATACACCTACAGCTACACACACACAGCTACACACACAGCTACACACACACAGCTACACACACACACATACACACACACACATACACCTACAGCTAAACACACATACACCTACAGCTACACACACCTATACACCTACAGCTACACACACATACAGCTACAGATACACACACATACACCTACAGGTACACACACATACACCTACAGCTAAACACACATACACCTACAGCTACACATACACCTACAGCTACACACACACACACACCTACACCTACATACATACACCTACAGCTACACACACACAGCTACACACACACCTACACACCTACACACCTACACGGAGAAGGGGCGCACGGTGCTGGAGCAGGCGGTGACGCACAAACGGAGCGCACGCAAGGTACACACACACACACAGCTACAGCTACACACACCTATACACCTACACCTACATACATACACACATACACCTACAGCTACAGCTATACACACATACACCTACAGCTACACACATACACCTACAGCTACACACACATACACCTACAGCTACACACACACCTACACCTACAGCTACACACACATACACCTACAGCTACACACACATACACCTACAGCTACACACACATACACCTACAGCTACACACACACATACACCTACAGCTACACACACATACACCTACAGATACACACACACACACCTACAGCTACACACACACACACCTACAGCTACACACACACATACACATACAGCTACACACACATACACCTACAGCTACACACACATACACCTACAGCTACAGCTACACACACATACACCTACAGCTACACACACATACACCTACAGCTACACACACACATACACCTACAGCTACACACACACACACCTACAGCTACACACACATACACCTACACAACAACAACAACAACCGCCATTCGCCACTAAGTGGCGGTGACGTCACCACGACGCTTGTGCCAGGCTATGTGCACCCTGAGGCCACGTGAAGTGTCGAACGCCCGCTGGCAGGAGGTCACGGGGCAGACCCAGGTGCCACGGGTCGACTGACTGAGATGACTGGCTGATGCACCACCTGTGCCCCCTACTGTGCCAACCTGCTGTGCTTTAGCCACCCGGCGCTCCGCTCGCTGTTGTGAGCGTCGCTCCTCCGCCCTCCGTTGTTGTTGGAGGGCGACTGCCTCCAACTGCCCAGTAGCATCCTTCACGAGCCTCCTCCACAGAGGCCGATCTTGACACCGCTGGTACCAGTCATCGGCAAGTCCACTCAGCTCCACGTCCTCCTGTACCACATCACTCCATCTCTTCTCTAGCCCGTGCCGCGCCCGCTTAGCCCCCTCAATCCGGCCAAACAAAAGCTGTTTCGGCATGCGGTGGCTGGGCATGCGGGCTACATGACCCAGCCATCGCAGCCTTGCCTGCCGGAGGAGCTCACCGATGGGACCCTGCCCAGATCTTTCAAGGATTTGTGAGCTCCTCACACAATCCAGTCTGGTTAAACCCAGGATGGATCGTAGGCAGGTCAGCCTAAATGTTTCTAACCGGCGAAGATGTTCCATTAGGGGGGTCCACGTTTCGCAAGCGTAGAGAAGGGAGGGAATGACCGTGGCCGAGAAGACCTGAAGCTTAGTGCGGAGCGACAGACCAGGTAGCTTCCACACAGCGTTACGCAACCGATGAAAAGATATTGCCGCTCGACTGATTCGGAGTGAGACCTCTGCTGTTAAACTGGAGCCAGTCATAAGCACACTGCCCAGGTATGGGAAACTCTCCACTCTCTCCACAACTGCCCCATCACCGATTGGGAGTTGTGGGGGTGGAGTGTCCGATGGTACAAAATACCCAGGCACACACACACACACACCTACACCTACAGCTACACACACACACACCTACAGCTACACACACCTATACACCTACAGCTACACACACACATACACCTACAGCTACACACACATACACCTACAGCTACACACACACCTACAGCTACACACACATACACCTACACCTACAGCTACACACACATACACCTACAGCTACACACACATACACCTACAGCTAAACACACATACACCTACAGCTACACATACACCTACAGCTACACACACACACACCTACAGCTACACACACACATACACCTACAGCTACACACACATACACCTACAGCTACACACACACACCTATACACACACACACACACAGCTACACACACACACCTACACACACACACACCTACACACACACACATACACCTACAGCTACACACACATACACCTACAGCTACACATACACCTACAGCTACACACACATACACCTACAGCTACACACACACATACACCTACAGCTACACACACACATACACCTACAGCTACACACACACACACCTACAGCTACACACACATACACCTACAGCTACACACACATACACCTACAGCTACACACACACATACAGCTACAGCTACACACACATACACCTACAGCTACACACACCTACACCTACAGCTACACACACATACACCTACAGCTACATACACATACACCTACAGCTACAGCTACACACACACCTACACCTACAGCTACACACACACACCTATACACACACACACACACAGCTACACACACACACACCTACACACACACACACCTACACACACATACACCTACAGCTACACAGACATACACATACACCTACAGCTACACACACATACACCTACAGCTACACACACACCTACACCTACAGCTACACACACATACACCTACAGCTACACACACATACACCTACAGCTACACACACATACACCTACAGCTACACACACATACACCTACAGCTACAGCTACACACACATACACCTACAGCTACACACACATACACCTACAGCTACACACACATACACCTACAGCTACACACACATACACCTACAGCTACACACACATACACCTACAGCTACACACACACCTACACCTACAGCTACACACACATACACCTACAGCTACACACACATACACCTACACCTACAGCTACACACACATACACCTACAGCTACACACACATACACCTACAGCTACACACATACACACATACCTACACACACATACACCTACAGCTACACACACATACACCTACAGCTACACACACACATACACCTACAGCTACACACACACATACACCTACAGCTACACACACACACACCTACAGCTACACACACATACACCTACAGCTACACACACATACACCTACAGCTACACATACACCTACAGCTACACACACATACACCTACACCTACACACACATACACCTACAGCTACACACACACACACCTACAGCTACACACACACACACCTACAGCTACACACACATACACCTACAGCTACACACACATACACCTACAGCTACACACACATACACCTACAGCTACACACACATACACCTACAGCTACACACACATACACCTACAGCTACACACACATACACCTACAGCTACAGCTACACACACATACACCTACAGCTACACACACATACACCTACAGCTACACACACACATACACCTACAGCTACACACACACACACCTACAGCTACACACACATACACCTACACACACACACCTACACCTACAGCTACACACACACACACCTACAGCTACACACACCTATACACCTACAGCTACACACACACATACACCTACAGCTACACACACATACACCTACAGCTACACACACACCTACAGCTACACACACATACACCTACACCTACAGCTACACACACATACACCTACAGCTACACACACATACACCTACAGCTAAACACACATACACCTACAGCTACACATACACCTACAGCTACACACACACACACCTACAGCTACACACACACATACACCTACAGCTACACACACATACACCTACAGCTACACACACACACCTATACACACACACACACACAGCTACACACACACACCTACACACACACACACCTACACACACACACATACACCTACAGCTACACACACATACACCTACAGCTACACATACACCTACAGCTACACACACATACACCTACAGCTACACACACACATACACCTACAGCTACACACACACATACACCTACAGCTACACACACACACACCTACAGCTACACACACATACACCTACAGCTACACACACATACACCTACAGCTACACACACACATACAGCTACAGCTACACACACATACACCTACAGCTACACACACACATACACCTACAGCTACACACACACACACATACACCTACAGCTACACACACATACACCTACAGCTACAGCTACATACACATACACCTACAGCTACACACACATACACCTACAGCTACACACATACACCTACAGCTACACACACAGCTACACCTCTACACACACACCTACACACACATACACCTACAGCTACACACACAGCTACACACACAGCTACACACACACCTACAGCTACACACACACACACATACACCTACAGCTACACACACACACACATACCTACACACACACCTACACACACACACACCTACGCACACCTACACACACCTACAGCTACACACACACACACACACCTACAGCTACAGCTACACACACACACACACCTACACACACACCTACACACACACATACACATACACCTACAGCTACACACACATACACCTACAGCTACACACACATACACCTACAGCTACACACACATACACCTACAGCTACACACACAGCTACACCTACACACATACACGGAGAAGGGGCGCACGGTGCTGGAGCAGGTGGTGACGCACAAACGGAGCGCACGCAAGGTACACACACACATACACCTATACACCTACAGCTACAGCTAGACACACACACACAGACACACCTACACACACACACACACCTACACACACACACACACCTACACACCTACAGCTACACACAGCTACACACACACACACCTACACACACACACACACCTACAGCTACAGCTACACACAGCTACACACACACACCTACACACACACACACACACCTACACACCTACAGCTACAGCTACACACACACACCTACACACACACACACACACCTACACACACACACACCTACACACCTACAGCTACACACAGCTACACACACACACACCTACACACACACACAGCTATACACACACCTACACACACACACACCTACACACACACACACCTACACAAAGATAAAGACAAAGATCCCCCGTATAGCCTTAACAGACTGTAGGGGCAAGTGCTGTTAGCGAGCACCTATGAAGGCCGGAACGGTACACGAGGGGGTGGGTGGCCAGCACCACGCCCGACCGCCTTTGTCTCCCCAGTGGCAATGTTTTTATCCACTGCACTAGGTACTCATTTGAGGCTGAGTCGACCTAGGGGAGGCCGAGGACCGGTTCAGATAATCGTCACTGATGTTGGGCGTGAGCGGGAATCGAACCCGGGTCGCCAGGTTCATAGCGCAGCGCGCTCCGCTACACTACCGCTCCCCACAACACACCAACACACACATACACCTACACACACACCTACAGCTACACACACACACCTACAGCTACACACACACACACCTACACACATCTACACACACCTACAGCTACACACACACACCTACAGCTACACACACACCTACAGCTACACACACCCCTACAGCTACACACACACCTACACACACCTACACACACACACCTACACACGTACACACACACACCTACACACACACACCTACAGCTACACACACACCTACACACAGCTACACACACACGTAAACACACACACACACACACCTACAGCTACACACAGCTACACACACACACCTACACACAGCTACACACACACACACCTACAGCTACACACACACACACACCTACAGTTACACACACACCTACAGCTACACACACACACCTACACACACCTACACACACACACCTACACACACACCTACAGCTACACACAGCTACACACACACCTACACACACACCTACACACACACCTACACACACACCTACACACACACACACACCTACACACACCTACACACCTACACACACACACCTACACACACACCTACACACACCTACACACCTACACACACAACAACAACAACCGCCATTCGCCACTAAGTGGCGGTGACGTCACCACGACGCTTGTGCCAGGCTATGTGCACCTTGAGGCCACGTGAAGTGTCGAACGCCCGCTGGCAGGTGGTCACGGGGCAGACCCAGGTGCCACGGGTCGACTGACTGAGATGACTGGCTGATGCACCACCTGTGCCCCCTACTGTGCCAACCTGCTGTGCTTTAGCCACCCGGCGCTCCGCTCGCTGTTGTGAGCGTCGCTCCTCCGCCCTCCGTTGTTGTTGGAGGGCGACTGCCTCCAACTGCCCAGTAGCATCCTTCACGAGCCTCCTCCACAGAGGCCGATCTTGACACCGCTGGTACCAGTCATCGGCAAGTCCACTCAGCTCCATGTCCTCCTGTACCACATCACTCCATCTCTTCTCTAGCCCGTGCCGCGCCCGCTTAGCCCCCTCAATCCGGCCAAACAAAAGCTGTTTCGGCATGCGGTGGCTGGGCATGCGGGCTACATGACCCAGCCATCGCAGCCTTGCCTGCCGGAGGAGTTCACCAATGGGACCCTGCCCAGATCTTTCAAGGATTTGTGAGCTCCTCACACAATCCAGTCTGGTTAAACCCAGGATGGATCGTAGGCAGGCCAGCCTAAATGTTTCTAACCGGCGAAGATGTTCCATTAGGGGGGTCCACGTTTCGCAAGCGTAGAGAAGGGAGGGAATGACCGTGGCCGAGAAGACCTGAAGCTTAGTGCGGAGCGACAGACCAGGTAGCTTCCACACAGCGTTACGCAACCGATGAAAAGATATTGCCGCTCGACTGATTCGGAGTGAGACCTCTGCTGTTAAACTGGAGCCAGTCATAAGCACACTGCCCAGGTATGGGAAACTCTCCACTCTCTCCACAACTGCCCCATCACCGATTGGGAGTTGTGGGGGTGGAGTGTCCGATGGCACAAAATACCCAGGCAGGTGCTTAGTTTTGGTGGGGCTGATGGTAAGGCCTCACCTCTTAGTGGCACGCTCCAGTCTCAGCAGCAGCGTCTCCAACTCCTCCTCTGACTGAGCAGCTATTACCAAGTCATCAGCATACATAACGTGGTTGAGCAATAGAGAGCCATCCCTTGACCGCACCCGGGCATCGATTAGCCTCCCATTATATCTGTACCATATGGAGATTCCCCCGGTACAGCTATTGAAGGCTTCACGAACTACGTGGTCAAAATAGATGTTAAATAATGTGGGAGCCAGAGGACATCCCTGTCGAACCCCAAGGTGTACAGGGAATGGCTCTGACTCCCGGCCACGTAGTTTTACCCGGGCCCGCTCACCATCATGAAGGTCCTTAATGATCGTGAGCAGAGGGTCAGGTACTCCAAAAGCACGAAGAACGACCCAGAGCCCAGGCCTACTGATGGTATCATAGGCCTTGACCAGGTCAATAAAGCAGAGATGTAGGTCTTGTTGGAATTCCCTACACCTCTGCTGTAGCAGACGGACAGAAAATATGGCATCTGTGCAGGACCGCCCTTTACACACACACACATGTACACACACACACCTACACACGAACACCTACACACACACCTACACACACACACACCTACACACGTACACACACACCTACACACGCACACACACACCTACACACGTACACACACCTACACACACACACACTCCTACACACACACACACCTACACACGCACACACACACACCTACACACGTACACACACACACTCCTACACACACACACACCTACACACAGCTACACACACAAACACACCTATACACGCACACACACCTACACACACCTATACACGCACACACACCTACACACACCTACACACACACACACAAACACACCTATACACGCATGCACACACCTACACACGTACACACACCTACACACACCTACACACACCTACACACAGCTACACACACAAACACACCTATACACGCACACACCTACACACGTACACACACAAACACACCTATACACGCCTACACACACCTACACACACCTACACACGTACACACACAAATACCCTATACACGCATGCACACACCTACACACCTACACCTACACACGTACACACACAAACACACCAATACACGCACACACACACACCTACACACGCACACACCTACACACACACACCTACACACACACACACCTACACACACACACGTACACGTACACACACGCACAAACACAAACCTACACGCACACCAACACACACGCACACACCTACACACACACACCTACACACACACACACCTACACACACACACGTACACGTACACACACGCACAAACATAAACCTACACGCACACCAACACACACGCACACACCAACACACACGCACACACCTACACACACACACCTACACACACACACACCTACACACACACACGTACACGTACACACACGCACAAACATAAACCTACACGCACACCAACACACACGCACACACACACACACACCTACACGCACACAACAACAACAACCGCCATTCACCACTAAGTGGTGGGCGACTTCACCACAACGCTTGTGCCAGGCCATGTGCACCGTGAGTGTGTAAGTGTGTGTGTGTTTGAGTGAGTCAGTGTGTGAGTGAGTCCGTGTGTGTGTGAGTGTATGAGTGAGTCAGTGTGTGAGTGAGTGTTTGAGTGAGTCAGTGTGTGAGTGAGTCTATGAGTGAGTCAGTGTGTGAGTGAGTCTATGAGTGAGTCAGTGTGTGTGTGAGTGTATGAGTGAGTCAGTGTGTGAGTGAGTCTATGAGTGAGTCAGTGTGTGAGTGAGTGTTTGAGTGAGTCAGTGTGTGAGTGAGTCTATGAGTGAGTCAGTGTGTGAGTGAGTGTATGAGTGAGTCAGTGTGTGAGTGAGTGTATGAGTGAGTCAATGTGTGTGTGAGTGTATGAGTGAGTCAGTGTGTGTGTGAGTCAGTGTATGAGTGAGTGAGTGTATGAGTGAGTCGGTGTATGAGTGATTGTATGAGTGAGTCAGTGTATGAGTGACTCAGTGTGTGAGTGAGTGTATGAGTGAGTGAGTGTATGAGTGAGTCAGTGAGTGAGTGTATGAGTGAGCGAGTGTATGAATGTGTGAGTGTATGAGTGAGTGTGTGAGTGAGTGAATGTGTGAGTGAGTGAGTGAATGTATGAGTGTGTGAGTGAGTGTGTGAGTGTGTGAATGTGTGAGTGAGTGAGTGTGTGTGTGAGTGAGTGAATGTATGAGTGAGTGTATGAGTGTGTGAGTGAGTGAGTGAATGTATGAATGAGTGAGTGAGTGTATGAGTGTGTGAGTGAGTGAATGTATGTGTGAGTGTGTGAGTGAATGTATGAGTGAGTGAGTGTATGAGTGTGTGAGTGAGTGAATGTATGAGTGAGTGAGTGTATGAGTGTGTGAGTGAGTGAATGTATGAATGAGTGAGTCAGTGTGTGAGTGTGTGAGTGAGTGAATGTATGAGTGTGTGAGTGAGTGAATGTATGAGTGTGTGAGTGAGTGAGTGAGTGTGTGAGTGTGTGAGTGAGTGAATGTATGAATGAGTGAGTGAGTAAGTGTATGTGTGTATGTATGAGTGTATGTGTGTGTGTGTGAGTGTATGAGTGTGTGAGTGTGTGTGTGTGAGTGTATGAGTGAGTGTGTGAGTGAGTGTGTGAGTGTGTGAGTGTGTGTGAGTGTGTGAGTGTGTGTGAGTGTGTGAGTGTATGTGTGTGTGAGTGTATGTGTGAGTGTGTGAGTGAGTGAATGTATGAATGAGTGAGTAAGTGTATGTGTGTATGTATGTATGAGTGTGTGTGTGTGAGTGTGTGAGTGAGTGAATGTATGAGTGAGTGAGTGTATGAGTGTGTGAGTGAGTGAATGTATGAATGAGTGAGTCAGTGTGTGAGTGTGTGAGTGAGTGAATGTATGAGTGTGTGAGTGAGTGAATGTATGAGTGTGTGAGTGAGTGAGTGAGTGTGTGAGTGAGTGAATGTATGAATGAGTGAGTAAGTGTATGTGTGTATGTATGAGTGTATGTGTGTGTGTGTGTGAGTGTATGAGTGTGTGAGTGTGTGTGAGTGTATGAGTGAGTGTGTGAGTGAGTGAATGTATGAATGAGTGAGTGTGTGAGTGTATGAGTGAGTGTGTGAGTGAATGTATGTGTGAGTGAGTGAGTGAATGTATGAGTATGTGAGTGAGTGTGTGAGTGAATGTATGAATGAGTGTGTGTGTGAGTGAGTAAGTGTGTGAGTGAGTAAGTAAGTATGTGTGAGTGAGTGTATGAGTGTGTGAGTGAGTGAATGTATGAGTGAGTGTGTGAGTGAATGTATGAGTGAGTGTGTGAGTGAGTGAATGTATGAATGAGTGAGTGTGTGAGTGTATGAGTGTGTGAGTGTATGTGTGTGTGAGTGTGTGAGTGAGTGTGTGAGTGTATGAGTGAGTGTGTGAGTGTGTGAGTGTGTGAGTGTATGTGTGTGTGAGTGTGTGAGTGAGTGAGTGTGTGAGTGAGTGAATGTATGAATGAGTGAGTGAGTGAATGTATGAGTGTGTGAGTGAGTGAATGTATGAGTGTGTGAGTGAGTGAGTGTGTGTGAGTGTGTGAGTGTATGTGTGTGTGAGTGTATGTGTGAGTGTGTGAGTGAGTGAATGTATGAATGAGTGTGTGAGTGTGTGTGAGTGTGTGAGTGTATGTGTGTGTGAGTGTATGAGTGAGTGTATGAGTGAGTGTGTGAGTGTGTGTGAGTGTGTGAGTGTATGTGTGTGTGAGTGTATGAGTGAGTGTATGAGTGAGTGTGTGAGTGTGTGAGTGTATGTGTGTGTGAGTGAGTGAATGTATGAGTGTGTGAGTGTATGAGTGAGTGAATGTATGAGTGTGTGAGTGTGTGAGTGAGTAAGTGTGTGAGTGAGTGAATGTATGAGTGTGTGAGTGTGTGAGTGAGTGTGTGAGTGTGTGAGTGTGTGAGTGTATGTGTGTGTGAGTGTGTGAGTGAGTGTATGAGTGAGTGTGTGAGTGTGTGTGAGTGTGTGAGTGAGTGTGTGAGTGTGTGAGTGTATGTGTGTGTGAGTGTATGTGTGAGTGTGTGAGTGAGTGAATGTATGAATGAGTAAGTAAGTATGTGTGTGTGTGTATGCGAGCCACCTTCCTTGACATTCCCCCTACACCTGTGCCCCTCCCCGTCCGCCCCGTAGAAGAAGCTCCTCCTGGCGGGTTGCATAGCCATCGCCATCGTCGTCATCATCGCCATCATCGTTGGTGTCACGGTCAGCTAATGACAAGCAAGAGACAGACTCACACAGAGAGCCGCAGACTCACCACTCACACAGAGAGCCACAGACTCACTCACACAGAGACCCACAGACTCACTCACACAGACACCCACAGACTCACTCACACAGAGAGCCACAGACTCACTCACACAGAGACCCACAGACTCACTCACACAGAGACCTACACACAGAGACCCACAGACTCACTAACACAGAGACCCACAGACTCACTAACACAGAGACCTACACACTCACTCACACAGAGACCCACAGACTCACCACACAGAGACACACAGACTCACTCACACAGAGACCCACAGACTCACTCACACAGAGACCCACAGACTCACTCACACAGAGACCCACAGACTCACTCACACAGAGACCCACAGACTCACTCACACAGAGACCCACAGACTCACTCACACAGAGACCTACACACAGAGACCCACAGACTCACTAACACAGAGACCCACAGACTCACTAACACAGAGACCTACACACTCACTCACACAGAGACCCACAGACTCACCACACAGAGACACACAGACTCACTCACACAGAGACACACAGACTCACTCACACAGAGACCCACAGACTCACTCACACAGAGACCCACAGACTCACTCACACAGAGAGCCACGGACTCACTCACACAGACACCCACAGACTCACTCACACAGAGACCCACAGACTCACTCACACAGAGAGCCACAGACTCACTCACACAGAGACCCACAGACTCACTCACACAGAGACCCACAGACTCACTCACACAGAGACCCACAGACTCACTCACACAGAGAGCCACAGACTCACTCACACAGAGACCCACAGACTCACTCACACAGAGACCCATAGACTCACACACACAGAGACCCACAGACTCACTCACACAGACACCCACAGACTCACTCACACAGAGACCCACAGACTCACTCACACAGAGAACCACAGACTCACTCATACAGAGACCCACAGACTCACCACTCACACAGAGACCCACAGACTCACTCACACAGAGACCCGCAGACTCACTCACACAGAGACCCGCAGACTCACTCACACAGAGACCCACAGACTCACTCACACAGAGACCCACAGACTCACTCACACAGAGACCCACAGACTCACTCATACAGAGACCCACAGACTCACTCACACAGAGAACCACAGACTCACCACACAGAGACACACAGACTCACTCACACAGAGACACACAGACTCACTCACACAGAGACCCACAGACTCACCACTCACACAGAGACCCACAGACTCACTCACACAGAGACCCACAGACTCACTCACACAGACACCCACAGACTCACTCACACAGAGACCCACAGACTCACTCACACAGAGACCCATAGACTCACCACACAGAGACCCATAGACTCACACACACAGAGACCCACAGACTCACTCACACAGAGACCCACAGACTCACTCACACAGAGATCCACAGACTCA
>NC_133749.1:3376864-3401864 GCF_048934315.1 Petromyzon marinus | reverse complement strand
TGAAAATCCCATAAGCCTCGACGCTAATAAACAAACGGAACGCTTATTAGGACTGAAAATCCTATAAGCCTCGACGCTAAGAAGCCAACGGGACGCTTATTAGGACTGAAAATCCCATAAGCCTCGACGCTAATAAACCAATGGAACGCTTATTAGGACTGAAAATTCCATAAGCCTCGACGCTAACAAACCAACGGAACGTTTATTAGGACTGAAAATCCTATATGGCCACTAATCCCATAAGCCTCGACGCTAATAAGCCAATGGGACGCTTATTAGGACTGAAAATCCCATAAGCCTCAACGCTAATAAGCCAACGGGACGCTTATTAGGACTGAAAATCCCATAAGCCTCGACGCTAATAAACCAACGGAACGCTTATTAGGACTGAAAATCCCGTAAGCCTCGACGCTAATAAACCAACGGAACGCTTATTAGGACTGAAAATCCCATAAGCCTCGACGCTAATAAACCAATGGAACGCTTATTAGGACTGAAAATCCCATAAGCCTCGACGCTAATAAACCAATGGAACGCTTATTAGGACTGAAAATCCTATATGGCCACTAATCCCATAAGCCTCGACGCTAATAAGCTAATGGGACGCTTATTAGGACTGAAAATCCCATAAGCCTCAACGCTAATAAGCCAACGGGACGCTTATTAGGACTGAAAATCCCATAAGCCTCGACGCTAATAAACCAACGGAACGCTTATTAGGACTGAAAATCCCGTAAGCCTCGACGCTAATAAACCAACGGAACGCTTATTAGGACTGAAAATCCCATAAGCCTCGACGCTAATAAACCAATGGAACGCTTATTAGGACTGAAAATCCCATAAGCCTCGACGCTAATAAGCCAAAGGAACGCTTATTAGGACTGAAAATCCCATAAGCCTCGACGCTAATAAACCAATGGAACGCTTATTAGGACTGAAAATCACATAAGCCTCGACGCTAATAAACCAACGGGACGCTTATTAGGACTGAAAATCCCATAAGCCTCAACGCTAATAAGCCAACGGGATGCTTATTAGGACTGAAAATCCCATAAGCCTCGACGCTAATAAACCAATGGAACGCTTATTAGGACTGAAAATTCCATAAGCCTCGACGCTAATAAACCAACGGGACGCTTATTAGGACTGAAAATCCCATAAGCCTCAACGCTAATAAACCAACGGGATGCTTATTAGGACTGAAAATCCCATAAGCCTCAACGCTAATAAGCCAACGGGACGCTTATTAGGACTGAAAATCCCATAAGCCTCGACGCTAATAAACCAACGGAACGCTTATTAGGACTGAAAATCCTATATGGCCACCAATCCCATAAGCCTCAGCGCTAATAAGCCAACGGAACGCTTATTAGGACTGAAAATCCTATAAGCCTCGACGCTAATAAACCAACGGAACGCTTATTAGGACTGAAAATCCCATAAGCCTCAACGCTAATAGGCCAACGGGATGCTTATTAGGACTGAAAATCCCATAAGCCTCAACGCTAATAAGCCAACGGAACACTTATTAGGACTGAAAATCCTACATGGCCACCAATCCCATAAGCCTCGACGCTAATAAGCCAACGGAACGCTTATTAGGACTGAAAATCCTACATGGCCACCAATCCCATAAGCCTCGACGCTAATAAGCCAACGGGACGCTTATTAGGACTGAAAATCCTATAAGACTCAACGCTAATAAACCAACGGAACGCTTATTAGGACTGAAAATCCCATAAGCCTCAACGCTAATAAGCCAACGGGACGCTTATTAGGACTGAAAATCCCATAAGCCTCAACGCTAATAAACCAACGGGACACTTATTAGGACTGAAAATCCTATAAGCCTCAACGCTAATAAACCAACGGAACGCTTATTAGGACTGAAAATCCTACATGGCCACTAATCCCATAAGCCTCAACGCTAATAAGCCAACGGGACGCTTATTAGGACTGAAAATCCTATAAGCCTCGACGCTAATAAACCAACGGAACGCTTATTAGGACTGAAAATCCTACATGGCCACTAATCCCATAAGCCTCAACGCTAATAAACCAACGGGACGCTTAATAGGACTGAAAATCCCATAAGCCTCAACGCTAATAAACCAACGGGACGCTTATTAGGACTGAAAATCCCATAAGCCTCGACGCTAATAAACCAATGGAATGCTTATTAGGACTGAAAATCCCATAAGCCTCGACGCTAATAAACCAATGGAACGCTTATTAGGACTGAAAATCCCATAAGCCTCGACGCTAATAAGCCAAAGGAACGCTTATTAGGACTGAAAATCCCATAAGCCTCGACGCTAATAAACCAATGGAACGCTTATTAGGACTGAAAATCACATAAGCCTCGACGCTAATAAACCAACGGGACGCTTATTAGGACTGAAAATCCCATAAGCCTCAACGCTAATAAGCCAACGGGATGCTTATTAGGACTGAAAATCCCATAAGCCTCAACGCTAATAAGCCAACGGGACGCTTATTAGGACTGAAAATCCCATAAGCCTCGACGCTAATAAACCAATGGAACGCTTATTAGGACTGAAAATCCCATAAGCCTCAACGCTAATAAACCAACGGGACGCTTATTAGGACTGAAAATCCCATAAGCCTCGACGCTAATAAACCAATGGAACGCTTATTAGGACTGAAAATTCCATAAGCCTCGACGCTAATAAACCAACGGGACGCTTATTAGGACTGAAAATCCCATAAGCCTCAACGCTAATAAACCAACGGGATGCTTATTAGGACTGAAAATCCCATAAGCCTCAACGCTAATAAGCCAACGGTACGCTTATTAGGACTGAAAATCCCATAAGCCTCGACGCTAATAAACCAACGGAACGCTTATTAGGACTGAAAATCCTATATGGCCACCAATCCCATAAGCCTCAGCGCTAATAAGCCAACGGAACGCTTATTAGGACTGAAAATCCTATAAGCCTCGACGCTAATAAACCAACGGAACGCTTATTAGGACTGAAAATCCCATAAGCCTCAACGCTAATAGGCCAACGGGATGCTTATTAGGACTGAAAATCCCATAAGCCTCAACGCTAATAAGCCAACGGAACACTTATTAGGACTGAAAATCCTACATGGCCACCAATCCCATAAGCCTCGACGCTAATAAGCCAACGGAACGCTTATTAGGACTGAAAATCCTACATGGCCACCAATCCCATAAGCCTCGACGCTAATAAGCCAACGGGACGCTTATTAGGACTGAAAATCCTATAAGACTCAACGCTAATAAACCAACGGAACGCTTATTAGGACTGAAAATCCCATAAGCCTCAACGCTAATAAGCCAACGGGACGCTTATTAGGACTGAAAATCCCATAAGCCTCAACGCTAATAAACCAACGGGACACTTATTAGGACTGAAAATCCTATAAGCCTCAACGCTAATAAACCAACGGAACGCTTATTAGGACTGAAAATCCTACATGGCCACTAATCCCATAAGCCTCAACGCTAATAAGCCAACGGGACGCTTATTAGGACTGAAAATCCTATAAGCCTCGACGCTAATAAACCAACGGAACGCTTATTAGGACTGAAAATCCTACATGGCCACTAATCCCATAAGCCTCAACGCTAATAAACCAACGGGACGCTTATTAGGACTGAAAATCCCATAAGCCTCAACGCTAATAAACCAACGGGACGCTTATTAGGACTGAAAATCCCATAAGCCTCGCCGCTAATAAACCAACGGAACGTTAATTAGGACTGAAAATCCCATAAGCCTCGACGCTAATAAACCAACGGGACGCTTATTAGGACTGAAAATCCTACATGGCCACTAATCCCATAAGCCTCGATGCTAATAAACCAATGGAACGCTTATTAGGACTGAAAATCCTAAATGGCCAACAATCCCATAAGCCTCGACGCTAAAAAGCCAAAGAAACGCTTATTAGGACTGAAAATCCCAGAAGCCTCGACGCTAATAAGCCAACGGGACGCTTGCTAGGACTTAAAATCCCATAAGCCTCAAATCCCATGAGCCTCAACGCTAATAAGCCAACGGAACACTTATTTTAACTGAAAATCCCATAAGCCTTGACGCTAATAAACCATCGGGACGCTTATTAGGACTGAAAATCCCATAAGCCTCAACGCAAATAAGCCAACGGGACGCTTATTAGGACTGAAAATCCCATAAGCCTCGACGCTAATAAGCCAACGGGATGCTTATTAGGACTGAAAATCCCATAAGCCTCGACGCTAATAAACCAACGGGACGCTTATTAGGACTGAAAATCCCATAAGCCTCGACGCTAATAAACCAAAGGGACGCTTATTAGGACTGAAAATCCCATAAGCCTCGACGCTAATAAACCAACGGGACGCTTATTAGGACTGAAAATCCTACATGGCCACTAATCCCATAAGCCTCGACGCTAATAAACCAATGGAACGCTTATTAGGACTGAAAATCCTAAATGGCCACCAATCCCATAAGCCTCGACGCTAAAAAGCCAAAGAAACGCTTATTAGGACTGAAAATCCCAGAAGCCTCGACGCTAATAAGCCAACGGGACGCTTGTTAGGACTAAAAATCCCATAAGCCTCAAATCCCATAAGCCTCAACGCTAATAAGCCAACGGAACACTTATTAGGACTGAAAATCCTATAAGCCTCAACGCTAATAAACCAACGGGACGCTTATTAGGACTGAATATCCCATAAGCCTCGACGCTAACAAGCCAACGGGATGCTTATTAGGACTGAAAATCCCATAAGCCTCGATGCTAATAAACCAACGGAACATTTATTAGGACTGAAAATCCTACATGGCCACCAATCCCATAAGCCTCAACGCTAATAAACCAACGGAACGCTTATTAGGACTGAAAATCCTATATGGCCACGAATCCCATAAGCCTCAATGCTAATAAACCAACAGAACGCTTATTAGGACTGAAAATCCTACATGGCCACCAATCCCATAAGCCTCAACGCTAATAAGCCAACGGAACGCTTATTAGGACTGAAAATCCCATAAGCCTCAACGCTAATCAGCCAACGGGATGCTTATTAGGACTGAAAATCCTATAAGCCTCGACGCTAATAAACCAACGGGACGCTTGTTAGGACTGAAAATCCTACATGGCCACCAATCCCATAAGCCTCAACGCTAATAAGCCAACAGAACGCTTATTAGGACTGAAAATCCCATAAGCCTCGACGCTAATAAGCCAACGGGACGCTTATTAGGACTGAAAATCCCATAAGCCTCGACGCTAATAAGCCAACGGGACGCTTATTAGGACTGAAAATCCCGTATGCCTCGACGCTAATAAGCCAACGGGACGCTTATTAGGACTGAAAATCCCATAAGCCTCGACGCTAATAAACCAACGGGACGCTTATTAGGACTGAAAATCCCATAAGCCTCGACGCTAATAAACCAACGGAATGCTTATTAGGACTGAAAATCCCATAAGCCTCGACGCTAATAAACCAACGGGATGCTTATTAGGACTGAAAATCCCATAAGCCTCGACGCTAATAAGCCAATGGGACGCTTATTAGGACTTAAAATCCCATAAGCCTCAAATCCCATAAGCCTCGACACTAATAAGCCAACGGGACGCTTATTAGGACTGAAAATCCTACATCACCTCAAATCCCATAAGCCTCGACGCTAATAAGCCAACGGAACGCTTATTAGGACTGAAAATCCCATAAGCCTCGACGCTAATAAACCAACGGGACGCTTGTTAGGACTGAAAATCCTAAATGGCCACTAATCCCATAAGCCTCGACGCTAATAAGCCAACGGGACGCTTAATAGGACTGAAAATCCTACATCGCCACAAATCCCATAAGCCTCAACACTAATAAGCCAATGGGACACTTATTAGGACTGAAAATCCCATAAGCCTCGACGCTAATAAACCAACGGGATGCTTGTTAGGACTGAAAATCCTACATGGCCACCAATCCCATAAGCCTCGACGCTAATAAGCCAACGGGACGCTTATTAGGACTGAAAATCCTATGAGCCTCAACGCTAATAAACCAACAGAACGCTTATTAGGACTGAAAATCCCATAAGCCTCAACGCTAATAAGCCAACGGGACGCTTATTAGGACTGAAAATCCCATAAGCCTCGACGCTAATAAACCAACGGGACACTTATTAGGACTGAAAATCCTATAAGCCTCAACGCTAATAAACCAACGGAACGCTTATTAGGACTGAAAATCCTACATGGCCACTAATCCCATAAGCCTCAACGCTAATAAGCCAACGGGACGCTTATTAGGACTGAAAATCCTATAAGCCTCGACGCTAATAAACCAACGGAACGCTTATTAGGACTGAAAATCCTACATGGCCACTAATCCCATAAGCCTCAACGCTAATAAACCAACGGGACGCTTATTAGGACTGAAAATCCCATAAGCCTCAACGCTAATAAACCAACGGGACACTTATTAGGACTGAAAATCCCATAAGCCTCGCCGCTAATAAACCAACGGAACGTTTATTAGGACTGAAAATCCCATAAGCCTCGACGCTAATAAACCAACGGGACGCTTATTAGGACTGAAAATCCTACATGGCCACCAATCCCATAAGCCTCAACGCTAATGAACCAACGGAACGCTTATTAAGACTGAAAATCCCATAAGCCTCAAAGCTAATAAGCCAACAGAACGCTTGTTAGGACTGAAAATCCCATAAGCCTCGACGCTAATAAGCCAAAGGAACACTTATTAGGACTGAAAATCCCATAAGCCTCAACGCTAATAAGCCAACGAGACGCTTATTAGGACTGAAAATCCCATAAGCCTCGACGCTAATACACCAACGGAACGCTTATTAGGACTGAAAATCCCATAAGCCTCAATGCTAATAAACCAACGGGACGTTTATTAGGACTGAAAATCCCATAAGCCTCAACGCTAATAAACCAATGGGACGTTTATTAGGACTGAAAATCCCATAAGGCTCAACGCTAATAAACCAACGGGACGTTTATTAGGACTGAAAATCCCATAAGCCTCAACGCTAATCAGCCAATGGGACGCTTGTTAGGACTGAAAATCCTACATGGCCACCAATCCCATAATCCTCGACGCTAATAAGCCAATGGGACGCTTATTAGGACTGAAAATCCTACATGGCCACAAATCCCATAAGCCTCAACGCTAATAAGCCAACGGGACGCTTATTAGGACTGAAAATCCCTTAAGCCTCGACGCTAATAAACCAACGAGACGCTTGTTAGGACTGAAAATCCTAAATGGCCACCAATCCCATAAGCCTCAACGCTAATAAATCAATGGAACGCTTATTAGGACTGAAAATCCCATAAGCCTCAACGCTAATAAGCCAACGGGACGCTTATTAGGACTGAAAATCCCATAAGCCTCGACGCTAATAAACCAACGGAACGCTTATTAGGACTGAAAATCCCATAAGCCTCGACGCTAATAAACCAACGGGATGCTTATTAGGACTGAAAATCCCATAAGCCTCGACGCTAATAAGCCAATGGGACGCTTATTAGGACTTAAAATCCCATAAGCCTCAAATCCCATAAGCCTCGACACTAATAAGCCAACGGGACGCTTATTAGGACTGAAAATCCTACATCACCTCAAATCCCATAAGCCTCGACGCTAATAAGCCAACGGAACGCTTATTAGGACTGAAAATCCCATAAGCCTCGACGCTAATAAACCAACGGGACGCTTGTTAGGACTGAAAATCCTAAATGGCCACTAATCCCATAAGCCTCGACGCTAATAAGCCAACGGGACGCTTAATAGGACTGAAAATCCTACATCGCCACAAATCCCATAAGCCTCAACACTAATAAGCCAATGGGACGCTTATTAGGACTGAAAATCCCATAAGCCTCGACGCTAATAAACCAACGGGATGCTTGTTAGGACTGAAAATCCTACATGGCCACCAATCCCATAAGCCTCGACGCTAATAAGCCAACGGGACGGTTATTAGGACTGAAAATCCTATGAGCCTCAACGCTAATAAACCAACAGAACGCTTATTAGGACTGAAAATCCCATAAGCCTCAACGCTAATAAGCCAACGGGACGCTTATTAGGACTGAAAATCCCATAAGCCTCGACGCTAATAAACCAACGGGACACTTATTAGGACTGAAAATCCTATAAGCCTCAACGCTAATAAACCAACGGAACGCTTATTAGGACTGAAAATCCTACATGGCCACTAATCCCATAAGCCTCAACGCTAATAAACCAACGGAACGCTTATTAGGACTGAAAATCACATAAGCCTCGACGCTAATAAACCAACGGGACGCTTATTAGGACTGAAAATCCCATAAGCCTCGCCGCTAATAAACCAACGGAACGCTTATTAGGACTGAAAATCCCATAAGCCTCGACGCTAATAAACCAACGGGACGCTTATTAGGACTGAAAATCCTACATGGCCACCAATCCCATAAGCCTCAACGCTAATGAACCAACGGAACGCTTATTAAGACTGAAAATCCCATAAGCCTCAACGCTAATAAGCCAACAGAACGCTTGTTAGGACTGAAAATCCCATAAGCCTCGACGCTAATAAGCCAAAGGAACACTTATTAGGACTGAAAATCCCATAAGCCTCAACGCTAATAAGCCAACGGGACGCTTATTAGGACTGAAAATCCCATAAGCCTCGACGCTAATATACCAACGGAACGCTTATTAGGACTGAAAATCCCATAAGCCTCAATGCTAATAAACCAACGGGACGTTTATTAGGACTGAAAATCCCATAAGCCTCAACGCTAATAAACCAATGGGACGTTTATTAGGACTGAAAATCCCATAAGGCTCAACGCTAATAAACCAACGGGACGTTTATTAGGACTGAAAATCCCATAAGCCTCAACGCTAATCAGCCAATGGGACGCTTGTTAGGACTGAAAATCCTACATGGCCACCAATCCCATAATCCTCGACGCTAATAAGCCAATGGGACGCTTATTAGGACTGAAAATCCTACATGGCCACAAATCCCATAAGCCTCAACGCTAATAAGCCAACGGGACGCTTATTAGGACTGAAAATCCCATAAGCCTCGACGCTAATAAACCAACGAGACGCTTGTTAGGACTGAAAATCCTAAATGGCCACCAATCCCATAAGCCGCAACGCTAATAAATCAATGGAACGCTTATTAGGACTGAAAATCCTATATGGCCACCAATCCCATAAGCCTCGGCGCTAATAAACCAACGGAACGCTTATTAGGACTGAAAATCCTACATGGCCACAAATCCCAGAAGCCTCAACGCTAATAAATCAACGGAACGCTTATTAGGACTGAAAATCCTACATGGCCACAAATCCCAGAAGCCTCAACGCTAATAAGCCAACGGAACACTTATTAGGACTGAAAATCCCATAAGCCTCAACGCTAATAAATCAACGGAACGCTTATTAGGACTGAAAATCCCATAAGCCTCAACGCTAATAAACCAACGGAACGCTTATTAGGACTGAAAATCCCATAAGCCTCGACGCTAATAAACCAACGGGACGCTTATTAGGACTGAAAATCCCATAAGCCTCAACGCTAATAAACCAACGGAACGCTTATTAGGACTGAAAATCCCATAAGCCTCAACGCTAATAAACCAACGGGACACTTATTAGGACTGAAAATCCCATAAGCCTCAACGCTAATAAGCCAACGGAACACTTATTAGGACTGAAAATCCCATAAGCCTCGACGCTAATAAACCAACGGAACGCTTATTAGGAATTAAAATCCTACATGGCCACCAATCCCATAATCCTCAACACTAATAAGCCAACGGAACACTTATTAGGGCTGAAAATCCTATATGGCCACTAATCCCATAAGCCTCAACGCTGATAAACTAACGGAACGCTTAATAGGACTGAAAATCCCATAAGCCTCAACGCTAATAAGCCAACGGGACGCTTATTAGGACTGAAAATCCTATAAGCCTCGACGCTAATAAGCCAACGGAACGGTTGTTAGGACTGAAAATCCCATAAGCCTCGACGCTAATAAGCCAACGGGACGCTTATTAGGACTGAAAATCCCATAAGCCTCAACGCTAATAAACCAACGGGACGCTTATTAGGACTGAAAATCCCATAAACCTCGACGCTAATAAACCAACGGGATGCTTGTTAGGACTGAAAATCCTACATGGCCACCAATCCCATAAGCCTCGACGCTAATAAGCCAACGGGACGCTTATTAGGACTGAAAATCCTATAAGCCTCAACGCTAATAAACCAACGGAACGCTTATTAGGACTGAAAATCCCATAAGCCTCAACGCTAATAAGCCAACGGGACGCTTATTAGGACTGAAAATCCCATAAGCCTCGAAGCTAATAAACCAACGGGACACTTATTAGGACTGAAAATCCTATAAGCCTCAACGCTAATAAACCAACGGAACGCTTATTAGGACTGAAAATCCTACATGGCCACTAATCCCATAAGCCTCAACGCTAATAAGCCAACGGGACGCTTATTAGGACTGAAAATCCTATAAGCCTCGACGCTAATAAACCAACGGAACGCTTATTAGGACTGAAAATCCTACATGGCCACTAATCCCATAAGCCTCAACGCTAATAAGCCAACGGGACGCTTATTAGGACTGAAAATCCTATAAGCCTCGACGCTAATAAACCAACGGAACGCTTATTAGGACTGAAAATCCTACATGGCCACCAATCCCATAAGCCTCAACGCTAATGAACCAACGGAACGCTTATTAGGACTGAAAATCCCATAAGCCTCAACGCTAATAAGCCAACAGAACGCTTGTTAGGACTGAAAATCCCATAAGCCTCGACGCTAATAAGCCAAAGGAACACTTATTAGGACTGAAAATCCCATAAGCCTCAACGCTAATAAGCCAACGGGACGCTTATTAGGACTGAAAATCCCATAAGCCTCGACGCTAATACACCAACGGAACGCTTATTAGGACTGAAAATCCCATAAGCCTCAACGCTAATAAACCAACGGGACGTTTATTAGGACTGAAAATCCCATAAGCATCAACGCTAATAAACCAACGGGACGTTTATTAGGACTGAAAATCCCATAAGCCTCAACGCTAATAAGCCAACGGGACGCTTGTTAGGACTGAAAATCCTACATGGCCACCAATCCCATAATCCTCGACGCTAATAAGCCAACGGGACGCTTATTAGGACTGAAAATCCTACATGGCCACAAATCCCATAAGCCTCAACGCTAATAAGCCAACGGGACGCTTATTAGGACTGAAAATCCCATAAGCCTCAACGCTAATAAACCAACGGGACGCTTATTAGGACTGAAAATCCCATAAGCCTCAATGCTAATAAGCCAACGGGACGCTTATTAGGACTGAAAATCCCATAAGCCTCAACGCTAATAAACCAACGGGACGTTTATTAGGACTGAAAATCCCATAAGCCTCAACGCTAATAAGCCAACGGGACGCTTGTTAGGACTGAAAATCCCATAAGCCTCAACGCTAATAAACCAACGGAACGCTTATTAGGACTGAAAATCCCATAAGCCTCAACGCTAATAAGCCAAAGGAACGCTTATTAGGACTGAAAATCCCATAAGCCTCAACGCTAATGAACCAACAGAAAGCTTATTAGGACTGAAAATCCTATAAGCCTCAACGCTAATAAGCCAACGGAACACTTATTAGGACTGAAAATCCCATAAGCCTCAACGCTAATAAATCAACGGAACGCTTATTAGGACTGAAAATCCCATAAGCCTCAACGCTAATAAATCAACGGAACGCTTATTAGGACTGAAAATCCCATAAGCCTCAACGCTAATAAGCCAAAGGAACGCTTATTAGGACTGAAAATCCTAAATGGCCACCAATCCCATAAGCCTCAATGCTAATAAGCCAACGGGACGCTTATTAGAACTGAAAATCCCATAAGCCTCGACGTTAATAAACCAATGGAACGCTTATTAGGACTGAAAATCCCATAAGCCTCGACGCTAATAAACCACCGGGATGTTTGTTAGGACTGAAAATCCTACATGGCCACCAATCCCATAAGCCTCGACGCTAATGAACCAACGGAACACTTATTAGGACTGAAAATCCTAAATGGCCACCAATCCCATAAGCCTCGACGCTAATAAACCAACGGGACGCTTATTAGGACTGAAAATCCCATAAGCCTCGACGTTAATAAACCAATGGAACGCTTATTAGGACTGAAAATCCCATAAGCCTCGACGCTAATAAACCAACGGGACGTTTGTTAGGACTGAAAATCCTACATGGCCACCAATCCCATAAGCCTCGACGCTAATGAACCAACGGAACACTTATTAGGACTGAAAATCCCATAAGCCTCAACGCTAATAAGCCAATGGAACGCGTATTAGGACTAAAAATCCTACATGGCTACCAATCCCATAAGCCTCGACTCTAATAAGCCAACGGGACGCTTATTAGGACTGAAAATCCCATAAGCCTCGACGGTAATAAGCCAACGGGACGCTTATTAGGACTGAAAATCCTACATGGCCACCAATCCCATAAGCCTCGACGCTAATAAACCAACGGAGCGTTTGTTAGGACTGAAAATCCTATAAGCCTCAACGCTAATAAATTAACGGTGCTAATTAGGACTGAAAATCCTACATCGCCACCAATCCCATAAGCCTCAACGCTAATGAACCAACGGAACGCTTATTAGGACTGAAAATCCCATAAGCCTCAACGCTAATAAGCCAACAGAACGCTTGTTAGGACTGAAAATCCCATAAGCCTCGACGCTAATAAGCCAAAGGAACACTTATTAGGACTGAAAATCCCATAAGCCTCAACGCTAATAAGCCAACGGGACGCTTATTAGGACTGAAAATCCCATAAGCCTCGACGCTAATACACCAACGGAACGCTTATTAGGACTGAAAATCCCATAAGCCTCAACGCTAATAAACCAACGGGACGTTTATTAGGACTGAAAATCCCATAAGCATCAACGCTAATAAACCAACGGGACGTTTATTAGGACTGAAAATCCCATAAGCCTCAACGCTAATAAACCAACGGGACGTTTATTAGGACTGAAAATCCCATAAGCCTCAACGCTAATAAGCCAACGGGACACTTGTTAGGACTGAAAATCCCATAAGCCTCGACGCTAATACACCAACGGGACGCTTATTAGGACTGAAAATCCTACATGGCCACAAATCCCATCAGCCTCAACGCTAATAAGCCAACGGGACGCTTATTAGGACTGAAAATCCTACATGGCCACAAATCCCATCAGCCTCAACGCTAATAAGCCAACGGGATGCTTATTAGGACTGAAAATCCCATAAGCCTCAACGCTAATAAACCAACGGGACGCTTATTAGGACTGAAAATCCTACATGGCCACCAATCCCATGAGCCTCGACGCTAATAAACCAACGAGACGCTTATTAGGACTGAAAATCCCATAAGCCTCAACGCTAATGAACCAACGGAAAGCTTATTAGGACTGAAAATCCTATAAGCCTCAACGCTAATAAGCCAACGGAACACTTATTAGGACTGAAAATCCCATAAGCCTCAACGCTAATAAATCAACGGAACGCTTATTAGGACTGAAAATCCCATAAGCCTCAACGCTAATAAGCCAACGGAACGCTTATTAGGACTGAAAATCCTAAATGGCCACCAATCCCATAATCCTCGACGCTAATAAGCCAACGGGACGCTTATTAGAACTGAAAATCCCATAAGCCTCGACGTTAATAAACCAATGGAACGCTTATTAGGACTGAAAATCCCATAAGCCTCGACGCTAATAAACCAACGGGATGTTTGTTAGGACTGAAAATCCTACATGGCCACCAATCCCATAAGCCTCGACGCTAATGAACCAACGGAACACTTATTAGGACTGAAAATCCTAAATGGCCACCAATCCCATAAGCCTCGACGCTAATAAACCAACGGGACACTTATTAGGACTGAAAATCCCATAAGCCTCGACGTTAATAAACCAATGGAACGCTTATTAGGACTGAAAATCCCATAAGCCTCGACGCTAATAAACCAACGGGACGTTTGTTAGGACTGAAAATCCTACATGGCCACCAATCCCATAAGCCTCGACGCTAATGAACCAACGGAACACTTATTAGGACTGAAAATCCCATAAGCCTCAACGCTAATAAGCCAATGGAACGCGTATTAGGACTAAAAATCCTACATGGCTACCAATCCCATAAGCCTCGACGCTAATAAGCCAACGGGACGCTTGTTAGGGTTGAAAATCCTACATGGCCACCAATCCCATAAGCCTCGACGCTAATAAACCAACGGAGCGCTTGTTAGGACTGAAAATCCTATAAGCCTCAACGCTAATAAATTAACGGAGTGCTAATTAGGACTGAAAATCCTACATCGCCACCAATCCCATAAGCCTCAACGCTAATAAGCCAACGGAACGCTTATTAGGACTGAAAATCCCATAAGCCTCGACGCTAATCAGCCAACGGAACACTTATTAGGACTGAAAATCCTACATGGCCACCAATCCCATAAGCCTCGACGCTAATAAGCCAACGGGACGCTTGTTAGGATTGAAAATCCTATATGGCCACCAATCCCATAAGCCTCGACTCTAATAAGCCAACGGGACGCTTATTAGGACTGAAAATCCCATAAGCCTCAACGCTAATAAACCAACGGGACGCTTATTAGGACTGAAAATCCCATAAGCCTCAACGCTAATAAACCAACGGGACGCTTATTAGGACTGAAAATCCCATAAGCCTCAAAGCTAATAAACCAACGGCACGCTTATTAGGACTGAAAATCCCATAAGCCTCAACGCTAATAAACCAACGGAACGCTTATTAGGACTGAAAATCCTATATGGCCACCAATCCCATAAGCCTCGACGCTAATAAACCAACGGAACACTTATTTGGACTGAAAATCCTACATGGCCACCAATCCCATAATCCTCAACGCTAATAAGCCAACGGAACGCTTATTAGGACTGAAAATCCCATAAGCCTCGACGCTAATAAACCAACGGAACGCTTATTAGGAATGAAAATCCCATAAGCCTCAACGCTAATAAACCAACGGGACGCTTATTAGGACTGAAAATCCCATAAGCCTCGACGCTAATAAACCAACGGAACGCTTATTAGGACTGAAAATCCTAAATGGCCACCAATCCCATAAGCCTCGACGCTAATAACTAACGGAACGCTTATTAGGACTGAAAATCCCAGAAGCCTCAACGCTTATAAACCATTGCAACTCCACGAGGTGAGATCTTGCATGGAGCCCCAGGCCGAGGGAGATTGACAGTTCTTTTGTGTTTCTTCCGTTTGTGAATAATCGCACCAACTGTTGTCACCTTTTCACCAAGCTGCTTGGCAATGGTCTTGTAGCCCATTCCAGCTTTGTGTAGGTCTACAATCTTGTCCCTGACATCCTTGGAGAGCTCTTTGGTCTTGGCCATGGTGGAGAGTTTGGAATCTGATTGATTGATTGATTGCTTCTGTGGACAGGTGTCTTTTATACAGGTAACAAGCTGAGATTAGGAGCACTCCCTTTAAGAGTGTGCTCCTAATCTCAGCTCGTTACCTGTATAAAAGACACCTGGGAGCCAGAAACCTTTCTGATTGAGAGGGGGTCAAATACTTATTTCCCTCATGAAAATGTAAAATCAATCTATAACATTTTTGACATGCGTTTTTCCGGATTTTTGTTGTTGTTATTCTGTCTCTCACTGTTCAAATAAACCTGCCATTAAAATCACAGACCGATCATTTCTTTATGAGACCTCCTTTGCCAGAAACAAGATATAGGAATAGGTTTTTACCCTTTTAACTGGCACAAAAACTGACACCTTTATTCAAGGCATCATGTTTGCAATAACCACAACACAAGCAGTCAAAATGCAACACAAAAAAGAAGACAACTCTGATAATGATAATTGGCACTGTCCTTGAATTTAATTGGTCCACACCCGAGACAACTTTTCTTAGAGCCTAGAGCCTAAAGGGTAAAACCTATTCCTATATCTTGTTTCTGGCAAAGGAGGTCTCATAATGTAAATGCTCACCCCGAGCCCTGAATAACTCTGATAGTGCGCTGTTTTTGAGTTGTACGCCTTTTGGCGTCTTCTGGTCCAACACCAATGGAGACTGAAGGGCTCTAAGAAAAGCCGTCTCTGGTGTGGACCAATCAAATTCAAGGACAGTGCCAATTATTATTATCAGAGTTGTCTTCTTTTTTGTGTTGCATTTTGAGTGCTTGTGTTGTGGTTATTGCAAACATGATGGCTTGTATAAAGGTGTCAGTTTTTGTGCCAGATAAAAGGGTAAAACCTATTCCTATATCTTGTTACTGGCAAAGGAGGTCTCATAATGTAAATGCTCACCCCGAGCACCTCAATAACTCTGATAGTGCGCTGTTTTTGAGTTGTACGCCTTTTGGAGTCTTCTGGTCCAACACCAATGGAGACTAAAGGGCTCTAAGAAAAGCCGTCTCTGGTGTGGACAAATCAAATTCAAGGACAGTGCCAATATTATTATTATCAGAGTTGTCTCTTTTTTGTGTTGTATTTTGACTGCTTGTGTTGTGGTTATTGCAAACATGATGCCTTGAATAAAGGTGTCAGTTTTTTTGTGCCAGTTAAAAGGGTAAAACCTATTCCCACGATCAGTTCTTTGTCAGTGGGCAAACGTACAAAATCAGCAGGGGATCAAATACTTTTTTTCCCTCACTGTACAGAGCAAAGCCTTGGATGGCGAGTAACTTGGTCTGCGAGCGTTTTGCAAGGCGATCAACAAAGGTTTTAAGTAAATATCAATTTGATAAACGAGCGAGGGGTGTGGGGGGCTGATGCCCCCCACACCCCGTCCTCCACCACTCCCCATTACGTGGGGGCTGATCTCCCCCTCACTCTCCACACGTGGGGGGGGGGGGGTGGAGGGGCCAGGTCTAATTGGTGGGGGGGGCTTATGCCCCCCCTCACTCTCCACACACGTGGGGGTGTGGTGGTGGGGGTGGGTGGGTGGTGGTGGTGGGTGGGTGGGTGGTGGTGGTGGGTGGGTGGTGGGTGGGTGGTGGGGTGGGTGGTGGGTGGGTGGTGGGTCACCGATCAGACGCTCTGAGGGGCGTCGTGGCCCGAAACGTCGGCGAGACTATCGTCTTCTTTGGCTCTTTAGGGTAAAGTCACGGTAGAATGGGGAAGAATAAAATAATAGAATCGATTTTTTAAAACATAAAATAAAAAAAAATAACGCGACAATATTCTGGCACGGGCAACCGTTTGTATTTGAACAATCACACACACACACACGCTGGCACGGGCAACCGTTTGTATTTTAACAATCACACACACACTCGCTGGCACGGGCAACCGTTTGTATTTTAACAATCACACACACACACGCGCTGGTACGGGCAACCGTTTGTATTTTAACAATCACACACACACACGCGCTGGTACGGGCAACCGTTTGTATTTTAACAATCACACACACACGCGCTGGTACGGGCAACCGTTTGTATTTTAACAATCACATACACACACGCGCTGGCACGGGCAACCGTTTGTATTTTAACAATCACACACACAAGCGCTGGTACGGGCAACCGTTTGTATTTTAACAATCACACACACACGCGTGCTGGCACGGGCAACCGTTTGTATTTTAACAATCACACACACACAAGCGCTGGTACGGGCAACCGTTTGTATTTTAACAATCACACACACACAAGCGCTGGCACGGGCAACCGTTTGTATTTTAACAATCACACACACACACGCGCTGGCACGGGCAACCGTTTGTATTTTAACAATCACACACACACGCGCTGGCACGGGCAAGCGTTTGTATTTTAACAATCACACACACACAAGCGCTGGCACGGGCAACCGTTTGTATTTTAACAATCACACACGCTGGCACGGGCAACCGTTTGTATTTTAACAATCACACACAAGTGCTGTCACGGGCAACCGTTTGTATTTTAACAATCACACACACACGCGCTGGCACGGGCAACCGTTTGTATTTTAACAATCACACACACGCGCTGTCACGGGCAACCGTTTGTATTTTAACAATCACACACACGCGCTTGCACGGGCAACCGTTTGTATTTTAACAATCACACACACGCTCTGGCACGAGCAACCGTTTGTATTTTAACAATCACACACACAAGCACTGGCACGGGCAACCGTTTGTATTTTAACAATCACACACACAAGCGCTGGCATGGGCAACCGTTTGTATTTTAACAATCACACACACAAGCCCTGGCACGGGCAACCGTTTGTATTTTAACAATCACACACACAAGCGCTGGCACGGGCAACCGTTTGTATTTTAACAATCACACACACAAGCGCTGGCACGGGCAACCGTTTGTATTTTAACAATCACACACACACTCGCTGGCACGGGCAACCGTTTGTATTTTAACAATCACACACACAAGCGCTGGCACGGGCAACCGTTTGTATTTTAACAATCACACACACACTCGCTGGCACGGGCAACCGTTTGTATTTTAATAATCACACACACGCGCTGGTACGGGCAACCGTTTGTATTTTAACAATCACACACACAAGCGCTTGCACGGGCAACCGTTTGTATTTTAACAATCACACACACACGCGCTGGCACGGGCAACCGTTTGTATTTTAACAATCACACACACACACGCGTGCTGGCACGGGCAACCGTTTGTATTTTAACAATCACACACACACACGCCCTGGCACGGGCAACCGTTTGTATTTTAACAATCACACACACAAGCGCTGGTACGGGCAACCGTTTGTATTTTAACAATCACACACACACGCCCTCGCACGAGCAACCGTTTGTATTTTAACAATCACACACACACAAGCGCTGGCACGGGCAACCGTTTGTATTTTAACAATCACACACACAAGCGCTGGCACGGGCAACCGTTTGTATTTTAACAATCACACACACAAGCACTGGCACGGGCAACCGTTTGTATTTTAACAATCACACACACACACGCGTGCTGGCACGGGCAACCGTTTGTATTTTAACAATCACACACACACGCGTGCTGGCACGGGCAACCGTTTGTATTTTAACAATCACACACACACAAGCGCTGGCACGGGCAACCGTTTGTATTTTAACAATCACACACACAAGCGCTGGCACGGGCAACCGTTTGTATTTTAACAATCACACACACAAGCGCTGGCATGGGCAACCGTTTGTATTTTAACAATCACACACACACGCGCTGGTACGAGCAACCGTTTGTATTTTAACAATCACACACACACTCGCTGGCACGGGCAACCGTTTGTATTTTAACAATCACACACACATGCTCTGGCACGGGCAACCGTTTGTATTTTAACAATCACACACACACAAGCGCTGGCACGGGCAACCGTTTGTATTTTAACAATCACACACACACTCGCTGGCACGAGCAACCGTTTGTATTTTAACAATCACACACACAAGCGCTGGTACGGGCAACCGTTTGTATTTTAACAATCACACACACACACGCTGGTACGGGCAACCGTTTGTATTTTAACAATCACACACACACGCATGCTGGCACGGGCAACCGTTTGTATTTTAACAATCACACACACACATGCTCTGGCACGGGCAACCGTTTGTATTTTAACAATCACACACACACAAGCGCTGGCACGGGCAACCGTTTGTATTTTAACAATCACACACACACAAGCGCTGGCATGGGCAACCGTTTGTATTTTAACAATCACACACACACACGTGCTGGCACGGGCAACCGTTTGTATTTTAACAATCACACACACAAGCGCTGGCACGGGCAACCGTTTGTATTTTAACAATCACACACACACAAGCGCTTGCACGGGCAACCGTTTGTATTTTAACAATCACACACACACACGTGCTGGCACGGGCAACCGTTTGTATTTTAATAATCACACACACAAGCGCTTGCACGGGCAACCGTTTGTATTTTAACAATCACACACACACAAGCGCTGGCACGGGCAACCGTTTGTATTTTAACAATTACACACACACACGCGTGCTGGCACGGGCAACCGTTTGTATTTTAACAATCACACACACAAGCGCTGGCACGGGCAACCGTTTGTATTTTAACAATCACACACACACACGCGTGCTGGCACGGGCAACCGTTTGTATTTTAACAATTACACACACACACGCGTGCTGGCACGGGCAACCGTTTGTATTTTAACAATCACACACACACGCGTGCTGGCACGGGCAACCGTTTGTATTTTAATAATCACACACACACACAAGCGCTGGCACGGGCAACCGTTTGTATTTTAACAATCACACACACACACGTGCTGGCACGGGCAACCGTTTGTATTTTAACAATCACACACACACGCGTGCTGGCACGGGCAACCGTTTGTATTTTAATAATCACACACACACACAAGCGCTGGCACGGGCAACCGTTTGTATTTTAACAATTACACACACACACGCGTGCTGGCACGGGCAACCGTTTGTATTTTAACAATTACACACACACACGCGTGCTGGCACGGGCAACCGTTTGTATTTTAACAATCACACACACACGCGTGCTGGCACGGGCAACCGTTTGTATTTTAATAATCACACACACACACAAGCGCTGGCACGGGCAACCGTTTGTATTTTAACAATTACACACACACGCGTGCTGGCACGGGCAACCGTTTGTATTTTAACAATCACACACACACACGCGTGCTGGCACGGGCAACCGTTTGTATTTTAACAATCACACACACACGCGTGCTGGCACGGGCAACCGTTTGTATTTTAACAATCACACACACACACGCGTGCTGGCACGGGCAACCGTTTGTATTTTAACAATCACACACACACAAGCGCTGGCACGGGCAACCGTTTGTATTTTAACAATCACACACACACGCGTGCTGGCACGGGCAACCGTTTGTATTTTAACAATCACACACACACGCGCTGGTACGGGCAACCGTTTGTATTTTAACAATCACACACACACGCGTGCTGGCACGGGCAACCGTTTGTATTTTAACAATCACACACACACACGCGTGCTGGCACGGGCAACCGTTTGTATTTTAACAATCACACACACGCGTGCTGGCACGGGCAACCGTTTGTATTTTAACAATCACACACACACACGCGTGCTGTCACGGGCAACCGTTTGTATTTTAACAATCACACACACACACGCGTGCTGGCACGGGCAACCGTTTGTATTTTAACAATCACACACACACACGCGTGCTGGCACGGGCAACCGTTTGTATTTTAACAATCACACACACGCGCGTGCTGGCACGGGCAACCGTTTGTATTTTAACAATCACACACACACACACACGCGTGCTGGCACGGGCAACCGTTTGTATTTTAACAATCACACACACGCGTGCTGGCACGGGCAACCGTTTGTATTTTAACAATCACACACACACGCTGATTTACCCCCGCCTCTACCAGCCAGGGGTCCCTCGACATGCAGCGGCTGACCTCCTCCCCGTCGCCTGGACGTAGCCTTGCCAGCCGCACGATTGCGGTCGGAGGGGTTTGGGGTCGGGGAAGACGCTCTTTGGTTCTAATCGGCGATAGTCAATTTACCTACGCGGCTTTTACCGAATACCGCCGCTACTACTACCACCGCTAACACCACTACTACTACTACCACTAACACTACTACTACTACGAACACTACTACTACGAACACTACTACTACTACCACCACTACTACTACTACCACCACTATCACTACTACTACTACCACTATGACCACTACTACTACTACCACCACTAACACTACTACTACTACCATCACTATCACCACTACTACTACCACTACTACTACTACCACCACTATCACTACTACTACTACTACTACCACCAACTTCTACTACTACCACCACTATCACCACCACTACTACTACCACCACTAACACCACTACTACTACCACCACTAACACCACTACTACTACCACCACTAACACTACTACTACCAACACTACCACTACTACTACCACTATAACCACTACTTCTACCACCACTATCACCACTACTACTACCACCACTATCACCATTACTACTACCACCACTACCACCAACTTCTACTACCACCACTATCAACCACTACTACTACCACCACCACTATCACCACTATCACCACTACTACTACCACCACTACTACTACTACCACCACTACCACCAACTTCTACTACCACCACTATCACTACTACTAGTACCATCACTATCAACCACTACTACTACTACCACCACTAACACCACTACTACTACCACCACTATCACCACTACTACTACCGCCACCACTACTACTACCTCTACCACTACTACCACCACCACTATCATCACTACCACCACTACTACTACCACCACCACTACCACCACTACCTACCACCACTATCACTACTACTACTACTACCACCACTATCACCACTACTACTACCACCACTACCACCACTACCACCACTATCACCACTACTACTACCACTACTACCACCACCACTATCACCACTATCACCACTACTACTACCACCACCACTATCACCACTACTACTACCACCACTATTCTAGATTTGAAGCTTTCGTGACTGCAAGGATCCATACTCTGTGGTTCTATTCGGTAAAGTCACCACGTAGTAGGCTAACAAAATCAAACATCAAAAATCACGACGTTTCGGCCACAACACAAGCGGCCTTTTTCAGGAGAAAGCCCTCCCCGTAGAGGTTATCAATTCTAGATTTAAAGCTTTCGTGACTGCAAAGACTTTACCGAATAGAACCGAGGTGCGTGGATCCTTGCACTCAGGAAAGCTTCGAATCTAGGGCTGGGGAAGATCCTCTTTGGTTCATTTCGGTGATAGTCAATTTACCTACGCGGTGACTTTACCGAATACCACTACTACTACTAACACTACCTCTATCACCACTACTACTACCACTATCAACCACTACTACTAACACTACTACTACCAACTTCTACTACTACCACTATCACCAACTTCTACTACCACCACTAATACCAACTTTTACTACCACCACTAACACCACTACTACTACTACCACCACCACTACTACTACCACTATCACTACTACTACTACTACCACCACTACTACTACTACCACCACTACTACTACTACCACCACCACCACTACTACTACTAACACCACTACCACCAACTTCTACTACCACCACTAACACCACTACTACTACTAACACTACTACTACTACTACCAACACTACTACTACCACCACCACCACTACTACTACTACCACCACTACAACTACCACCACCACTACTACTACTACCACCACTAACACCACTACTACTACTACCACCACTAAGACCACTACTACTACCACCACTATCACTACTACTACTAACACCACTATCACTACTACTACTAACACCACTATCACTACTACTACAAACACCACTATCACTACTACTAGTACCACCACTATCAACCACTACTACTACCACCAGCACTATCACCACTATCACCACTACTCCTACCACCACTACTACTACTACTACCACCACCACTATTACTACTACTACCACCACTACCACGAACTTCTACTACCACCACTACTACTACCCCCACTACTACCACCACTACTACTACCACCACGACTACCACCACTACTACTACCACCACCACTATCACCACTACTACTACCACCACTACCACCACTATCACCACTACTACTACTACTATCACCACCACTACTACCACCACTATCACCACTACTACTACCACCACTATCACCACCACTACTACCACCACTATCACCACTACTACTACCACCACTATTCTAGATTTAAAGCTTTCGTGACTGCAAAGACTTTACCGAATAGAACCGAGGTGCGTGGATCCTTGCACTCAGTAAAGCTTCGAATCTAGGGTTGGGGAAGATCCTCTTTGGTTCATTTCGGTGATAGTCAATTTACCTACGCGGTGACTTTACCGAATACCACTACTACTACTAACACTACCTCTATCACCACTACCACCACTAACACCAACACTACTACTACCACCACTATCACCACTACTACTACCACCACTACTACTACTACCACCACTACCACCACTACTACTACTACCAACACTACTACTACCACTACTACCACCACTATCACAACTACTACTACCACCACTACCACCAACTTCTACTACCACCACTATCACTACTACTACCACCACCACTACCACCACTAACACCACCACTACTACTTCCAACACCACTACTACTACCACCACCACTACTACCACCAACTTCTACTACCACCACTATCACCACTTCTACTACCACCACTATCACCACTACTACTACTACCACCACTACTACTACCACCACTAACACCACTACTACTACTACCAACACTACTACTACCACCACCACTACTACTACTACCACCACTATCACCACTACCACCAACTCCTACTACCACCACTATCAAGCACTACTACTATCACCACTATCACCACTACTACTACCACCACTACCACCAACCACTACTACCACCACTACCACCACTACTACTACTACCACTACTACTACTACCACTACCACCACTACTACCACCACTACCACCACTACTACTACTACCACTACTACTACTTCCACTACCACCACTACTACCACCACTACCACCACCACTACCACCACTACTACTACTACCACCACTACCACCACTACTACCACCACTACCACCACTACTACTACCACTACTACTACCACCACTACCACCACTACCACCACTACTACTACCACCACTACCACCACTACCACCACTACTACCACTACTACTACCACCACTACCACCACTACTACTACCACCACTACTACTATCACCACTACCACCACTACCACCACTACTACCA
>NC_133749.1:3354364-3366864 GCF_048934315.1 Petromyzon marinus | reverse complement strand
GGCGGTGCAGGCGGTGCCGGACGGGCAACTCTGTCGTGGACAGCGCTGTGGGGGGAGATCCAATTTCGATTGGCTCCTCCCCTCATGGCATATGTGTCCACCACAGGGGCTAAACGGGGGCTCTGGACGGGTGCGAGGGGCTGGTAACCCCTCCACCTTCAATTAATTACCACAAAACCACGAATTAAACTGAAATATGTAACAACTAAGCTTGTGCCGGAGGCCCCGGGGGGCCAGGCGTCTATGACGTCTCCTGGCCAAACCCCAATTGGCGGAGCCAGGAGATTGAATACCTACCCTCGGGGCTACTCCAGAAACAACGAAAAGCCACTACGGGTGGCCACGTGGAATGTTCGAACGCTCACTGCAGAGGAGAGGCTGCCGCTCCTCTGTCGGGAGCTGGACCGGTACCGCCTGGATCTATGCGGCATTCAGGAGGTCCGGTGGACCGGCTCTGGCTCCTGCCACCATGAGGGGTGGACAGTCCTCTACTCGGGGCAGCAGACTGCCAAACAACAGGGTGTGGGTCTTCTTTTGAACAAAAGAATGAAGGGGGCGTGGGAGCGTGGCGGTGAGGTGTGGGAAGCTGTAAGCCCCAGGCTACTTTGGGCTCGCCTTCCCATCAACCGGAGGCGAGGAATGGTGGTCGTGGTTACTTATGCCCCCACCGAAGATGAACATCCGTGGAGGGATGCAGGCAAAGCCGATGAGTCAGATGCCTTCTATGACCTCCTGTCACAGGTGCTGGCTAAAGTGGCCCCTCGGGATAGAGTCATCATGTTGGGTGACTTCAATGCCCGAGTTGGTCATGATACTGGCACCTGGTCTGGAGTGATTGGAGAGCATGGGCCAGATCAGCTCAATAACAACGGTAGGAGGCTGCTAGATTTTTGTGCAGCCCATGGGCTTGTAATTACCAACACGCTGTTCCGGCATCGGCGCATCCACACAACATCATGGATGCATGCCGGGTCCAAGCAAGAACATCTGCTGGACTACATAGTGACGGACCAGCGAATGCGAGCCCATGTCCTTGACACCAGGACCTACCGTGGAGCTGATCTGCCCTCTGACCATCGACTAGTCATCTGTAAGATGCGCCTGCCATTCTTCCACTCCGGTGGTGGGTGTACACCCAGGACCCCATTCCAACCTAAAGTGGCCTGGTCTCAGTTATCTGATGAAAGTTGCAAGCGAGAATTTCATCATCGCCTGCGGCTGGGGTTGGCATCGTCCCCCACTCCTCCTGACGTCGAGGGTAAATGGGCGAGGTTTAGGACTGTGTCTCATGCAGCTGCATTGGCTGCTTTGGGTACGCGGTCCAGACCTCCCCAGACACCCTGGATGACAGAGGAGTTGTTCAGGATGGTTGAGAAAAAGCGACAGGCCCACTGTCATCGGCTACAGAATCCCACGTCAGAGAATGAGGAGGCTTACCGCAGCCTTCGCTCGGAGGTTCGGAGAGCCGTGAGGCGCTGCAAGGATGGGTGGTGGTCGCGGGTTGCTGAGGAGATGGAGTCTGCCTCAGTGGCCCGTGATCACAAATCTCTATTTAACTCCATCAAAAAAGTAACCTGCAGCGCCACACCTATTACTATCATTAGGGGAAAAAACGGTGATCCAATTTCCGACCCCCAGGAACAGGTTCGCAGATTTGCTGAGCATTTCTGTGAGGTCCTGGGGGAGGGAAAATCCCTCAGCCAGGAAAACATCGTGGCACAAAGTGAGGATGACCCTGCTGAGGCTGCGGTGCCTCAAATATTGGATGAAGTCACCCCCTGTGAGTGGCTGGCTGAGGTGCCATCTGCTGAGGAAGTATTGAAGGCGATCCGGAGTCTGAGACCAGGAAAGGCAGCGGGCAGAGATGATCTCTCAAGCGAAATGCTGAGGGAGGGTGGCGTTTGTGCACAGACTGCCCTATATGACATCATAACAACAGTCTGGACCACTGGACGGGTTCCGCAGGATTGGAAGGATGCCCTGGTGGTCCCCCTCTTTAAGAAGGGGGACCGCACAGACTGTAACAACTACAGGGGCATCTCACTCCTCAGTGTGCCGGGAAAGGTCCTGGCAAGGATTATTCAGCATCGCCTTGCCAGGCACGCTGAGGAGAGGCTTGCGGAGCCCCAATGCGGTTTCAGGAAAGGGCGGTCCTGCACAGATGCCATATTTTCTGTCCGTCTGCTACAGCAGAGGTGTAGGGAATTCCAACAAGACCTACATCTCTGCTTTATTGACCTGGTCAAGGCCTATGATACCATCAGTAGGCCTGGGCTCTGGGTCGTTCTTCGTGCTTTTGGAGTACCTGACCCTCTGCTCACGATCATTAAGGACCTTCATGATGGTGAGCGGGCCCGGGTAAAACTACGTGGCCGGGAGTCAGAGCCATTCCCTGTACACCTTGGGGTGCGACAGGAATGTCCTCTGGCTCCCACATTGTTTAACATCTATTTTGACCACGTAGTTCGTGAAGCCTTCAATAGCTGTACCGGGGGAATCTCCATATGGTACAGATATAATGGGAGGCTAATCGATGCCCGGGTGCGGTCAAGGGATGGCTCCCTATTGCTCAACCACGTTATGTATGCTGATGATTTGGTAATAGCTGCTCAGTCAGAGGAGGAGTTGGAGACGCTGCTGCTGAGACTGGAGCGTGCCACTAAGAGGTGGGGCCTTACCATCAGCCCCACCAAAATAAGCACCTGCCTGGGTATTTTGTACCATCGGACACTCCACCCCCACAACTCCCAATCGGTGATGGGGCAGTTGTGGAGAGAGTGGAGAGTTTCCCATACCTGGGCAGAGGTCTCACTCCGAATCAGTCGAGCGGCAATATCTTTTCATCGGTTGCGTAATGCTGTGTGGAAGCTACCTGGTCTGTCGCTCCGCACTAAGCTTCAGGTCTTCTCGGCCACGGTCATTCCCTCCCTTCTCTACGCTTGCGAAACGTGGACCCCCCTAATGGAACATCTTCGCCGGTTAGAAACATTTAGGCTGGCCTGCCTACGATCCATCCTGGGTTTAACCAGACTGGATTGTGTGAGGAGCTCACAAATTCTTGAAAGATCTGGGCAGGGTCCCATCGGTGAGCTCCTCCGGCAAGCAAGGCTGCGATGGCTGGGTCATGTAGCCCGCATGCCCAGCCACCGCATGCCGAAACAGCTTTTGTTTGGCCAGATTGAGGGGGCTAAGCGGGCGCGGCACGGGCTAGAGAAGAGATGGAGTGATGTGGTACAGGAGGACGTGGAGCTGAGTGGACTTGCCGATGACTGGTACCAGCGGTGTCAAGATCGGCCTCTGTGGAGGAGGCTCGTGAAGGACGCTGCTACTGGGCAGTTGGAGGCAGTCGCCCTCCAACAACAACGGAGGGCGGAGGAGCGACGCTCACAACAGCGAGCGGAGCGCCGGGTGGCTAAAGCACAGCAGGTTGGCACAGTAGGGGGCACAGGTGGTGCATCAGCCAGTCATCTCAGTCAGTCGACCCGTGGCACCTGGGTCTGCCCCGTGACCTCCTGCCAGCGGGCGTTCGACACTTCACGTGGCCTCAGGGTGCACATAGCCTGGCACAAGCGTCGTGGTGACGTCACCGCCACTTAGTGGCGAATGGCGGTTGTTGTTGTTGTTGTTGTAGGTGGTGCAGGTGGTGCAGGTGGTGTAGGTGGTGCAGGTGGTGCAGGTGGTGTAGGCGGTGTAGGTGGTGTAGGTGGTGTAGGTGGTGTAGGTGGTGCAGGTGGTGTAGGTGGTGTAGGTGGTGTAGGTGGTGTAGGTGGTGTAGGTGGTGCAGGTGGTGCAGGTGGTGTAGGTGGTGCAGGTGGTGTAGGTGGTGTAGGTGGTGCAGGTGGTGTAGGTGGTGCAGGTGGTGTAGGTGGTGTAGGTGGTGTAGGTGGTGTAGGTGGTGCAGGTGGTGTAGGCGGTGTAGGTGGTGTAGGTGGTGTAGGTGGTGCAGGTGGTGCAGGTGGTGTAGGCGGTGTAGGTGGTGTAGGTGGTGTAGGTGGTGTAGGTGGTGTAGGTGGTGCAGGTGGTGTAGGTGGTGCAGGTGGTGTAGGTGGTGCAGGAGGTGTAGGTGGTGTAGGTGGTGTAGGTGGTGTAGGTGGTGCAGGTGGTGTAGGCGGTGTAGGTGGTGTAGGTGGTGCAGGTGGTGTAGGTGGTGCAGGTGGTGTAGGTGGTGTAGGTGGTGCAGGTGGTGTAGGTGGTGCACGTGGTGTAGGTGGTGTAGGTGGTGTAGGTGGTGTAGGTGGTGCAGGTGGTGTAGGTGGTGCACGTGGTGCAGGTGGTGTAGGTGGTGTAGGTGGTGCAGGTGGTGTAGGTGGTGCAGGTGGTGTAGGTGGTGTAGGTGGTGTAGGTGGTGTAGGTGGTGTAGGTGGTGCAGGTGGTGTAGGTGGTGTAGGTGGTGTAGGTGGTGTAGGTGGTGTAGGTGGTGCAGGTGGTGTAGGTGGTGTAGGTGGTGTAGGTGGTGTAGGTGGTGCAGGTGGTGTAGGTGGTGCACGTGGTGCAGGTGGTGTAGGTGGTGTAGGTGGTGCAGGTGGTGTAGGTGGTGCAGGTGGTGTAGGTGGTGTAGGTGGTGCAGGTGGTGCAGGTGGTGCAGGTGGTGTAGGTGGTGCAGGTGGTGTAGGTGGTGCAGGTGGTGTAGGTTGTGCAGGTGGTGTAGGTGGTGCAGGTGGTGCAGGTGGTGTAGGTGGTGCAGGTGGTGTAGGTGGTGCAGGTGGTGTAGGTTGTGCAGGTGGTGTAGGTGGTGCAGGTGGTGTAGGTGGTGTAGGTGGTGCAGGTGGTGCAGGCGGTGCAGGCGGTGCCGGACGGGCAACTCTGTCGTGGACAGCGCTGTGGGGGGAGATCCAATTTCGATTGGCTCCTCCCCTCATGGCATATGTGTCCACCACAGGGGCTAAACGGGGGCTCTGGACGGGTGCGAGGGGCTGGTAACCCCTCCACCTTCAATTAATTACCACAAAACCACGAATTAAACTGAAATATGTAACAACTAAGCTTGTGCCGGAGGCCCCGGGGGGCCAGGCGTCTATGACGTCTCCTGGCCAAACCCCAATTGGCGGAGCCAGGAGATTGAATACCTACCCTCGGGGCTACTCCAGAAACAACGAAAAGCCACTACGGGTGGCCACGTGGAATGTTCGAACGCTCACTGCAGAGGAGAGGCTGCCACTCCTCTGTCGGGAGCTGGACCGGTACCGCCTGGATCTATGCGGCATTCAGGAGGTCCGGTGGACCGGCTCTGGCTCCTGCCACCATGAGGGGTGGACATTCCTCTACTCGGGGCAGCAGACTGCCAAACAACAGGGTGTGGGTCTTCTTTTGAACAAAAGAATGAAGGGGGCGTGGGAGCGTGGCGGTGAGGTGTGGGAAGCTGTAAGCCCCAGGCTACTTTGGGCTCGCCTTCCCATCAACCGGAGGCGAGGAATGGTGGTCGTGGTTACTTATGCCCCCACCGAAGATGAACATCCGTGGAGGGATGCAGGCAAAGCCGATGAGTCAGATGCCTTCTATGACCTCCTGTCACAGGTGCTGGCTAAAGTGGCCCCTTGGGATAGAGTCATCATGTTGGGTGACTTCAATGCCCGAGTTGGTCATGATACTGGCACCTGGTCTGGAGTGATTGGAGAGCATGGGCCAGATCAGCTCAATAACAACGGTAGGAGGCTGCTAGATTTTTGTGCAGCCCATGGGCTTGTAATTACCAACACGCTGTTCCGGCATCGGCGCATCCACACAACATCATGGATGCATGCCGGGTCCAAGCAAGAACATCTGCTGGACTACATAGTGACGGACCAGCGAATGCGAGCCCATGTCCTTGACACCAGGACCTACCGTGGAGCTGATCTGCCCTCTGACCATCGACTAGTCATCTGTAAGATGCGCCTGCCATTCTTCCACTCCGGTGGTGGGTGTACACCCAGGACCCCATTCCAACCTAAAGTGGCCTGGTCTCAGTTATCTGATGAAAGTTGCAAGCGAGAATTTCATCATCGCTTGCGGCTGGGATTGGCATCGTCCTCAACTCCTCCTGACGTCGAGGGTAAATGGGCGAGGTTTAGGACTGTGACTCATGCAGCTGCAATGGCTGCTTTGGGTACGCAGTCCGGACCTCCCCAGACACCCTGGATGACAGAGGAGTTGTTCAGGATGGTTGAGAAAAAGCGACAGGCCCACTGTCATCGGCTACAGAATCCCACGTCAGAGAATGAGGAGGCTTACCGCAGCCTTCGCTCGGAGGTTCGGAGAGCCGTGAGGCGCTGCAAGGATGGGTGGTGGTCGCGGGTTGCTGAGGAGATGGAGTCTGCCTCAGTGGCCCGTGATCACAAATCTCTATTTAACTCCATCAAAAAAGTAACCTGCAGCGCCACACCTATTACTATCATTAGGGGAAAAAACGGTGATCCAATTTCCGACCCCCAGGAACAGGTTCGCAGATTTGCTGAGCATTTCTGTGAGGTCCTGGGGGAGGGAAAATCCCTCAGCCAGGAAAACATCGTGGCACAAAGTGAGGATGACCCTGCTGAGGCTGCGGTGCCTCAAATATTGGATGAAGTCACCCCCTGTGAGTGGCTGGCTGAGGTGCCATCTGCTGAGGAAGTATTGAAGGCGATCCGGAGTCTGAGACCAGGAAAGGCAGCGGGCAGAGATGATCTCCCAAGCGAAATGCTGAGGGAGGGTGGCGTTTGTGCACAGACTGCCCTATATGACATCATAACAACAGTCTGGACCACTGGACGGGTTCCGCAGGATTGGAAGGATGCCCTGGTGGTCCCCCTTTTTAAGAAGGGGGACCGCACAGACTGTAACAACTACAGGGGCATCTCACTCCTCAGTGTGCCGGGAAAGGTCCTGGCAAGGATTATTCAGCATCGCCTTGCCAGGCACGCTGAGGAGAGGCTTGCGGAGCCCCAATGCGGTTTCAGTAAAGGGCGGTCCTGCACAGATGCCATATTTTCTGTCCGTCTGCTACAGCAGAGGTGTAGGGAATTCCAACAAGACCTACATCTCTGCTTTATTGACCTGGTCAAGGCCTATGATACCATCAGTAGGCCTGGGCTCTGGGTCGTTCTTCGTGCTTTTGGAGTACCTGACCCTCTGCTCACGATCATTAAGGACCTTCATGATGGTGAGCGGGCCCGGGTAAAACTACGTGGCTGGGAGTCAGAGCCATTCCCTGTACACCTTGGGGTGCGACAGGGATGTCCTCTGGCTCCCACATTATTTAACATCTATTTTGACCACGTAGTTCGTGAAGCCTTCAATAGCTGTACCGGGGGAATCTCCATATGGTACAGATATAATGGGAGGCTAATCGATGCCCGGGTGCGGTCAAGGGATGGCTCCCTATTGCTCAACCACGTTATGTATGCTGATGATTTGGTAATAGCTGCTCAGTCAGAGGAGGAGTTGGAGACGCTGCTGCTGAGACTGGAGCGTGCCACTAAGAGGTGGGGCCTTACCATCAGCCCCACCAAAACTAAGCACCTGCCTGGGTATTTTGTACCATCGGACACTCCACCCCCACAACTCCCAATCGGTGATGGGGCAGTTGTGGAGAGAGTGGAGAGTTTCCCATACCTGGGCAGTGTGCTTATGACTGGCTCCAGTTTAACAGCAGAGGTCTCACTCCGAATCAGTCGAGCGGCAATATCTTTTCATCGGTTGCGTAACGCTGTGTGGAAGCTACCTGGTCTGTCGCTCCGCACTAAGCTTCAGGTCTTCTCGGCTACGGTCATTCCCTCCCTTCTCTACGCTTGCGAAACGTGGACCCCCCTAATGGAACATCTTCGCCGGTTAGAAACATTTAGGCTGGCCTGCCTACGATCCATCCTGGGTTTAACCAGACTGGATTGTGTGAGGAGCTCACAAATCCTTGAAAGATCTGGGCAGGGTCCCATCGGTGAGCTCCTCCGGCAAGCAAGGCTGCGATGGCTGGGTCATGTAGCCCGCATGCCCAGCCACCGCATGCCGAAACAGCTTTTGTTTGGCCGGATTGAGGGGGCTAAGCGGGCGCGGCACGGGCTAGAGAAGAGATGGAGTGATGTGGTACAGGAGGACGTGGAGCTGAGTGGACTTGCCGATGACTGGTACCAGCGGTGTCAAGATCGGCCTCTGTGGAGGAGGCTCGTGAAGGACGCTGCTACTGGGCAGTTGGAGGCAGTCGCCCTCCAACAACAACGGAGGGCGGAGGAGCGACGCTCACAACAGCGAGCGGAGCGCCGGGTGGCTAAAGCACAGCAGGTTGGCACAGTAGGGGGCACAGGTGGTGCATCAGCCAGTCATCTCAGTCAGTCGCCCGTGGCACCTGGGTCTGCCCCGTGACCTCCTGCCAGCGGGCGTTCGACACTTCACGTGGCCTCAGGGTGCACATAGCCTGGCACAAGCGTCGTGGTGACGTCACCGCCACTTAGTGGCGAATGGCGGTTGTTGTTGTTGTTGTAGGTGGTGCAGGTGGTGCAGGTGGTGTAGGTGGTGTAGGTGGTGCAGGTGGTGTAGGTGGTGCAGGAGGTGCAGGTGGTGTAGGTGGTGTAGGTGGTGTAGGTGGTGTAGGTGGTGCAGGTGGTGTAGGTGGTATAGGTGGTGTAGGTGGTGTAGGTGGTGCAGGTGGTGCAGGTGGTGTAGGTGGTGTAGGTGGTGCAGGTGGTGTAGGTGGTGCAGGTGGTGTAGGTGGTGCAGGTGGTGTAGGTGGTGCAGGTGGTGTAGGTGGTGCAGGTGGTGCAGGTGGTGTAGGTGGTGCAGGTGGTGCAGGTGGTGTAGGTGGTGTAGGTGGTGTAGGTGGTGTAGGTGGTGTAGGTGGTGCAGGTGGTGTAGGTGGTGCAGGTTAGTGCAGGTGGTGTAGGTGGTGTAGGTGGTGTAGGTGGTGTAGGCGGTGCAGGCGGTGCAGGCGGTGTAGGTGGTGTAGGTGGTGTAGGTGGTGCAGGTGGTGTAGGTGGTGCAGGTGGTGTAGGTGGTGCAGGTGGTGCAGGTGGTGTAGGTGGTGTAGGTGGTGTAGGTGGTGTAGGTGGTGCAGGTGGTGTAGGTGGTACAGGTGGTGTAGGTGGTGTAGGTGGTGTAGGTGGTGTAGGTGGTGCAGGTGGTGGAGGTGGTGTAGGTGGTGTAGGTGGTGTAGGTGGTGCAGGTGGTGTAGGTGGTGCAGGTGGTGTAGGTGTTGTAGGTGGTGTAGGTGGTGTAGGTGGTGTAGGTGGTGTAGGTGGTGCAGGTGGTGCAGGTGGTGTAGGTGGTGCAGGTGGTGTAGGTGGTGTAGGTGGTGCAGGTGGTGTAGGTGGTGTAGGTGGTGCAGGTGGTGCAGGTGGTGCAGGTGGTGTAGGTGGTGTAGGTGGTGTAGGTGGTGTAGGTGGTGTAGGTGGTGTAGGTGGTGTAGGTGGTGCAGGTGGTGCAGGTGGTGCAGGTGGTGTAGGTGGTGTAGGTGGTGCAGGTGGTGTAGGTGGTGTAGGTGGTGTAGGTGGTGTAGGTGGTGCAGGTGGTGCAGGTGGTGTAGGTGGTGTAGGTGGTGCAGGTGGTGCAGGTGGTGTAGGTGGTGTAGGTGGTGTAGGTGGTGCAGGTGGTGTAGGTGGTGTAGGTGGTGTAGGTGGTGTAGGTGGTGCAGGTGGTGCAGGTGGTGTAGGTGGTGTAGGTGGTGCAGGTGGTGTAGGTGGTGTAGGTGGTGCAGGTGGTGTAGGTGGTGCAGGTGGTGTAGGTGGTGCAGGTGGTGCAGGTGGTGTAGGTGATGTAGGTGGTGTAGGTGGTGTAGGTGGTGCAGGTGGTGTAGGTGGTGTAGGTGGTGCAGGTGGTGTAGGTGGTGCAGGTGGTGTAGGTGGTGTAGGTGGTGTAGGTGGTGTAGGTGGTGCAGGCGGTGCAGGTGGTGTAGGTGGTGCAGGTGGTGTAGGTGGTGTAGGTGGTGCAGGTGGTGCAGGTGGTGCAGGTGGTGTAGGTGGTGAAGGTGGTGCAGGTGGTGCAGGTGGTGTAGGTGGTGTAGGTGGTGCAGGTGGTGTAGGTGGTGTAGGTGGTGCAGGTGGTGTAGGTGATGTAGGTGGTGTAGGTGGTGTAGGTGGTGTAGGTGGTGTAGGTGGTGTAGGTGGTGTAGGTGGTGCAGGTGGTGTAGGTGGTGCAGGTGGTGCAGGTGGTGCAGGTGGTGTAGGTGGTGCAGGTGGTGTAGGTGATGTAGGTGGTGTAGGTGGTGTAGGTGGTGTAGGTGGTGTAGGTGGTGTAGGTGGTGCAGGTGGTGTAGGTGGTGCAGGTGGTGCAGGTGGTGCAGGTGGTGTAGGTGGTGTAGGTGGTGTAGGTGGTGTAGGTGGTGCAGGTGGTGCAGGTGGTGTAGGTGGTGTAGGTGGTGTAGGTGGTGCAGGTGGTGTAGGTGGTGCAGGTGGTGCAGGTGGTGTAGGTGGTGTAGGTGGTGTAGGTGGTGTAGGTGGTGCAGGTGGTGCAGGTGGTGTAGGTGGTGTAGGTGGTGCAGGTGGTGTAGGTGGTGTAGGTGGTGTAGGTGGTGTAGGTGGTGCAGGTGGTATAGGTGGTGCAGGCGGTGTAGGTGGTGTAGGTGGTGTAGGTGGTGTAGGTGGTGCAGGTGGTGTAGGTGGTGTAGGTGGTGTAGGCGGTGCAGGTGGTGCAGGTGGAACAGGAACAGACTCACTCACACAGAGACCCACAGACTCACTCACACAGAGACCCACAGACTCACTCACACAGAGACCCACAGACTCACTCACACAGAGACCCACAGACTCACTCACACAGAGACCCACAGACTCACTCACACAGACACCCACAGACTCACTCATACAGAGACCCACAGACTAACTCACACAGACACCCACAGACTCACTCGCACAGAGACCCACAGACTCACTCACACAGAGACCCACAGACTCACTCACACAGACTCACCACACAGACCCACAGACTCATCACACAGAGACCCACAAACTCACTCACACAGACTCACCACACAGACCCACAGACTCATCACACAGAGACCCACAGACTCACTCACACAGAGACCCACAGACTCGCTCACACAGAGACCCACAGACTCACTCACACAGAGAACTACAGACTCACTCACACAGAGACTCACCACTCACACAGAGACCCACAGACTCACCACTCACACAGAGACCCACAGACTCACCACTCACACAGAGACCCACAGACTCACTCACACAGAGACCCACAGACTCACTCACACAGAGACCCACAGACTCACACACGAGTCATATTAAGAAGCTATTTCATTTTATTTGACAAACAGATGGAGTCGGTGGAATGGTGAGCGTCACTCCGTGACTGGGTGAGCGTGGTGGTGGTGATGGTGGTGAGCGTGGTGGTGGTGATGGTGAGTGTGATGGTGGTGGTAGTGGTGGTGAGTGTAGTTGTGGTGTTGATGGTGGTGATGGTAGTTGTGGTCGTGGTGGTGGTGAGTGTGGTGGTGAGTGTTGTGGTGAGTGTGATGATGATGGTAGTTGTGATGATGGTGATGGTGGTGGTGAGTGTGGTGAGTGTGGTGGTGATCGTGGTGAGTGTGATGATGGTGGTGGTGGTGAGTGTGATGATGGTGATGGTGGTGGTGATGGTAGTTATGATGGTGGTTGTGGTGATGGTAGTTGTGGTGGTGAGTGTGGTGGTGACTGTGATGATGGTGGTAGTTGTGGTTGTGGTGAGTGTGGTGGTGAGTGTGGTGGTGAGTGTGATGATGGTAGTTGTGATGATGGTGATGGTGGTGGTGAGTGTGGTGAGTGTGGTGGTGATGGTGGTGGTGAGTGTGATGATGGTGATGGTAGTTATGATGGTGGTTGTGGTGATGGTAGTTGTGGTGGTGAGTGTGATGATGGTAGGTGTGATGGTTGTGGTGGTGAGTGTGGTGAGTGTGGTGGTGTGATGATGATGGTGGTGAGTGTGGTGAGTGTGGTGGTGAGTGTGATGATGATGATGGTGATGGTGGTGAGTGTGGTGGTGAGTGTGGTGAGTGTGATGATGATGGTGATGAGTGTGGTGGTAAGTGTGATGATGGTGATGATGGTGGCGAGTGTGATGATGATGATGGTAGTTGTGATGATGATTGTGATGATGATGGTGGTTGTGGTGATGATGATGGTGGTGATGATGATGATGAGTGTGATGATGGTGATGATGGTTGTGATGGTAGTTGTGATGATGATGAGTGTGATGATGATGGTGATGATGATGAGTGTGATGATGGTGGTTGTGATGATGGTGATGATGATGGTTGTGATGATGGTGATGATGATGATGAGTGTGATGATGGTGGTTGTGGTGATGGTGAGTGTGAGTGTGATGATGATGTTGACGATGATGGTGATGATGGTGATGATGATGGTGATGGTAGTTGTGATGATGATGGTAGTTGTGATGATGGTGTGGTGATGGTTGTGATGATGGTGATGATGATGATGAGTGTGATGATGTGATGATGATGGTGATGGTAGTTGTGATGATGATGGTGGTTGTGATGATGATGGTGGTTGTGATGATGATGGTGGTTGTGATGATGGTGATGATGATGATGATGAGTGTGA